>NW_020837948.1:34593355-34699399 GCF_003676395.1 Aethalodelphis obliquidens
AAAAAAAAAAAAAAAAAAAAAAAAAAAAAGATATATAAAACCCAAACTGACAGAATTAGAAAGACAACTGGATAGGTCCTCAATCATAATGAGATTTTAAAGATATTCTGTTAGAAGTGGGTAACTTATGATGTCACAGACAAAAAATTAATAATGGTGTATAGCAGAACTTTTGTGTGCCCCATGGGTTACCAGTATGCTAATATATTGTCCTTCTCACCTTGTGATTGTTGAGTGGCCCTGGAGCACCTGGAACATCCCTCCACTCCCTAGAGTTATGAGCTGCTTAAAACATTTATAAAACTGATCATGTACCAGCTCAAACTGGTGAGAAAACATTAAAAAAGAAAACATAACATCTAGCATAGGGAATGGAACCAGAAACGTAGTACATTCATACACAGTTTCTAGGTATTTAAATTGGTATAAACTCTCTGCACTGTAATTTGGCAATGCTTTTTAGGAGCCGTGGAATTTTGCATATATTTTGATTCAGCAATAACAATTCTAGAAAGTTTTGTTAAGAATATAATTATACAAATGGGCAACTATATATGCATAAGGATGTGCATCATGGTGTTATGTGTAACAGGGAAAAATCAAAGATAACCTAAATGTCCAAATACATGGGATTGGTTTAAATATATACGCAATTATATGATAGAATAACATGTGGTATTAAAAGAGAGAAAGAAATGAACCAGCAAATATACGGTGTTTGTAGCACAGATCCCCTAACCTGGACTTGTGGGGACATTGCTAAATGGATCAAAGCCTTCTTTCTCACTTAGAACTCAGTATCAAACTCTAAGCAGCCATAATCAGGACCAGAAATAAAGGGAAACATGAAACATATGAGCCATACCTATGTTAGAGTAATAGCTAATGACATAGAAAAATGTTCATTGTGTATTGTTAAGGGAAAAATGTAGTCTACAAAGGAGTATGCACTGATGATTACATTTCTTTAAGGAGTATTCATGCTTACATATGTATAGATAAAAATGTTGAATGTTAAAAGTAATTATTTTCAGGTGATGGGATTCTGTGTGATTTTTATCTTCTTTCTTTTATTTTCCACAGTGAAGTAAGGAAAGTAAAAGAGTTTTACTCATTTTTTAAGCCCAGCCTCTAAAAATCCTTCCTTATATTGAATCAATTTCTCCCTTGACTCCCTTAGGTTTCTGAGCCTCTTTCATCACACTTATCACAGTTTGACCTTTGCTAGAGTAATCTGTGTATGTGCCTCTTTCTCCTCAACTAGATTGGACACTCTTGAGTGTAGTGATTCATTTAACTCAACGAAAGTGTATTGCTCTTAATAGGTGCTAGGACACGTTTTGTTGAATTGAGTGAATGAACCTTTGGAACACATTTTCATCTAAGTCAGATAGCAATAATTCCTTATACCCTATGCTCAAGTACAGAGTCAGTAATTGGAAACTCTGATTCCAAGGGTCTGTGGAACCTTGAGAGAGGAAAGAAACTGGCTTGTCAGGCTTAGTGAACTTGAGTCCCTTTGTAGAGCTCTCCCCATTCAATATTTTCATCTTGTGCAAACAAAGTCAGATAGTTTATTTTATTTTCACTGTGTGGAACTTGGCAGGATGAATTATTTAGGCAATAATTTTTCAGTTTTCCATCTGTAGCTGAAGAAGAGTTCACCTTTTCAAAGGTTCTTAAAGACAGCAAAGGTAGACTGTTTTCACCTCTGAAAGACTAGGGTGTGTTACTGTTAAGAAAGGTTGAGCTGGAATAATTTCTCTACAGGGCAGAATACTCAGTGATGTGGTAAAGCAGTTCCCTACTCAGATGCTTTGTCTGTATCTTCAGAACTAATTTTTGGTAGAAGGCACATGAAAGAGGAGGTAATCTAAACTCAGGACCAAGTAGAGTGGGGGAGAGAAACTTCTGGTTCCTATTTAATGGAACAAAGAACTTGGGAAGCTAACCTGGGCCTGAAAAAAAGGTACTGGAGCTGAATAATAGAAGTTCAGGAGAAGTAAACTATTATTATCAGCTAATTTTTTTGTAAGTTAAGGCTTAAACAATGACAACAAATCATAATGCTGGAGTCCATCTTGTTCACTGTTTTGCTTTTATATTGGTCATTGACAAACCTTTTCAAGAAAGAAAAGGCCTTCTTTTTAATGATCTTCAAAGAAGAAACGTGTGTAACCTTTCTTGGTAAACTATTCCAGAGTTGAGCAACACATACTCTAAACAGGGAAGGGCATTACATGTATAAATAACTGACAGTAAAATGAAAGACTAGGCCCTTTTGTTCTATACTTGGTAGATATGGGATTAGTGATCCTGGTTCTCAGTATTATCAAACTTCTTTTTTTTAACTTTTTATTTTATATTGGAGTATAGCTGATTAACCATGTTGTGATAATTTCAGGTATACAGCAAAGCGACGAGCCATACATACACATGTATCCATTCTCCCCCAAACTTCCCTCCTATCCAGGCTGCCACATAACATTGAGCAGAGTTCCCTGTGCTGTACATGACAACTGATACCAGCACCAGAGTTATAATTATAAGGGAGATAGCAGTAGGAGACTTAGATGTGCCTAAAGTTTACTGCAGTCTTTCCAATTACTTGTGGGTGGTTAAAGCAGTTATTTGACAGGCATGAATCATTATGCCTAAGTCCATAAGTAATTTTGTGTAGGTCATGGAGCTGCGTCCAAGCAAATACAATAATAAATTGTCCCACTTTTCTCCACGTTAAATAACCTGGCCCATTTTTCTTCAGAAGTCTTCACTTTATTTTTATTTATTTATTTATATAGAATACAATTGACTTTTACATATGGCTTTTGCATCCCACCAAATAACTAAAAAGCCTCGATAAATTTGCTTTTTAGTTATTTTTGTTCTTTTGTCCCTAGATTATTTGATTGTAGAAAGTAAATTACAATATAATCAATGAATAAAGACAGTTTTGCATCTTCTTTCAGGTATTTATGCCTTGTGTCTTTTTCGTACCTTAATTCACTGGCAAGCATCCCTCGTACCAAGCTGAGGTAAGAGCAGGCATCTTTACTTTGTTCTTTATCTTAAGGAGAACATATTATGTGTTTTACAATTAATTGTGACAGTAGCTGCATTTTCTGCAACAATTTTGACTATGGCATTTCTCCTTCATTCTGTTAGTATGGTGAATTTCATTGTTAATATGTGGATTTCATTTGCATACCTGGAATAACCCCATTTGGTCATGATGCATATTTCTTTCACCATAATGCTGGATTCAGTTGGCTAATATTTTGATAAGAATTTTGGCATCTGTGTTTATAGGAACTATAGGTCTTTAATTTTTCCTTTTTTGCTTTGTTTTATTTTTGGTCTGATTTTTCTATCTGGGTGATAGGGTAAAATGTTTAATACAATGTACCAGTAAACCCTTCCGTGCATGCTGTTTATTGAGTGACATTTTAAATTGTGAATTCAATCTAGTAAATATAAAACTATTCTGGTTTTTTAATGCTTCTTATTTCTGTTTGTGTCTTAGGAAGAATTTGCCCTCTTGGTTATAATTTGCCAAATTTCTTGGTGTAAAGTTGTTCACGATATTACTTGTTATCCTTATAAATTGTGTAGTGATATCTTCTATTATATTTCTAATATAAATCATTGTGTTTTCTAGCTTTTGTTCTTAATGTGTCTAACAATATGTATATAAATATTATGGACTGTTTTAAAAACCCAGCTTTAGTTTAGTTGATGTACTGTATTTTTTCTCTGTTTTTTACCTCCTTGGTTTCCACTCATTTTTATTTCTACTTCCTTGTATTTACCTTGTGTTTAATTTACTCTTTTTCCCCCAGCTTCTTTTTTTTTTTTTAACATCTTTATTGGAGTATAATTGCTTTACAATGTTGTGTTAGTTTCTGCTTTATAACAAAGTGAATCGGCTATCCTTATACATATATCCCCATATCTCCTCCCTCTTGCGTCTCCCTCCCACCCTCCCTATCCCACCCCTCTAGGTGGTCACAAAGCACCGAGCTGATCTCCCTGTGCTATGCAGCTGCTTCCCACTAGCTATCTATTTTACATTTGGTAGTGTATATATGTCCATGCCACTCTCTCACAGAAGTCTTCACTTTAAAATCTTTAGTCATAAAAACATGAGGTTTTAGAGTTGGACAGGAATGCTAGAATCATTTACTAATCTCATAACTTTCCAGGTGAGAAAGTTGGAGGACTAGAGAGTTTCAGTTAGTAAAAGAGCTAGCATAGAATACAAGGTTCCTGATCTTCGGTCCTGGGCTTTTAACACCACATCATTATATTGCTCTGCCTCTTCTGCTCTACCACGGGTTTTCATTAAGAGATATATGTACACCAGTGATACACCAGATGTTGTTCATGGACCTGTGTTGATTGAGGAATGTTTGTAACTGGTTCATGATGAGACAAGTAAAGAAATTGAAAGTAAGCATTTAGAAACTTGTATAAGCAATTTGACAGAATAGTTTATGTCTGTTGAATGTAATAATAAACAACTTGGACTTGTTTTTATGTCTGGTTTTATAATTTTGTTTACCTTATAATTTATTTTAGAGTATCTTCTAAAAGCATTGTTCTTCAATGGATTACAAATAAAAATCAGTCTTTTCACCACAGATGGATTGAGAAGCACTGGTCTAACTAGGTCACTGGGTTTTCATAACAAATAACAGGACATTAATGAACAGGATGCTTATAAACTTATAAAAGTAACCAAAATAAGTGAGTTTAGTATTTCTATTATGGTAGGATCTGGATACTTTGAGTAGTTTACGGGAAGTAAGACAGGAAAAGCTGAAGAGCACTGAGCTATGTATGACACATTTTCATAGCACTGTTCTAATTACCCTTCAGTTTTTAAAGTTCTTTTAGAAATGTGATTTTTTTTGCAAAGGTCAAAGGTCAAGAAATCTTTTAAAATTTTGTAGCATATAGGACAATTATTACATACTGTGACTCCAATAGATTTTCCACTATATTTTTTAAAATTAATTTTTATTGGAGTATAGTTAATTTACAATGTTGTATTAGTTTCTGCTGTACAGCAAAATTAATCAGTTATACATATATCCACTCTTTTTTAGAATCTTTTCCCATATAGGTCATTACAGAGTATTGAGTAGAGCTCCCTGTGCTATACATTAGGTCCTTATTAGTCATCTATTTTATATATAGTAGTATGTATATGTCAATCTCAATCTCCCAATTTATCCCTACCTCTGCCCCTTTCCCCCTTCGTAACCATGTTTGTTTCCTACATCTGTGACTCTATTTCATTTGTACCTTTCTTTTTAGATTCCACTTATAAGCAATATCATATGATATTTCTTTCTCTGTCTGACTTACTTCACTCAGTATGACAATCTAGATTGTCCACTATATTTTTTAATATAGAATCGTCTACTCTCTTTTTCCTCAATATGACTTTTCTTCCCACATATGTTAGTACCTGCCCCAACTTACTTAACCAAGTTTATTGTAATCACTAGTCAAATTTTATCCTGATTGTAAAAGTTCTAATTCAGTCTTCTGGGCTTTCTTTCATCTCCAGATTCAGTAAGCATAATTGTCTCTATAATCTAGGTCAAAGAAAAATGCAAGGATGCTTGAATGCAGTATCTGTCACAATGAAATATTCTTGGATAGCTCCTCCAGGGTTGATAATGACCTACTGATAACTGGTCCCTCAGATACTCTAACCATTTATTAACCCATATAATGCAATAAAGGCAGACTCCCAGCAACCTTAATTACCTGACACAGCTTAAAACTGTAAGTAGTGAATGAAAGCTATCATAAAAGCTGCACATGGTTCTAAATACCAGGTTGGAGCCTGGAGCTGCACCAGGTCAGAGTGTAAAGTCTTGGTATACGCTCAGGCTGGACACTGATGCTATTCTTTTTGCCCTGAATAGCCTAGTCACCCTGTACACCGACCCCTCAAACACCACTTCCTCTATCAAGTCCACTCTGAGACCGTCATTCTCAGTGTGCTAACGAGGTTTGCATGTATTTCTATGTCTCTGATCTTACTTTGTTGTACTGTTTTGTTTACATATCTGCCTGTCAGTCCTTTCCAATGAACAGATAGAAGGCAGGGACTATGTTTTATGTATATTTGTATCCTTAGCACTTGTACATAATAAGCATTCCACGGTGTTGAAGGAATGAAATCTGATTTCACCTTCAGTTCTGAGGTATAAAATCTCTTAATGCAGCCCCACCTATTGTATTTTTCCTTAGTAAAAAGCAATCTCTCTGACAAGTCCTTTACTTTTGTGTGTGTGTGTGTGGCTGCACTGGGTCTTCGTTACTGTGCACGGGGCTTTCTCTAGTTGCGGTGAGCAGGGGCTGCTCTTCATTGCGGTGCGTGGGCTTATTATTGCGATGGCTTCTCTTATTGCGGAGCATGGGCTCTAGGCGCACAGACTTCAGTAGTTGCAGCCCATGGGCTCAGTAGTTGAAACACGCGGGCTTAGTTGCTCCAAGGCATGTGGTATCTTCCCGGACCAGGGATTGAACCCGTGTCCCCTGCATTGACAGGTGGATTCTTAACCACTGTGCCACCAGGGAAGTCCCACGTCTTTTACTTTTATAATCTCATTTACTTGTCATTAAATGACACCATTATCATTCCCATTTCACAGATAAGAAAAGTGAATCTTGGGGAGATTGTGTAAATTGCCCAAGATTCCACTACTTGTAAGAAACAAAATGAGGATTTAAACTTAAGATGTTTGAATACCAACTTTGCACATGTAACTGTGCCTTAATGTCTGTCTATGGACGTTTGGGTCCCTTCCCAATCTCCTTCCCTATGTTATCTATGAAATTCACTGGTGGGAGAAGAGTAGATCTCATTTTCCAGCTAGGTTTGTTAAATTAGCAGGTATTATAGCTGACATGTGTGGATTTATTTTCCTATATTTATGGAGAACATCATGCAGAATCTTTTTTTCTTATTTTTATTTTTTTTGCAGTACGCAGGCCTCTCACTGCTGTGGCCTCTCCCGTTGCGGAGCACAGGCTCCGGACGCGCAGGCTCAGCGGCCATGGCTCATGGGCCCAGCCGCTCCGCGGCATGTGGAATCCTCCTGGACTGGGGCACGAACCTGTGTCCCCTGCATCGGCAGGCAGACTCTCAAACCACTGCGCCACCAGGGAAGCCCCATGTAGAATCTTTTTTTTTTTTTGCGGTACGCGGGCCTCTCACTGTTGTGGCCTCTCCCGTTGCGGAGCACAGGCTCCGGACGTGCAGGCTCAGCTGCCATGGCTCACGGGCCCAGCCGCTCTGCGGCATGTGGTATCTTCCCGGACCAGGGCACGAACCCATGTCCCCTGCATCGGCAGGCAGACTCTCAGCCACTGCACCACCAGGGAAAGCCCCCATGCAGAATCTTTTAAATAAATTTGTAAGAGATTACAATCTGTATCTCTGCCCTAACATATTAGGCCTGTTACCTTAGCATAGATTAGATTATTATTTTAAAATTTATTATTTAAAAAAAGCAGGTTAATACCCATTGCCCTGTTCTCTATAAGGATCTTGCAAATCATTTTGGCTTTGATTTCTTCTCAGTATTCTTTTCAGCTAAGCTAATAAGTTTTTTGCTCTAATTATGCAATTTTTCCTTTTTAAAATAGAATCACCTTTTTTGTCTTCTGAAATCTGTTCAATCTTGTTCAGATGCTCAAAAACAACAGCTAGTTGACCCATAAGGACCCTGATAATTTTATAAACAACTCATTATGAAAGTAATCAGGCACTTCAGACTTGAACCCATTTAATTTACTTCTAGGAATTCTCCTACTGTGGCTTAATTTCTTGACCTTCTATCTTTGGTAAATCTGTTCTGTTTCCAATTACAGTTTATTTTACTAACATGATTTTTTAGTGTTTCCTATGATCAAATCTCCATTGCACTATAGCAGAGAAAAAACTATGTACCACTTTGTCATCCCTGTGGTAAGATATGACCTATTGAGCCAGAATCATGTTTTCCTATAAGATAGCAAATCCTTGTCTTTCTTATTCTTCAGGTGACTGGAACTGACTACAGAGTGGAAAATGTCTTCTCTATTTTATATGTTAATGCTTCTCTGATACATTTTTCCCCATGAAGACAAAACAGAAACCCCATAATGTGTTGAAAAAACTAGGTATTGGTAACTCACTGGTGAATGAGTGTATAAGTGAGTGCTTGATGTGAAGTTTTGAGTTGTATTTTTATTTAAATTACTTTCTGCAATATTTGAAGCTATTTACTTACCTTGATAATCCTGCTACCCAAGAAGAAGCAACAGTAAATTCAGTGTATTTAAGTGGAAGCAACAGATTGAATTTTGCCAAATATTTGATTATTAATGCTGCAATTAGCCTTTTTTATTCCTAGTGGAATTTAAATAATGAGAATTATGTTGTTGATATGTTATCAAATCAAGAAGCGGAATATTTCTTGAGCATTTCATAACGAGAGATTTCGGCATTAAAGATGTTTATTTTATCATGTAGGTTTACTCATACAATATAGTGTGATGCATTAGCCAGGGTTCTCTTGAGAAACAGAACCAATAGGATGTGTGTGTGTGTGTGTGTGTGTGTTTGTATGTATATATATATGTATATATATGATATTTATTTTGAAGAATTGGCTTACATGATTGTGGAGGCTGGCAAGTTTCAGTTCTGCAGGGCAGGCCAGAAGGAGACTCAGGAAAGAATTAATGTTGTAGCTCCAGTCTGAATGCAGTCTACAGACAGAATTCCTTCTTCCTTTGGAGACCTCAGTTTTTTCTCTTAAGACCTTCTGTTGATTAGATGAGGCTCACCCACATTATGGAAAATAATCTGCTTTACTCAAAGTCTACTGATTTAAATGTTAATCACATCTAAAAACTACTTAAACAGCAACGTCTAGACTGGTGTTTGACCAAATATCTGACCACCATAGCTTAGCCAAGTTGACATGTAAAATTAACCATCACAAGTCGTCATGTTTTTAACCTGTTCTTAATTATTTCAAAATTCACCACAAAATTTAAAGACTCAAAATAATTAAAGTAAGAATAACTTTCTAGAATGGATACCAGAAAATTTTATAAAATCCCATATAAGAAAAGAGACCAAACTGAGGCCATTTTTCTCTAGTCCTCCTACTTCAGGCACAAGTGTTTACGAATGTGGAGATGCAGTTTGAAATTAAGAAGTTAGGTGACTGTAATGAAGACTGTCTGAGCTAAACATCAACATGAGCTAAATAACAAAGGTTATTGTCATTTCCCCAAAGCAGGAATAAGCATCCATCTATGAATTTCTTGCCTTCCATATTAAGTTGTAAATGGCTTATGGACAGGGATTACATATCACTTTTTCTCTGCAGCTCATAGATCCCAGCATATGGTTGGGCAGTTTAAGTGGAAAAGTTAATCTCTGAAAAAGTTAACCCACGGATTCAGTAAAGCCAAAAGGCCATCAAGGGCAGAGTGAAGTGTAGGAAATTGAGTGATTGTTGGGCTAGTGAGGGAGGAGATCAGGTACTATGAGTGGTGATGGAATAAGAGATGTTTGGAAAAGAGGCTGTTGTTGGAAAAAAGGCAGTGAACTAGACACCTTGATCATAGAGTAGTGCTTTTTGACAATGTGATTCCCCTTAAAGTGCAAATGTCCTGAGGTAGAGGTAAGTGTATATCACTGATGTGAGGAAGAGCAAGAATACTGTGACGTTCAGGTGGCTCAATTCTTGCATACATCGTATGTTACTTGGGATGATGGCAGAGGATATGGATTGGGAAGAAAAATGTGAGCCAAGCACCATGTTATCTAGAAAGGTGGGAGAAGTTCATGAAAGTTATCTATGAAAGCAGCATTGTCAGTATTAAGGTAATTGATGGATGTTTATGAAGGTGATAGAAAAAAGCAGCACTTTTGGAAGGCATTAAGGCTTTCAAGAATGGGAAGCCTAGAGAAGGTGTTCTTTTATGATTCTTAAATGGCACCGGGAATGAAAAATTATGTCAGTTCAAGGGCTGGTTTGGAAGAAGCAGGACTAAAGTAAAATGTGTGTGGACTGTCTTGAATGAGTGTTCAGGGAATGCAACTGAGCTAAAAAGTCTGTATTAAGACTAGTTGGTTTCAGGACTTCCCTGGTGGTGCAGTGGTTAAGTATACGCCTGCCATTGCAGGGGACTCGGGTTTAATTCCTGGTCCGGGAAGACCCACATGCGTCGGAGCAACTAAGCCCGTGCACCACAACTACTGAGCCTGCGTGCCTAGAGCCCGTGCTCCACAAGAGAAGCCACCACAATGAGAAGCCCACGTACTGCAATGAACAGTAGCCCCCACTTGCTGTAACTAAAGAAAGCCCACGTGCAGCAATGAAGACCCAATGCAGCCAAAAAAAAAAAAAAGACTAGTTGGTTTGGAGAACAGCATTTCAGAAACTATGAATTGGGAATAACAAAGGTCATATATTAAAGACACAATCTTCTTTCCTAGAAACACTGGGAGATTTAATGCTTTATGAACCTTGTTAGATACACACACACAAACACACACACACACACATACTCATCAGCAATGCCTCAAATTCTATAAAAAAAATTTAGAAGTAAAGTTAAAATTATGAAGAACAGCAGAATTTCTCATTGTTTATTTGCTAATGTTAAAGGACATTGATTTCAAACAGTATTTGCATATAAATATTTTAAAAATTTAAATCTTTGTTAAAAAGAGTTCCAAAGAACGTTGTTATATAATGCTAAAATATGTACAAAGTATTACCCAGCCTTTAGAATCAAATTTCCTGTCCCGTGGATTAAAAATGTTGTCATGATAGATAAGATTTGGGAAATAGGATGCAGAGTAAAAGTGAAAAGAAAGCAGAGCAATTAGTAATCTCCATCCTATTATGGTGAATGGACCCAAAACATTACCAGCTTACTATTTGCACATGAATGATGGATGGTGGTTTACAGTGCTGAAATAAATCAAAATAATAATTTACCTACCTAGATATTCTGCTTCCAGTCCTCTTTTAAATCAAGAAATTTACTAATACAAGTGCCAGACTCTGAGTTCATTAATGTTAAATAGACACATCTGTCTTTCATCATGTGACTCAACTCCAAAGGCAAACACAGGTAGAACCCTGGCCTCAGTTCAGAGAACAGCTTATAAAGGAGAGCTAAGCACTGATCTCCAAGGTTTCTCAGACCTTTGATAGGCTTCTGACATTTACTGCTTGCTTTCTTGCCTTTCGTGCTGAAGCTTTTGTCTTCTTTGAGGGTTTGTTCTAAGGAGCAGACACAGAGCAACAATTCCGTATATCTGGCTATGCCAGTTGTTCCATCACATTCGGGGTACGATTAACTTTGGGAATCCACCCATCTCATTACTGTATAAAGAACAATCAGCTCAGTTCTTCCCTTGTCATTCTGCAGACTGCAGCAACATGTCCTCTGTGGGGATAAGCATAAAATCTTTCTGTCTTGGCCTGTGGGAGGAGGCCTACTTCTCCCTTGCTTACATGAACCTGACAAGGGCATGCTCTAGCAGCACAGATTTGACCCATGGGTTGTAGAACTGGACTGAATAACTGAGTACCTTGTGAAAGTCCTCTGGGAGATGTCTCTTCCAAGACAATGTGTGCTCCTCAAAAACATATAAAGGAAAAACTTTGGGCTTGAAATGAAGAGATACAACTTTGAATCTAATCCCACAACTTGCTAGCTGTGTAAAATTAGGCCAGTTACCTTTCTGAGTCTCCTTATAAAATGGGAATAATAAGGTTTACCCTCAGGCTGCTGTGGAGAAATAATGAGATGCTATATGAGCAATAACGTGGCAATGATCCTGGTCCAAAAAAAGCTGCTCAATAAATGCTAAACCTGTCAGGTTCTTAGCGCGCAACTAATAGAGGCCAGTCTTTGCGCTAAGTGCTTTCCAGATATCATCTCATTTAATCCTCCCAGCCATCTGGGTGAGGGAGCTATTGTTTATCCCCATGACTCTGATGAGGAAATGAAAGCTGAGAGATCAGATAACTTGCCCCAGTCACCCAAGGTAAATATAAATCCTGGGATTTGAGTTCATCTGATGGCACACTCTTTCCTTTAGCCTGCATTGGCTCTGAATATGAAGTGTAAAGTTAAAGAGCCATTAAAAAAAAGAATAGACTGGAACTCTACTGGGCTCCTGTCCTCATACCCAGGTTACTTGACCCTTCTCTTACCTGACTCTTGTTTTCTGATAGTTCCCCAAGAGTCATTAGAATATAAGCTTCTTGAGGATCTGTTTTATTCATTATTGTTGTTATTATTAATGTATCAAGCACAGTTCCTGAAATATAGTGAAACTCAATAAAAAGTTTTTGAATGATTGATGATTTCATGTTCAGGCTGTGGGAGTTGCATGGAGGAAGTAGGGTCCACACTGCTCAAGAGATGAAGAATGAAGAATGGGTTCAAACATGACTCTCAGAATTAGTAAGAACTTACAAGAAAGTTCTGGACTGCTGCTAGGTCATTCCAAAGATTCCTTAAACCAGAAACTAGCCTGGAAAGTAGCCCAGATCTGAAGCAGATCTTGAGGTGATTTGGGTTTCTTTGAGATTCCTTGTCAAACTGACACTGATTTCAAGATGCTAGTGTCTCTTCAGGTTTCCGTAGTACCAGTCAGACCCAGGCCAATAATGCCATCTACGAGCTGTGGAGATGCACTCGGAATTGCAGCTATTTCAGAGTAAAAGGGAAGTAATAGATAAAGTGACTTATGAGGAATGTTGTTTCTCTTGGAATTCCATTGCAGGAGAGGATCTGTAGAACTAGAAAAATAAATCATAATAACATTTCAAAATACTGAGAGAAGTCCTCATGTAAACTGGTAGTAACTTCATCCAGGGCTTTGCCTAAGAGAAGAGGGCTCTTCTCTTGGACATTGATTCTGAAAATTTTTATCTTCTTTCCCCTTGTGGCGTCTTATGATCTCTATCCAGTAAAGGCAAAAAACACATAGAGAATAATTTGATTCTTTCTTATCAGCTGGAGACATACCTGATGAGCAGGTTTGGGAGAGGAGGAGAAAATGGGGCTAGAGTGAAAAGTTGGAAGCAGCCCACTAGATAATGGAAGAGAAGGATATTATGGATAAAGGATCTGCCCAGAATTTAAAAAAAGGATTTTCAGATCTGATTCACTATTTCCTGGTAGGCCTCTAACTCGCATAGTTTCTGCTTTTGAGGTATTCTAATATAAGTATGGAACACAAATGTTAAGCTAATTTCTTCTAGAGTGCTCACATTTTAAAACTTATTTTAAAAAATGTCTACTTCCCAAGTTGGAATATTCTTATCAGATTACAGTTTCTCAGTAAACAGGTTTAAAAAATTAGAACTCTCTTTAGATTAACATGTTAGCAAATTATGATTTTAAGTGCTAGAGTTTCTTAGGAAAAAAAGGGTATTTTAAGTCTCTTTAATATTCATAAGACTCAGGAGTCTAGGAAGAAGGTGGCATAGTTTCAGTGGGGAAAAAACCCCACGATATTCTCTAATGTAGTAATCAGATACCTTGTATCCTGGTTTGGGTCCTATATGAATAAGTCATCTCAATCTCAGTACACATTTTAAAAACTATCTCATGCACAGGGAACTATCCTTCGGTCTGAATTTCCATAACAAATATTTCCAAGTTCCTCTACCTTCCTTCCCCACCAGCTCAAACAATTCTACAAATGTGTGATTTTAATATTTTTGTTCCATTATTTAAAACAACCTACGGTGTATTTACATATGTTGCAGTTGTAACCATGAATGAAAATTTATTGTATCAGGAGAGATTATTACTGTCTATAGTCCCCCAAAACAAAAACAAAACAAAACCAATGGGTGTGTCCATTCCATTCTTGACGTCATAATTAGACATAGGGAGGATAAATGAGACAATGAAGGGAGATCTTTGAGCTCTGAGGACAGCTGCTCCATGCAGTCAAGACATCATTATTATTAATTACCTGTATTCATTTTCAAACCATCTGTTTTCAAACATGAGCACTTGTGGCCTGATTCTCCTCTGTTAGTGCCCACCCCCCAGTGTGTTTCAATATTTTGAAATATTCAGCTGATTTCAAAAGAAGCAACATCTTGTAGAGATGGATGGTGCTGGAACAAAGGAAAAACATAACCCATTTCTTTGATGATTCTTTTAAGATTATTCACTCATATATTAAACTATTTTGAATACTTTGCTGCTGGTATTATGTTAGTTTTTTTTTTTAACTTAAAAATAACTAAATAATGCCATCTGCTGGTGAAAATAAATACATTAATATCTGGACAATATTTCTAGAATTTTTCACATTTCCTTCTTGTATTGTAATAGCTTTATTGCTGTAATAATTTTTAATGAATTGACTGAGATCTTTGGAAAGTAAAATGAAGATTTGACACATCAGATATCAATAAATAGTTTGGAATATATCTAGCCAGATACAAATGTACAGTGACAAAATTCCCAACTCAGAAATTCTTTTCTCCCATAAAGAGTGATGAGAAATTGAGATGATTGTATAAAGCTGTGAAGCTGGTTCTCATCTTAAGTAATTAGGGTGATAATTTTCTGGTATCTGATGTTATCATTTACTCTGTGGTCACATATTAAAAAAAAAAAGAGATCCACCTATGAAATTCAGGGCTCTTCTTGTGGGAGATGGGCCAACTGCCTGAAGAGATATGATGTTTTACTGATTCCCTCTGAATTTTGCTTACTCCTGCAATCCAGTCATGTCTGAAGCCTAGTGGGGTAGACTTGCTGGAAGGTTTTTTTTGTTTTGTTTTGTGTTTTATGCATGAAAGTCCAAGGAACCTGCTGTATGAACCCAATGGGGTTGAGGATGAAACTGGAGGCCAATGTAAATGAAAAACTATATTTTACTTATCTTTTCTATCCTTTAAGAACTAAAGTATGTCCTAAGAGAGAACTTATCGAAATGGGAACTGTCTCCAGGCAACAAAGTTGATTCCTCTTTCTATTTCACTGAAAATTGGATTTTTCTGGGAGGACAGGGAATAGGTCTGGCACAAAGACAGTGTTCAATAAATGTTTGTTGAATTAAATAAAAATGAAGAATCCTTCTTCCCTTGTAGCCCTCATAAGAGGAGACTTCAACCAAAATGAAATTTCTAGTATTGCAATCTACCACATCACTTCCCTGCTTAAAAATCCTTCAATGGCTTCATAATCAAGTACAAACTCCTTCCAGAGTCATTTGCAATCTTGTCCCTGCACACTTTGCTTGACTCATCTCCTCTCACTCCTCACACCCTCACTTCACTTCTCTGTCCTAATACAAATGTATATCCATGTACATGCATGTGCATGTACACACACACACACACACACACACACACACACACACACACACACACTTTGAATAGATCTACTCATATGAGACTACTTGCCATTCCCCAAGGCCACTACATTCTGCCAAGCCTTTGCTCACCAAAGCACCCTTTTTCACTTTACCTTGTGAACTCTTTTTTTTTTTTAAACACTGTGATTTTTAAAAAATATTTATTTTAATTAATTAATTTATTTGGTTGTGCATGGTCTTAGTTGCGGCAGGTGGACTCCTTAGTTACGGCTTGCCGGCTCCTTAGCGTGGCATGTGAACTCTTGGTTGCGGCATGCATGTGGGATCTGGTTCCCTGACCAGGGGTCGAACCCAGGCCCCCTGCACTGGGAGCGCGAGTCTTAACCACTGTGTCACCAGGAAAGTCCCTACCTTGTGAACTCTTAATCATTTAAAAATATTTAGCTCAAATACTACCTCTGCTATGAACTTTTTCTTGACTTTCTTTTGTGGACAATAGTGGGTTTTTTCTCTATGCTCAAGAAACCTCATAACACACTCCAAAATAATACAGTTACTCTGCTAAAATTGTTTCCATGGACATCGTCTTCGCTATACTGTGTGTTTCTCAAGAGCAGTAACTGTATTCTGTTTTTTAAAATCATATTTGCTGTTTTGAATGGTAATTGACCCCATTAAGCACTTATTAAATGCTTGTTAAAGGCATGTATGATAGCTGGTAAAAAATCAAGCTCCAATATGCAACCTCTCTTACTTAATAGAACAACCCACTGCATAGCTCTTCATAGCTACCCAGGTTGCTATGGTCATACCACTAAGTTCTTACCAATAAGATGTGACTGAACAAAATATGTTTTGTTGCTACTTCCTTGCTACTTCCTTATTAGGATACTGCTTGCTCTTCATTTCCTTTGTCTTTCCTGCTTCCTACTAACTGAGAAATGGTGACAACTGAGCAGTCTTGAACCCAGAGGTGAAAACTCATGTTGAATTTGGCTGAACTTCCCTGACAGCCTGGGAACCTACATAACTAGGTGACCAGACCACCAGACCACCCTACTCTGGGTTGTCATTTTAGAGAAAAATAAATTTCTGCCATATTTAAGCCATAATATTTTGGGGTCTCTTTGTTAGAGCAATTCAGCTTTTACCCTAAGTAATATGGTTAAAATGAAAACTATTTTATATGATGCTGAAGCCTTATTTTCTTTAGTTTTGTACCATAAAAAATAGTTTCTGTTTTTATTTTGTATTAGGGTACAACCTGAAAATATACCATGAGAAACATTTAAATATTACTTTTAGTGATGAGCTTCAAGATTTATCAAATTTCTCAAATCATACTCTAACATTATCATTCATTGTCTGTTGAACTCAAATCATAATATAAAACGAAAGCAAAAATTAAAAAATCCAATTCAGAGTACAGAAACTTTCCTTATAATCTTTAAAAAGGCCCTCTATTCTCAAGACTCTACATTACTCTCAACTTCTGCATCTTCTTTCCAGGCTTAAGAACTAATAATCAGTTTCAGGCTCAGCCTTGCCTCATGTTCTAGGAAAATCTTGACCTTAGGTAGGAGAGTTGATGGAACTCCAGACCAAGAGTCAGGTGTTAATTGCTAGCATGGTATTAATACTTGCCCTCAGCACCAATTCAGATTCTCATACTTTTTATTCTGAAAGCACAATATCCATCCTTCTTTCTGTCTCTGATATCTGCAATCATGTTTTAGAAAACTGAATGGTAACTCAAATACTATAAGACCAGAGTCCCTTCCTTGCAATTCCCAGGGACCTTTGTCAGGATACAGTCCATTGATCCAGATCATATGACAGTGCTTGACCTGCTTATTAGAAATCCCCACTCTTTGGTGATTTTCCTCAGTAAGGACCACTAGATGTCTATTGGTATAGTCTGTACATATCATCCTTTGCTCATCATGAGGCTATCATACCTACAGTCCAGTTTTGTCTCCTATCCCACCCCAGTGTACAATGCTCTCAAATAAAAAAGTCCTTATTTTAGTATGCCCTTGTTCACTGGAGTTAATGGTTCAGTCATGATAATGTACTGAGATATGATGCTGTTGGTGAATTGCTTTAATTTGTCTCTGCTCTGCATTTCTTGCCTTTTTTTCCTCATAAATTACTCCTTTTTTCCCCTTTTATTACCAGATTCTCTTAACATCCAGCAAGGCTAGCAATCAGATGTCTCTCTTCTCACTCCTTTTGCCTTTACAGGAGTGGGCATGTGAGGTATGCTGAACATTAAGAGGCCTCCTTTCGCTGGCAACATCAGTTGATCCAAGGATGGGAAAATGGCTTAAGCAAAGCCCCAGTATCTTTTCAGGGACTGATATAGTTGCTAGAGGAGACAGAGTTTTTCCTCTCTCCTTCTGAGATTTCAAGCAGTAAAGGCATTTAAATCTGGAGATGCTTGATGGCAAAGAAATGAGGAATGGGTACCTCATAACATCTTTTGAACAGACTAATATTTTTTGCTGTTGCTGCCAATAAATATCCAACAGATTTGAGCTGGATTTCTTTTATTTGCAAGGAAAGTAGTCTAGAACAAGGGTTGCAAACGATGACCCCACCATCTGTTTTTGTAACTAGTTTTATTGGAACACAGGTACATCCATTTGTTTACATAGTATCTGTGGTTTCTTTCTCGCTACAATAGCAGAGTTGAGTAGTTGTGCCAGAGATTGTATGGCTCACAAAGCCTAAAATATTTACTATAGGGCCCTTTACAGCAAAGCTTTGCCAACTTTGGTTGCCTTTAAAATAGACTTTCTTAAAGGAACTTTTTCTTTTTGAACGATTTAAAGCATTTTCAAATAGAACTTTTTTTTCTTTTTCCATAAGCACTATGTTTTTTCTGAAGTGGGCAGGATAAAAAAAAAATTATAGCTTGAATGTATGATTCAAAGTGTGGCACTAAATAGTAGGCAATTTTTGTATTGTTGGTTTATGCTTGCATATGCTTTGTTGATTTCTAAGTGACTTCTATCCATTTGCCTTAGGTATAATCAAGTTAGGTATGCCTTAAGAATTCTATACATTATAACAAGGCATGTACTACAGGTGCAGTTTATTTTTGAGGTGATATTGGCACTTTTTGAAACTTTTAATTAGTAAAACCTATTTATAACTTGTATAATGCATAATGACCTGACCCATCTAGGGCTGTCCAGTATGGTAGCCACTAGCCACATGTGGCTATTGACACTTGCAATGAGCCAGTCTGAATTGAAATATGCTAATGGTGCAAAATACATAACTGATTTTAGAGTTACCATGAAAAAAAAGGAATGTAAACTATCTCAGTGATAAATTTTTTAATATTTATTAAATTTTGAAATGAGATTATTTTGGATATATTGAATTAACAAAAATATGTTATTGAAACTATTTTTTACTTATTTCTTTCAAACTTTTAAAAAAGGGATACTAAAAAATTAAATTTACATTTGTGGCTCACATTATATTTCTATTAGACCATGTTGATCCAGAATTACAGAAACACTTAGAATGACTGAAGATTAAAATAAACTCTTATAACTTTAAAGCATTTTAAATGATTTTTTTAAATGAGTATTTTGGTAGGATAGCATCTTTTTTTTTTTTTTTTGCGGTACGCGGTCCTCTCACTGTTGTGGCTTCTGCCACAACACAGGCTCCGGACGCGCAGGCTCAGTGGCCATGGCTCACAGGCCCAGCTGCTCCGCGGCATGTGGGATCTTCCCGGACCGGGGCACGAACCCGCGTCCTCTGCATCGGCAGGCGGACTCTCAACCACTGCACCACCAGGGAAGCCCTAGGATAGCATGATAGCATCTTTAATGTTATTATTTTCTATTCTCTAGAGAATAGGAAACAATGAGTATGTTATGAATATGCATGTACTGTTGAACAAATATTTACAGTTGACCCTTGAACAACACAGGGGTTAAATGTGCCAACTCCCCACACAGTCCATGTATCCATGTATAATTTTTGACTCCCCCAGAACTTAACTACTAATAGCATGCTGTTGACTGAAATCCTTGCCGATAACATAGTCAATTGACATATATTTTTTGTGTTAATATGTATGATATACTGTATTCTTGCAATAAACTAAGCTAGAGAAAAGAAAATGTTAAGAAAATTATAAGGAAGACAAAATATGTTTATAGTACTCTACTGTATTTATTGATATCATAAGTTTATGTTGTCTGTTTTCAAGATAGTCTGTCAATGTCTACATCAATATTGTCTTATATGATACTGTAGATGTTATACGTATTACTAACACTAGATATCAAAAATTAAAAGATAATGTGAAAAAGAAATTCACTTTTATTTAGAGTTATAATGATTCATGCATTGATAAAGAAAAAGCAATATGATTGCTTTATGGTAGCCAGTATAACTGATACAATTGCTTCACAGTAACCTAGCTTATACACTAATAAATGAATCGTTATAAAAATTTTATGGCAGGGACTTCCCTGGTGGCACAGTGGTTAAGAATCCACCTGCCAATGCAGGGAACACGGGTTCGAGCCCTGGTCTGCGAAGATCCCACATGCCGTGGAGCAAGTAAGCCTGTGTGCCACAACTACTGAGCCTGTGCTCTAGAGCCCATGAGCCACAACTACTGAGCCCACATTGCCACAACTACTGAGCCCACATTGCCACAACTACTGAAGCCCGCGTGCCTAGAGCCCATGCTTTGCAACAAGAGAGACCCGTGCACCACAACGAGTGGCCCCCTGTTGCCGCAACTAGAGAAAGCCGATGTACAGCAATGAAGACCCAACACAGCCAAAATAAATAAATTAATTAATTTAAAAAAATTTATGGCATACAGTATTAGTCATATTCATAATACAGTATTGGAAATATTGTCACTTTTTTAAAAAAACCACTTACCTTTGATGATAGGCTGATAAGCAGTTTCTCCAATTATAAGAGAGAGGCATACTATACAGTAATGTAATTCTTGGAAAGCAAAGTTTTAAAAGAGTAAGGGACTTCCCTGGTGGCACAGTGGTTGAGAATCCGCCTGCCAATGCAGGGGACATGGGTTCGAGCCCTGGTCCCAGAAGATCCCACATGCCTCCGAGCAACTAGGCCCATATGTCACAACTACTGAGCCTGCGCTCTAGAGCCTGTGCTGCGCAACAAGAGAAGCCACTGCAGTGGGAAGCATGTGCACTGCAACGACGAGTAGCCCCCACTCACCGCAACTAGAGAAAGCCTGCACACAGCAATGAAGACCCAATGCAGCCAAAAGTAAATTAATTAAATAAAGTAATTAAAAATAAAATAAAATAAATGAGTAAGAATACTAAGACATTATTAATTTTATAATAAATATCACTCACCTTAAAATGTGCAGAAAGAGAAGATGCACTCAGGCAGTGTTTCTAGGATGATGGCAGTATGGGAGGAAAACTGAAATGTGCAGGTGAGAGAGAGTAAGAGAAAGATGTGCTATGTGGGAGAACAGCCATAATAATAACAACAATAATAGTAATTTGGAAACTAGAACCAGTGTACAAAGTATACAAATAAAACCAATGATGCTCCAAGAGTTAAAACCACCAAACCAGAGAGAGCAGAGTCATAGCAGATGTTTCACATGACGATTCAGAACAGGATGACTGACCAAGAGAGCAGAACAAGTGTGAGGTGGAAAAACAGCCCAGACCTGGACCTTTTGCCTCCTGAACTTGAGTCCACACCTTGCGTCAGAAGAATTAGTGAGGAGATTGGTTCAAGATTGCGGAGTAGAAGGACATACACTCACTCCCTCTTGCAGAACACCAGAATCACAACTAACTGCTGAACAATCACTGACAGGAAGACACTGGAACTCACTAAAAAAGATACCCCACATACAAAGACAAAGGAGAAGCTGCAATGAGATGGTACATGGGGCACAATCACAATAAAATCAAATCCCATAAGCACTGGGTGGGTGACTCACAAACTGGAGAACAATTATACAACAGAAGTCCAACCACTGGAGTGAAGGTTCTGAACCCACGTCAGGCTTCCCAACCTGGGGGTCCGGCAATGGGAGGAGGAATTCCCAGAGAATCAGACTTTGAAGGCCGGCAGGATTTGATTACGGGACTTCGACAGGACTGGGGGAAACAGAGACTCCACTCTTGGGGGGCACACACAAAGTAGTGTGTGCATCAGGACCCAGGGGGAAGGAGCAGTGACCCCATAGGAGACTGAACCAGACCTACCTGCTAGTGTTAGAAGTTCTCCAACAGAGATGGGGGATGGCTGTAGCTCACCACAGGGACAAGGACACTGGCAGCAGAAGTTCCGGGAAGTACTCCTTGGCATGAGCCCTCACCGTGAGCCCTACCAGAGTCCGGCATTACCCCACCAAAGAGCCTCTACGCTCCAGGGCTAGATCTCCTCGGTCCAAACAACCAAAAGGGAGGGAACTCAGCCCTACCCATCAGCAGACAAGTGGATTAAAGTTTTACTGAGCTATGCCCACCAAGCAACACCCAGCTCTACCCACCACCAGTCCCTCCCATCAGGAAGCTTGCACAAGCCTCTTAGATAGCCTCATCCACCAGAGGGCAGACAGCGGAAGCAACAACTACAATCCTGCAGCCTGTGGAATGAAAACCACATTCACAGAGAGATAAAATGAAAAAGGCAGAGGACTATGTACCAGATGAAGGAACAAGATAAAACCCCAGAAAAAACAACTAAATGAAGTGGTGATAGGCGACCTTCCAGAAAAAGAATTCAGAATAATGATAGTGAAGGTGAGCCAGGACCTTGGAAAAAGAATGGAAGCAAAGATCGAGAGGATCTAAGAAATGTTTAACAAAGACCTAGAAGAATTAAAGAACAAACACCCAGAAGAGTTAAATAACAAACAAACATAGATGAATAACACAATAACTGAAATGAAAAATACACTAGAAGGAATCAATAGAACTGAGGCAGTAGAATGGTTAAGTGACCTGGAAGACAGAATGGTGGAATTCACTGCTGCAGAACAGAATAAAGAAAAAAGAATGAAACGGAATGAAGACAGACTAAGAGACCTTGGGGACAACATTAAACACAACAACATTTGCAATATAGGGGTCCCAGAGGGAGAAGAGAGAGAGAAAGGACCCGAGAAAATATTTGAAGAGACTATAGTAGAAAACTTCCCTAACATGGGAAAGGAAATAGCCACCCAAGTCCAGGAAGTGCAGAGAGTCCCAGGCAGGATAAACCCAAGGAGAAACATGCCAAGACACATAGTAATCAAACTGACAAAAATTAAGGACAAAGAAAAATTATTAAAAGCAACAAGGGAAAAATGACAAATAACATACAAGGGAACTCCCATAAGGTTAACAGCTGATTTCTCAGCAGAAACTCTACAAGCCAGAAGGGAGTGGCATGATATATTTACAGTGATGAAAGGGAAGAACATACAACCAAGATTACTGTACCCGGCAAGGATCTCATTCAGATTTGACGGAAAAATCAAAAGCTTTACAGACAAGCAAAAGCTAAGAGAATTCAGCACCACCAAACCAGCTCTACAACAAATGCTACAGGAACTTCTCTAAGTGGGAAATATGAGAAAAAAGGACCTACAAAAACAAACCCAACACAATTAAGAAAATGGTCATAGGAACATACATATCGATAATTATTGAAATGTGAATGGATTAAATGCTCCAACCAAAAGACACAGGCTTGCTGAATGGATACAAAAACAAGACCCATCTATATGCTGTCTACAAGAGACCCACATCAGCCCTAGGGACACATACAGACTGAAAGTGAGGGGATGGAAAAAGATATTCCATGCAAATGGAAATCAAAAGAAAGCTGGAGTAGCAATCCTCATATCAGATAAAATAGACTTTAAAATAAAGAATGTTACAAGAGACAAGGAAGGACACTACATAATGATCAAGGGATCAATCCAAGAAGAAAATATAACAATTATAAATATATATGCATCCAGCATAGGAGCACCTCAATATATGCAAATCCATCAATGTGATACACCATATTAACAAATTGAAGAAGAAAAACTATATGATCATCTCAATAGATGCAGGAAAAGTTTTCAACAAAATTCAACACTGATTTAGGATAAAAACTCTCCAGAAAATGAGCATAGAGGGAACCTACCTCAACATAATAAAGGCCATATATGACCCACAGCCAACATCATTCTCAATGGTGAAAAACTGAAAGCATTTCCTCTAAGATCAGGAACAAGACAAGGATGTCCACTCTGACCACTATTATTCAACATAGTTTTGGAAGTCTTAGACACAGCAATCAGAGAAGAAAAAGAAATAAAAGGAATCCAAATCAGAAAAGAAGAAGTAAATCTGTCACTGCAGATGACATGAAACTATACATAGATAATCCTAAAAATGCCACCAGAGAACTGCAAGAGCTAATCAATGAATTTGGTAAAGTTGCAGGATACAAAATGCAAAGAAATCTCTTGTGTTCCTATACACTAATAATGAAAAATCTGAAAGAGAAACTAAGGAAAAAATCCCATTCACCATTGCAACAAAAAGAATAAAATACCTAGGAATAAACCTACCTAAGGAGACAAAAGACCTGTTCTCAGAAAACTGTAAGACACTGATGAAAGAAATCAAAGATGATACAAACAGATGGAGAGATATACCATGTTTTTAGATTGGAAGAATCAATATTTTGAAAATGACTATACTACCCAAATCAATCTACAGATTCAGTGCAATCCCTATCAAATTACCAATGGCATTTTTTACAGAACTAGAACAAAAATCTTCAAATTTTTACAAGAAACAAGAAAGATCCAGAATAGCCAAAGCAATATTGAGGGAAAAAAACGGAGCTAGATGAATCAGACTCCCTGACCTCAGGCTATACTACAAAGCTACAGTAATCAAGACAATATGGTACTGGCACATAAACAGAAATATAGATCAATGGAACAGGATAGAAAGCCCGGAGATAAACCCATGCACCTATGGTCAACTAATCTATGACCAAGGAGGCAAAGATATACAATGGAGAAAAGACAGTCTTTTCAATAAGTGGTGCTGGGAAAAGTGGACAGCTACATTTAAAAGAATGAAATTAAAACACTCCCTAACACCATACACAAAAGAAACTCAAAATGGATTAAAGACCTAAATGTAAGACCAGATGCTATGAAACCCTTAGAGGAAAACATAGGAAGAACACTCTTTGACATAAAGCACAGTAAGATCTTTTTTGACCCACCTCCTAGATTAATGGAAATAAAAACAAAAATAAACAAATGTGACCTAATGAACCTTAAAAGCTTTTGCACAGCAAAGGAAACTATAAACAAGATGAAAAGACAACCCTCGGAATGGGAGAAAATATTTGCAAATGAATCAAAGGACACTGGATTAATTTCCAAAATATATAAACAGCACATGGAGCTCAATATTAAAAAAAACCCAATCCAAAAATGGAAAGAAGATCTAAGTAAGCATTTCTCCAAAGAAGACATACAGATGGCCAAGAGGCACATGAAAAGCTGCTCAACTTCACTAATAATTAAATAAATGCAAATCAAAAGCACAATGAGGTATCACCTCACACCAGTTAGAATGGCCATCATCAAAAAATCTACAAACAACAAATGCTTGAGAGGGTGTGGAGAAAAGGGAACCCTCTTGCACTGTTAGTGGGAATGTAAACTGATACAGCCACTATGGAGAACAGTATGATGATTCTTTAAAAAACTAAAAATAGAATTGCCACATGACCCAGCAATCCCACTACTGGGCAAATTCTCTGAAGAAAACCATAATTCAAAAAGACATATGCACCCCAATGTTCACTGTAGCACTATTTACAATAACCAGGTCATGGAAGCAACCTAAATGCCCATCGATAGACGAATGGATAAAGAAGATGTGGTACATGTATACAATGGAATATTACTCAGCCGTAAATAGGAACGAAAATGGGTCATTTGTAGAGATGTGGATGGACCTAGAGACTGTCATACAGAGTGAAGTAAGTCAGAAAGAGAAAACCAAATATCGTATATTAACGCATATATGTGGAATCTATAAAAATGGTACAGATTAACTGGTTTGAAAGGCAGAAATAGAGACACAGATGTAGAGAACAGATGTATGGACACCAAGGAGGGAAAGCGGGGTGGTGGGATGAACTGGGAGATTGGGATTGACATATATACACTAATGTGTATAATATAGGTAAGTAATAAGAACCTGCTGTATAAAATATAAATAAATAAAATTCAAAAACAAACCAAAAAAGAATTAGTGACCAAAGGAAACTATCTTTGGTTTAACTAAAGAAGTAGAAATATACCTAATTTTATATTTAGCTGCATATGTTTAAGATCTTAACATTTCTGTAATCAAAATCATAATGTATTAGGTTTAATCTCTTGAAATTGCCAATATGCACTGATTTTTTACCTATAAAAACTACTATTTCACATGGTTCAAGCTAATGAATATGAAGATATTCTCAAGCAAACGCTTTTGTTTTGTTTTAAAGTCCATGTTGGAGATGCAGGGAGAACTTTGGTCTTTACTCCTGGAATTTGTGACTTATGAATTTGGTGCCATCTGGGGAAGTGACAATCCCTGAGGTGTCCAGCCTGCCTCTGGCCCAGATGTGAGATTAAACTGAGGAGAAAGAAAAGTTCCAGAATTTCATAGGCTGAGGGAGGTCGTTATAGCTTCTGTACATGTTTATTTCTTTTTATTGCTTCGTTTTTTATTTCCAACTCATTTGAGTTTGGGTTCCAGATTTGTTTTTCTCTTTGTAAACTACACTTTGAAGTTATTATCTGACCTATATGTTTGCTTCTCTTAAATGAAATGTAAATTGGCTTATTGTTAATTTCAGGTAATTTGTTTTGATTCTACTTTTCATCTCTGTTTGGCCATGTTTTTTGCTGCTAGGAACAGAGAAGCCTTGATGTTTAGAATCTTTTTCTTTAAATAAATATGCATTTTAGTATTATAAGTAAATAAATAAATAGATAAATATCACTCACCTTATGCCTCTGTAAGAATAGGCTATCCACTTTAATAAAGTCTTGCTTACAATGTCTACATGATAAATACTTAGGCAGTGATGATGTTGATGACAAAAACTTTTCATAGAGTTAAACTGTATGTCATGATGATGATTTACCATTCATTAAGTGGAAGTGGATCATTGTAAAAGTCTTCATCTTCATTGTCTACATGTTGAGTGGGCCGATGAGGGCTGAGGAGGGGTGGTCTTCCATTTCTTAGGGGTGGCAGGTGTGGAATTGGTGGAGGAGGTGGAAGGGGAGGCAGCAGAGAGAGGCACACTTGGTGCAACTTTATGGAAATACATTGTAATTTCTGTCTGACATGTTTGCTTTTTTATTTCTCTAAAAATATTTCTATAGGTACCAATCCTTCTTCCACTCTTTGCTTTAGTTTTAGTGCCTGCATCATAGAAGCGTCCATGTCATAAAAGAAGTCAAAAGCAGTCTTGAATAACTGGAAACCTTCTGCCATATTGTCTAATGTCACTTTATTTCCTGGCACTTCTTCTTCTACATCTTCTTCCTCCTCGTCTGGCACTGGTTCAGGACACTCACCTCCATCAAGTCACCTTCTGTTAATTCCTCTGGTGTTGTGTCTATTTGCTCTTGAATTTCTCCAAGAGCCATATCTTGAAATCCTTCAGCTCCCAACTTTTTTTTGCAATATCCACAATCTCTTTCATGATTTCCTTGATTGGCTCTGTCATAGATCCTGTGAAGTCATGCACAACATATAGACAAAATTTTCTACAACAGCAATCTACTGATTCGGACCTGGTGGCTTTCACAGCTTTTTCTAGAACAATGATGGCATCTTCAATAGTGTAATCCCTCAGACTTTCATGATGTTCTCTTTATTGGTTTTTTTTTTTTTTCCCCTGTAGTGTTGACAATCTTTTCCATAGACTACTATATGTAATGAGCGTTAAAGGTCTTAATGATCCCCTGTTCTAGAGTCTGAATTAGAGATGTTGTGTTTGGGGTCAAGTGGACCACTTCAGTGCTTTCAGTGTTGAACTCATGGAGTTCTAGGTGGCCAGACACATTGCCCAATATCAAAAAAACTGTAAAAGGCGGTCTCCTACTGGCAAAGTATTTCCTGACTTCAGGGACAAAGCATCAGTGGAACCAAACTGGAAAAAGGGTTCTCATTGTTCAGGCCTTCTTGTTGTACACCCAAAAGACTGGCAGCTGGTGTTTATCTTTTCACTTCAAGACTTGGGGTCTAGCAGCAGATAGATAAGGGCAGTTCTGATCATAAACCTGACTGCATTTGCACAAAACAGTAAAATTAGTCTATCCTGTCCAGACTTATATCCTTGTGCTCACTTCTCCTCCTTATTAATAAATGTCCCTTGTGACATTTTTTCCAAAGTAGGGCATTTTGGTCTGCATTAAAAACATGTTCAGGCACATATTTGTTCTCCTCAATGATTTTCTTAATGGTATGGGAACTTGTCAGCTCCCTCTTGGTCAGCTGAAGCTGCTTCTGCTGTTAAACCTCTTTCTAAAATTATCAAACCATCCTTTGTTGGCATTAAATTCTCCAGCATAGATCCTTCACATTCTTCTTGCTTTAAGTTGTCATATATGACTTTGCTTTTTCTCAAATCATATTAGTGTCTATAGGTATGCCTTTATTATAGCAACCTGCATGAGATAAAAAAGGTATTTCACAAAAAGTGCAACGTTTTCATGCCTGCTGGTGTAGCTGCAGTGACGGCTTCACAAATATTTTTTCTCTTTTTTTTACAATGATCCTTACTGGATTTATTTATCTTGAAATGGCAGACAACTGCGCTGCAGATCTCAATCTATTGTACACATCAAGCAATTCAAGTTTTTCTTGTAATGTCATAACTTTTCTCTGCTTCTTAGGAGCACTTCCAGCATCACTAGTGGGGCTTCATATGGGACCATGGTGTTATTCAGGGTTTAGTATTGTACTAAACATGATGAAAAATATGAGAGAACCGCAAGAGATCCCTTTTTACTGCAACGTGCAATTTACTGGAGAGATGAACTGCTCACATGATGACTAGCATCACCTGGCATTTTAAGCCAATACTAGCAACACTTGAGCTCACTGCATGAGCAACAGGAGGTGGTTATGAAATTATTACATTAGTGCAGTATGTACTGCAGTTAATTTTGTGCAGTTGCAATTTAATACTGCATCTTTATGTTTGTTTACATTTCTCTTGACTGAAAATGGCACTATGTACAGTCTGTCAGTGTTTTCATGTGTAAGTTTTGATAAATTTTAACTTTTTGTAGTAGGTTTGTGTATGCTTTATAGCAATAAATGATAAAATAGACTGGTACCTACAGATATTTTATGCATTCATAACATACCTAACTTTTTCTTAATTTTTTCAATGTTTCTAGGCTATGTGGTTCATCTGCAAGTTTTTAAAATTGTCATCGAAAATCTCCACAAAAATTGTCCAATATGTTTATTGGAAAAAGATCCATGTATAAGTGGACCTGTGTAGTTCAAACCCATGTTTTTCAGAGGTCAAATGTAATTTGTGTATCATGTTGACAAAATATGAGTCCATGAAAAAAATCATTACATATGTAGGATTAATTATTAGATACTAATAGCTTCTTACTCTTCAAACTAACTTTTTAAAAAAATTATGCAGAGGGCATAGAGGAGCATGCAGAATGTTGGTTAGATTCTTTTTTAAAAAACCTTATTCTGTTTTTTATTCAGGTAAGTCTAAATATATACAAATGTCTGAACATTGTAAATATGTAAATTAACTTTTTATTTTATCTATTTCCAAAAACTTTGTTCTGTGAAATTTCTTACGATGAAAATATAGATGGACTTTTCCTTCCTATTCATTTGGTGTGTTGCCATACTAAAATTGATATCTGTAAAATGGGGATGATGGTTGAAATGGAAGCTGTTCAGAGATTCCAACCAAATGGCTCTCTTCTAGATTTGTTTGATTAATTTATGTTAATTTCTATTTTTAATTTAAATGTACCAATAATGCCTGAAGTGAATAGTAATGCACCTGCTCTTTCCATTCTAAGTGAAAGCAGAAGTCTGGAAAGCATAATGAGTTCAGTACACATTTTATATATTCCATTCACATCTGAATGGATTTAGCGTGTGTTTTGTCAGTGAGTCATTTCTGAGAAAGAAAGGTAGCTGTTAGGATATGAAATCATGGCTTCAAACTCCATATACCTCACTTACCATTTCAATATGAAAGCAGTATTTTTAGCTTCCTATTGAACCTCTGTGGCTGTGAAAGGTGTTTGTCTATTAGAGATAAACAGAAATCTAATAGTCATTAGATGGTTTTCCAATCATTTCTCTGCACCATGACGTTTTGTTGAACAGATAACATATAGATCATGAAGTTTTACTTGAGTTTTAAAATAGATTCATAATACAGTCTATATGGTTTAGACATTGATAGGTCCCTGGCTAAACAAAGGCCATGGGTATTATTCATGGGTATTGTGCAAAATTTTTGACTATTTACATTTTAGTCTGTATAATTTAAAATTTGAAATTCCCAGTCAATGATCACAGAAAATGTATTGAAAATTTTTAATAATAAATTATATAGATTTGTTTTAGATAATAAAATACATATCTAGATACTGATAAGGAATTACAACAAAAATAGATTTTGCAAAGGTGTTGTTAAACTGCAATCACCATTTTAAATTAAATTTTTAAAATTTTAGATGTTTTCATTGTGGGATATTGTGTGAAGGGATAATACAGGGGTCTCTCTGTTATTTCATACAGTTGCCTGTGAACTTAAAATTACCTCAAAATTAAAAATTTAATTAAACTTAGCACTAATAAGAGAGCCCAATAAGATAAAATACAAAATCAACAAAGAACAGTCAATAGTTTACTTTTCCAGAAATAACCAATTAGAAAATAAAAAAGAGAAATACCTCATTTGTAATAGCATCAGCAACAATAAAATGCTATGGAAGAAGCCTAATAAGTAATGTTTAATATTAAGAACATAAAGAAAATATAGGGACTTCCCTGGTGGTGCAGTGGATAAGAATCCACCTGCCAATGCAGGGGACATGGGTTCTATCCCTGGTCGGGGAAGATCCCACATGCCGCTGAGCAACTAAGCCCGTGTGCCACAACTTCTGAGCCTGTGCTCTAGAGCCTGTGGGTTGCAACTACTGAGCCCACAAGGCACAGCTACTGAAGCCCACCCGCCTAGAGCCCATGCTCTACAACAAGAGAAGCCAACATGAGGAGCCCGCACACTGCAATGAAGAGTAGCCCCCACTTGCCACAATTAGAGAAAGCCCACATGCAGCAACAAAGACCCAACGCCCACAAAAATAAAAAAAAAAATTAAATCTTAAAAAAAAAAAACTTAAGGAAAATATAAAATTTTGCTGAAAGAATTAAAAGAAAACATGAATAAATAGGTATATGATGATCATAAAGACTGGAAGATTCTGCACTGTAAATAAATCAATCCTCTTCAAATTAAGCTATGAATTCAATGTGATTTCAATTTAAAAAATCCCAAGGTGATAAACTTTTAGAACAAAATTACAAAATTTCTAAATACAAAAGTATTCTGAGAGAGAGTAGGATAAAATAGATCACAGTGAAAAATATTTATATAAAAGACAATTTTACATATATATGAGCATGTGTATCTATAAAATATTATGACAGAAGTGAGGCCAAAATATTGATCATATCAATAAATATAAATGGACTTATGAAATTGTCTCCAGGATGTATTAAGTGAAAGAAGCAAAGTGAAGTAAAATATGCATTGTAGCATTAGGTGGAGACAACTGGATAGAAGGTAGAATTCATAAGCTGTACCTTGTAGACTTGGAGTCATTTCTCTAAAGAAGTTGTGTATTTTATGTAATTACAAAATAGTTAAATAAAAAACAACAAATGAACTTAAATTTTTGTCTAGTTGGTGGCATAACTACACAAGTAAGAACTATTCCAAAAATTGTAAGACAGAATGATCTTTTTATACATCATCAGAGGATGATGTATAAAACATCTGAGAACAAAATAATATGCAAAAATTTCCAGTGTTTTCAAGGTTATTGTGGTGGTTATTCTGAGATTATTGAGTGTGTAGTGTTGGATAAGGCAAATGTATAATTTTTAATTTGAGAACTGGGATTTTTGGCATGAGAAAACTATATCTAGATTTAAATTCAGTTAGTCTAGGATTTTAAAATGAAAGTATCAGTATGACCTGCTGAGATATAGTTTTGTTAAAAAAATATTTCTAGCTCTGGCCATTGCAAACCTGTAGAAACAGTGAGCAGCCCAGTAGCAATAAACTTTTCTGGTGCCCCAGACTGAGGTTTCTAAATACAGTTTTCCATCAAAAGGAAACAGAGCACCTGGGAGAAATGACAAATTCCAGGTCTGAGTCAGGAGATGTACAAATTGATTTTGTAACTTCCTATTACATTAGATAGCAAAAATGATGTGAGAGACTACACTGATCATATCTAAAGAACTAAAGTAATCATCTGAATAGGTTTCCACTGGTCAAAAAAGGCACAGTAATGAGTTGAAACACAACAAATATACATTTATATGTTATTATTAATTAATATATTATTAGTTAATATGTCACTCACCCATCCACCTGTAGTGACAATTTTCTAGCCAGTTTATTCCTCAATGTTTCTGCATCTTTCACAACACTTAAATTGTACTACTAATTTGAATTGAGGGTTACCATATCTTTCTTAGTGAAAAGAAAAATATTTAATAACTTCTTTCAGTAATCTGTAACCTACAATTGTCCTTCAACCAGAATCAAACTGCTTCTCAAATAGGGTCTTGGTATCTTTGTCTATCCTTCTGCAGAATTCTGGAATTTCTTTTTCAATAAAATTCTTCAGAACCGTGCAAGCACAGGTACACAGAACTCTGTGTCATTTGTGTATGTAATAGATTATGTAATTGGCTTTTCTTAGATACCCAGACAAGTACCCTTCAGTGGAGCTAGAGAATCTTCCATAGTGCTGTGGACTGGTAGCCTACTGGGGGACTCCTACTCTAAAATGCCAGAGAGATAGCTATTTACCTAAAATCTTTAACAATGAAGAGGGAATTAACTCAAAGATATAACATTATTTAAGAAGCTGACTTTAGCCTTTAATAACCATAAGAGGATTGTCATAAGCCTGGCTAAATTCCCTAAAAATTTAGAACTAATAAAGTTCTGACTATTTTGGAAAAGGAATCTAGAATAATATAGATCAAGATTTCCCTAATTTATTAACCAAACTAATAAACACGTTGAGTATCTCAGAATTCCTGAGAGATTTGAGGTATGTCCATTCTTTGAAACTCCTGGTATCTTAATGAAGAGGTATCAATACAGAGTAACAACATTGTGATATGCTTTACAGGCTTCTATTGATCAAATGCAGACTTTTAACACAAATGCAATTCTCTGACTCTGCATATAAAAACTTCTTTAGTGATAAATGGCAAAAGGCTACATCTGTGGCTCTGCATTGTTTGTGAAGCCTTATAGTGGTCCTTAGCATTCGCTTCACCGGGAAGCCTAAAACCCAGGTTTACTCTCTATTCTGATGCTTACTGTTTTTTTTTTTTTAACAACTTTATTGGAGTATAATTGCTTTACAATGTTGTGTTAGTTTCTGCTGTATAACAAAGTGAATCAGTTTCTGCTGTATAACAAAGTGAATCAGCTATATGTATACATATATCCTCTTATCGCCTTGCTCTCGCTCCCACCCTCCCTATCCCACCGTTCTGGGTGGTCACAAAGCACCAGGCTGATCTCCCTGTGCTATGCGGCTGCTTCCTACTAGCTATCTATCTGATATTGGGTAGTGTATATATATATCAATGCTACTCTCTTACTTTGTCCCAGCTTCCCCTTCCCCCTCCCCATGTCCTCAAGTCCATTCTCTAAGTCTGTGTCTTTATTCCCGTCCTGCCACTAGGTTCATCAGAGGCACTTTTTTTTTTTAGATTCCATACATATGTGTTAGCATATGGTATTTGTTTTTCTCTTTCTGACTTATTTCACACTGTATGACAGATTCTATGTCCATCCACCTCACAACAAATAACTCAAATTCGTTTCCTTCTACAACTGAGTAATATTCCATTGTATGTATGCGCCACATCTTATTTATCCATTCATCTGTTGATAGACACTTAGATTGCTTCCACGTCCTGGCTATTGTAAATAGTGCTGCAATGAACATTGTGTCACATAACTCTTTTTGAATTATGGTTTTCCCAGGGTATATGCCTAGTACTGGGAGTTCTACTTTTAGTTTTTTAAGGAACCTCCATACTGTTCTCCATAGTGGCTGTATCAACTTACATTCCCACCAACAGTGCAAGAGGGTTCCCTTTTCTCCACACCCTCTCCAGCATTTATTGTTTGTAGATTTTTTGATGATGGCCATTCTAACCTGTGTGAGGAGATACCTCATTGTGGTTTTGATTTGCATTTCTCTAATGATTAGTGATGTTGAGCATCCTTTCATGTGTTTGTTAGCAATCTGTATATCTTCTTCAGAGAAATGTCTATTTAGGTCTTCTGCCCATTCTTGGATTGGGTTGTTTGATTTTTTGCTATTGAGCTGCATGAGCTGCTTGTATATTTTGGAGATAAATCTTTAGTCAGTTGCTTCATTTGCAAATATTTTCTTCGATTCTGAGGGTTGTCTTTTTGTCTTGTTTATGGTTTCCCTTGCTGTGTAAAAGCTTTTAAGTTTCATTAGGTCCCATTTTTAAATTTTTATTTCCATTAATCTAGGAGGTGGGTCAAAAAGGATCTTGCTGTGGTTTATGTCAAAGAGTGTTCTGCCTATGTTTTCCTCTAAGAGTTTTATAGTGTCTGGCCTTACATTCAGGTCTTCAATCCATTTTGAGTTTATTTTTGTGTATGGTGTTAAGGAGTGTTCTAATTTCATTCTTTTGCATGTAGCTGTCCAGTTTCCCAGCACCACTTATTGAAGAGGTTGTCTTTTCTCCATTGTATATTCTTGCCTCCTTTATCAAAGATAAGGTGACCATATGCACGTGGGTTTATCTCTGGGCTTTCTATCCTGTTCCATTGATCTATATTTCTGTTTTTGTGCCGCTACTATACTGTCTTGATTACTCTAGCTTTATAGTATAGTCTGAAATCAGGGAGCCTGATTCCTCCAGCTCTGTTTTTCTTTCTCAAGATTGCTTTTGCTATTTGGGGTCTTTTGTGTTTCCATGCAGATTGTGAAATTTTTTGTTCTAGTTCTGTGAAAAATGCCATTGGTAGTTTGACAGGGATTGCATTGAATCTGTAGATTGCTTCAGATAGTACAGTCATTTTCACAATGTTGATTCTTCCAATCCAAGAACATGGTATATCTCTCCATCTGTTTGTATCATCTTTAATTTCCTTCATCATTGTCTTATAGTTTTCTGCATACAGGTCTTTTGTCTCTTTCAGTAGGTTTATTCCTAGGTATTTTATTCTTTTTTTGCAGTGGTAAATGGGAGTGTTTCTTTAATTTCTCTTTCATATTTTTCATCATTAATGTATGGGAATGCAAGAGATTAATGTGCATTAATTTTGTTTCCTGCTACTTTACCAGATTCATTGATTAGCTCTAGTACTTTTCTGATAGCATCTTTAGGATTCTCTGTGTATAGTATCATGTCATCTGCAAACAGTGAAAGCTTTACTTCTTCTTTTCTGATTTGGATTACTTTTATTTCTTTTTCTTCTCTGATGGCTGTGGCTAAAACTTCCAAAACTATGTTGAATAATAGTGGTGAGAGTGGGCAACCTTGTCTTGTTTGTGTTATTAGAGGAAATGGTTTCAGTTTTTCACCACTGAGAATGATGTTGGTGGTAGGTTTGTCATTTATGGTCTTTATTATGTTGAGGTAAATTCTCTCTATGCCTACTTTCTGGAGAGGTCTTATCAGAAATGGGTGTTGAATTTTGTCAAAAGCTTTCTCTGCATCTATTGAGATTATCATATGATTTTTCTCTTTCAGTTTGTTAATATGGTGTATCACATTGATTGATTTGCATATATTGAAGAGTCCTTGCATTCCTGGGATAAACTCCACTTTATCATGGTGTATGATCCTTTGAATGTGCTGTGGGATTCTGTTTGCTAGTATTTTTGTTGAGGATTTTTGCATCTATGTTCATCATTGATACTGGTCTGTAGTTTTCTTTTTTTGTGACATCTTTGTCTGGTTTTGGTATCAGGGTGATGGTGGCCTCGTAGAATGAGTTTGGGAGTGTTCCTCCCTCTGCTCTATTTGGAAGAGTTTGAGAATGATAGGTGTTAGCTCTTCTCTAAATGTTTGATAGAAGTGGCCTGTGAAGCCATCTGGTCCTGGGCTTTTGTTTTTGGAAGATTTTTAGTCACAGTTTCAATTGCAGTGCTTGTGATAGGTCTGTTTATATTTTCTATTTATTCCTGGTTCAGTCTTGGAGGGCTGAGCTTTTCTAAGAATTTGTCCATTTCTTCTAGGTTGTCCATTTTATTGCTATATAGTTGCTTGTAGTAATCCCTCGTGTTTCTTTGTATTTCTGCAGTGTCAGTTGTTCCTTCTCCTTTTTCGTTTCTAATTCTGTTGATTTGAGTCTTCTCCCTTTTTTTCTTGATGAGTTTGGCTAATGGTTTATCAATTTTGTTTATCTTCTCAAAGAACCAGCTTTTACTTTTGTTGATCTTTGCTATTGTTTCCTTCATTTCTTTTTCATTTATTTCTGGTCTGATCTTTATGATTTCTCTCCTTCTGCTAACTTTGGGGTTTTTTTAATTCTTCTTTCTCTAATTTGTTTAGGTGTGAAGTTAGGTTGTTTATTTGAGATTTTTCTTGTTTCTTGAGGTACGATTGTATTGCTATAAACTTCCCTCTTAGAACTGCTTTTGCTGCATCCCATAGGTTTTCAGTTGTGTTTCCATCGTCATTTGTTTCTAGGTGTATTTTGATTTCCTCTTTGATTTCCTCAGTGATCTCTTGGTTTTATTTAGTAGTATATTGTTTAGCCTCTAAGTGTTTGTATTTTTTACAGTTTTTTTCCTGTAATTGATATCTAGTCTCATAGCACTGTGGTCAGAAAAGATACTTGATACAATTTCAACTTTCTTAAATTTACTAAGGCTTGATTTGTGACCCAAGATATGCTCTATCTTGGAGAATGTTCCACAAGCACTTGTGAAGAAAGTGTATTCTGTTGTTTTTGGATTGAATGTCCTATAAATATCAATTAAGTCCATCTTGTTTAATGTGTCATTTTAAGCTTGTGTTTCCTTATTTATTTCCATTTTGGGTCCATTGATGAAAGTGGGGTGTTAAAGTCCTCTACTATGGTTGTGTTACTGTCAATTTCCCCTTTTATGGCTGTTACCATTTTCCTTATGTATTGAGATGCTCCTATGCTGGGTGCATAAATATTTACAATTGTTATATCTTCTTCTTGGATGGATCCCTTGATCATTATGTAGTGTCCTTCTTTGTCTCTTGTAATAGTCTTTATTTTAAAGTCTATTTTGTCTTATATGAGAATTGCTACTTCCGCTTTCTTTTGATTTCCCTTTGCATGGAATATCTTTTTCCATCCCCTCACTTTCAGTCTGTATGTTTCCCTACTTCTGGAGTGGGTCTTCTGTATAAAGCATATATACAGGTCTTGTTTTTGTATCCATTCAGCCAGTCTATGTCTTTTGGTGGGAGGATTTAATCCATTTACATTTAAGGTAATTGTTGATATGTATGTTCCCATTACCCTTTTCTTAATTGTTTTGGGTTTTTTATTGTAGGTCTTTTCCCTCTCTTGTGTTTCCTGCCTAGAGAATTTCCTTTAACAATTTTTGTACATCTGGTTTGGTGATGCTGAATTCCCTTAGCTTTTGATTGTCTGTAAAGGTTTTAATTTCTCTGTGGAATCTGAATGAGATCCTTGCTGGGTAGAGTAATCTTGGTTGTCAGTTTTCCTGTTCATCACTTTAAATATGTCTTGCCACTCCCTTCTGGCTTGCAGAGTTTCTGCTGAAAGATCAGCTGTTAACGTTATGGGGATTCCCTTGTATGTTATTTGTTGCTTTTCCCTTGCTGCTTTTAATATTTTTACTTTTTATTTAATTTTTGATAGTTTGATTAATATGTGTCTTGGTGGGTTTCTCCTTGTATTTATCCTATATGGGACACTCTGTGCTTCCTGGGCTTGACTCTTTCCTTTCCCATGTTAGGGAAGTTTTCAACTATAATCTCTTCAAATATTTTCTCATCCTCTTTCTTTTTCTCTTCTTCTTTTGGGACCACAGAATTTGAATAATTTGAATGTTGGTGCATTTAGTGTTGTCCCAGAGGTCTCTGAAACTGTCCTCAATTCTTTTCATTCTTTTTTCTCTATTTGGCTGTGTGGTAGTTATTTCCACTATTTTATCTTCCAGGTCACTTATCCGTTCTTCTGCCTCAGTTATTCTGCTATTGATTCCTTCTGGAGAATTTTTAATTTCATTTATTTTGTTGTTCATTATTGTTTGTTTGTTCATTAGTTCTTCTTGGTCCTTTTTAAACCTTTCTTGTATTTTCTCCATTCTATTTCCAAGATTTTGAATCATCTTTAGTATCATTACTCTGAATTCTGTTTCAGGTAGACTACCTGTTTCCTCTTCATTTGTTTGGTCTGGTGGGTTTTTACCTTGCTCCTTCATCTGCTGCATATTTCTCTGTCTTCCCATTTTGCTTAACTTACTGTGTTTGGTATCTCCTTTTCACAGGCTGCATGTTTGCAGTTCCAGTTTTTTTTGTTGTCTGCCCCCAGTGGGTAAGGTTGGTTCAGTGGGTTGTGTAGGCTTCCTGGTGGAGGGGACTGGTGCCTGTGTTCTGGTGGGTGGGACTGGATCTTGTTTTTCTGGTGGGCAGGGCTGCGTCCAATGGTGTGTTTTGGGGTGTCTGTGAAGTTAGTATGATAATAGGCAGCCTCTCTGCTAGTGGGTGGGGTTGTTTTCCTATCTTGCTAGTTGTTTGGCATGGGGCATCCAGCACTGGAGCTTGCTGGCCATTGGGTGGAGCTGGGTCTTAGCATTGAGACAGAGATCTCTGGGAGAGCTCTTGCCGATTGATATTACATGGGGCCGGGAGGTCTCTGGTGATCCAATGTCCTGAACTGGGCTTTCCCACCTCAGAGGCACAGGCCTGACACCAGGCCGTAGCACCAAGACCCTGTCAGCCACACGGCGTCTTGCTGTTCCTTTATGTCCATGGTACTAAATGAACATCCATTGCCTGAGATGGAGGAGGCTGTCAGTCAACAGATTGGGGCTGAGGGACGTGTTCAGGTGTCTCCTTATCAGAAAGGTCTTTCTTGACTAGCCTTATTGTAGCTGTTATCACCACCTCATGTCCCTCTGATTCATCTTCAGTGAATCATTCATGCTGCTGCCTGAGCATCACAGCCTTCCCCATGCCAGTTCCTCATCACATTCAGAAGATGTGTCCCATGGAAGAGGAGATCCAGGTTATGTTAAATGGTGCTTAGGAATTTCCCTGGTGGCACAGTGGTCAAGAATTCGCTTGCCAATGTGGGGGACATGGGTTGGACCCCTGTTCCAGGAAGATCCCACATGCCGCGGAGCCTCTGCTGCTTACTTTCGAATATGTCCATGGGCAAGGAACCCAGTCTTTCTTGCATTCAGCTGCTACAGCAGTGAACTTGGACTAAAATACTTATGCTAGAAAGGGGCTGAATCATATCATCTCTTCTACTCAAAAAATGTGTGATGTCAAATCATTCTTCTATTAAGGCCCTTGGTTCTGCGCCTCTGGACAACTCTCACCCTGAGTGTGGGCGCTCATCATCTTAGTTTGTCCCTCCCTCTTCATTATCACTGATCTGCAGGCTGGCCTAAACCTCCCTAAATTGTGTGAAGGGACAGATAACTGGGTCCTTCACATTCAGCACTTCCTGAAAATCCTCAGTAAAATCTATCTCTTGAGTATACCTGAGTCTGAAGGAAGGGCCCTGGGAGCTTAGCATTTCTCTTCTGGTTTCCATCTAAATGATTATGTTTGTGGAAAAGATATAAAACCATTCCAAGTAGCAAATAATATACTTTAAAACCTGTTTTCTAATAATAATTATTTTATGATTTAAAATGATAATAATAGGTTAAGAATATCTTGACAATGTTATTTAATTGATGTTTCAAGAAAAAAAGGATTAAAATTTCTTCAGCACAGGGCAGTAATGCTCTCAGTTTTTGTTTATGTTTTTTGCTGATTCATGCTATTTATGACCAATATAGGGAAGCAAATTAATCATTGTATTTAAAGAGTTGACATTAACAATAGCACTTAGAATAAAAGTAATTTGATTCTACAAATTAGTTAGAATACCTGATGTTTTATAAAGGGTTTTCAGCAGAGATAACCACCACTACTACCTTGAAAAATTTCCATGGTGTTTACAAAGGTCTTAGAAATACACAACCAATGAACCTCAAAAATTAATCTCATTAACTCAAAGTCCCTTTGGCCAATCACTTCCTGAGGGAATAATGCAGTTTCTAAGGACACCATAGAAGCCTTTGTTACAAACAATATTAAGTGCTGATTTAGAGGTGTTCTGTAGAGAAGAGTATAAACTAGTTAGAATACTTGATACCTGTTTCAGATAAATATGTTTAATCAATTGGAGACAATCTGTGATCAATGACACATTTTTTCCAATCTAGTATAAATTTTAGGGTGTGAACTATGTAATATCATAACATTGAAAAAGATTTGTTTCTTCTACTTTTGATTTGCCAGGGAAAGTATAGCAGTCTTTGTTTTGTTTAAGTAACCCTAGAATGCCTATGCCAAGACAAAATTCAAGTTCTGTCCCCAATGAAGGAGATAGGACTTATATATAGCGTTCTAACCTCCTACAAAGAGTTTAGATCTCTTTAGTTGTTATTTTGTTGTTAATTAGTTCTTTTTTAATGACAAGGAGAGTTATATACAATTAAAATGTAATTTCTTCAATGGGTAAAGTTAAGGCTAAATCTTTGGGCATATTCATACTAATTTTCTTAGAGCAAATTTTAGAAGCAGGATTATGCATATTTTAATCAATGAATACAAATGAATGAAGCATGCTCTCCAAAACTTTAGTCATTTTATGTTTCCTCTGGATTTTATGAGATAACCATTTCCCATTTCAAAGGGTGGGCATTTTTTTGGGATGTATTTACTTGTATATGGGCAATATATAGAAAGAAAAATAATAGAGCTTTAGAATAGATGAGATGTTTTCCCGTTATTAATATTGCATTGCACTTTGAGGAAAAGAGCTGTGTTGAAGAGTATGCAATTCATTCAGAGGATGTGCTAATGACTAGAAAGAATTTATATGAAGCTAAAGGGGAGAAAAAATCACACATTTTTAATAGATTTGCCTTATATCCACATGCAAAGAGATAATAGTATCCCTTTGTTTTATGTATACATGAGTACCTTTTAATGGATGAAATAAGCTCTGTTAAATATTGTAAACGTGATATATTAAAAAAAAAGAGATTTGCTATTTGCTTCAGAGCTATGAAAATGAAGAAATTTCATCAGTGGTTATTATCTGGCCTATATGAGGGGAATAAACCAGATATGAGACTATAAATACTGGATTGCATTAATGGGAAGAGAATAGCAAAATTAGTGTATTAATTCTCATATATGCAGTTCTGTTATAGACTGCATTTTAGTTTTAGTTTGGTTTACTGTCATAGAATATACTTGCCTTTAATTATTCAGTGCTCAATGTTGATAAACTAGAAAATCTTTCTTATCTTAATTTGACATAAATCAGTACTTACCCCACTTTCCAATTCTTATTCTATTGAAATAAGTATGGGAGTTGTGTGATGTGAGGCAGTAAAAAGAACCCAGGAGTTTAGAATCAGAAAGACTTGGGTTTAAAATTTGAACCTGGCATTTATTAACTATGTAAATTTGGTCAATTTCACATGTAAAAGGGCTCATTTATATACTTTTATTGTTTATAAATGAGAGATTTATTTATAAATGAGAGCTGATAAAGATGTATGAATCTTAATTGTTGCAAAACTACTATGTTACTCAAGGTAGGGTAACTGATACAAATTGAAAAAATTTTTGGTGACTTAATATAAGCTTATTTCTTGCTTATGTCAGAGACATAAGTCATTGGGTTGGGGGACATCTGTTGGTTCTGCCATCCCCCAGTATATCAGAGTCCTCTGCTGGCTGAGAGACCAGAGTGAGCATGAGGAGTCATATTGGAGATTTTAGTGAGCCAGGCCTGGATGTTGCATAAATCACATGCATCCACATTTCACTGGCCAAAATTCAGTTGTATACGCAAATAGGCTAGATGTGGGCTCAATAAAAAGAAAGAAGAAATCTGGTGGCCATCTAGCCAGGCTCTGTTTACTGACCTAAGTGACCTAGGTCAGTTTAACTGATCTAAGTAATCTATGCCAATTGACTTAAACCAGTTTTGCTTTTCACAAACATTTGGGGTTTTTGTTTGTTTGTTTGTTTTAAATAGACATCATTAGACTATAATTATAGTAATGTCTACAGGTTTTTAATCCCTGTCATGCTTATCTTTGTTTTCCTATATTTAACATGTCTTCTATCTGTCCATTTTAAAGATTTTATTTTTACATGACTAGTTTTTGAGAGTTTGATTGTGATGTTCTCTGGTGTTATTTTTCTTATTTTATCCTGTCTTGGGTTTGTTGAGCTTCTTGGATCTGTAGATTTATAGTTTTCATTAATCTGGACATTTTGGTTCATTATTGCTTCAAATTATTTTTCTTTGCCCCTATCTTCTCTACTTCCAGGACTGCCATTATATGTGCATTAAACTGCTTGATATCACCCCATAGGTCACTGATACTCTGCTTTTTTCCATATTTTTCCTCTCCTTCATATTCATAAATATTTTCTATTGCTACTACTTTTAGTTCACTTATCTTACTATTGCAATGTCTAAACTGCTATTAATCCTTTTCAGTTAAATTTCATTTTAGATATTAAACTTTTACCTCTAGAACTCCATATGGTTCTTTTAACAAATTTTCTATTTATCTCAATATATTGATGTTTTTCTTCAAACACTTGTAGATAATTATAGCAGCTATTTTAACATCTTTGCCTTCAAATTTTATCATCTCTGTTGTTTGTGTAACTGTTTCTATTGACTGATTTTTCTCCTGGATATGGGTCACATTTTCCTGCTTCTTGGAATATCTAGTAATTTTTTGTTGGATGTAGGAAATTTTGAATTTTTCACTATTGAATGTTTAGATTTTGTTGTCTTCCTTTAAAGAAAGTTTGAATTTTGTTTTTATAGGTAGTTAACTTAGTTCAGTTTAGTTTGACCCATTCATGGCTTGTTTTTAAGCTTTGTTTAGTGGGTCTAGGGTTTTCTTTGTCCTAGAATATTTTAGTCCCACCACTAAGGAATTGACCTTCTGGATCTTTACTGAATGTCCCAAGGATCTACACTCTGGGTAGTTGGAAATCAAACATCTCCCAGTCCTGAGTGAGCTTTGGAATGATTTAACTCAGATCTGCAGCTTCTCCTTTCCAGCCTGTGCAGATTTCTTGGGTTTTCTGTGTAGCTCTTTCTTCTCTGGAATTCTGCTCTGCAATTTCCAGCTATCTCAGTCACTGAACTCTGATTTTTGAGTTCTTGAATGAGCAAACTGATTGCCTTGCTGGGTATCTCCCTTTCTGCTCCAGTGTTCAGAATGTCCCTCTGAAAAGAAGCTGGTTAGTTATAGGACTTAAGTCATTTGTTTTCTTTTTCTCAGAGATCAGATTTTTATGTTGCCTGTAGTCCAATGTCTGAAAATCCTTTAAAATATATTTATCTAGTTTTCTAGTTGTTTATGGTAGGAAAGTAATTGTTACTGTTACTCTGTCATGGCCAGAAATGGACATCTCAATTCAATCATTTTTGTGTCCATTATCTGAAATATATTATTAATGTTCAGTTTAAAAAAAAAAGATTTCCTTGTCTCTAAGGGCAGTCAACATATTTTTCTTTATTGCATGCTCTTATACATATTAAATTAAAAAAAAACTATACCTGACAGATTTGTCTGTTTAAATCATTCTTTCTTATAAACTCCTTTTACAACATACTCTTAACATTCTCACTTTTAAAAATTCAGTCTTTAATCCTTTTCCTTCTGCTCATTTTCTGGTGAAAAGGTGAAGTCATGAATAATCAAGACCCTTCCTTAAAAATACAATAATTATCAATTTGAGACAGACTTCTCATGGGTACTGTGGTTACAAGTAATGAAAAATGCACACAATTTCAGCTTCTAGAATAGAGGATTTGCTTGTTTCACACACTAACACCAATAGCAATCATGTGGTCAATTGGTATTGATGCAATTCTAATCAATCATAAAGGGGATTGATAAAAACCAAATCAGATGTACAGATGATTTTCTGCCTACCTAGTGCTTTAAGATACTCTTCGAGTCCCTAGTTCATAATATATCCTCCTTTAGAGTATTATATTAAATGAACCAGGTTATTGGTATTTTTAATTAGTTCATGTGTTAAAATGTTTAGCTCTATTTCTTTTTTTGTTATTGTTACTCTGTATTTGTGCATATACAATGGGGCAGGTACTTGTTTCTGAAAAAAATAGATGAGTGGATTATTAAATATGTTTTCCTTTAATGGCCTTAATTCTTTAAAAGTATATATTTACCTAAGTTCTGGTTACAATATGCTGGTGGACCTGATGCAGATAAAGATTTGCTAAGTTATGTTTATTTCTTTACATTGTATCTACTCCCCAAACGATTTGAGGTGACTAATATCAGGTATAAGATTATCCAAATGCTTTTTGAATTCACTGAGCCTGTCATTAGTTTTCTTTTCTTTTTTTCCTTTCTAATGAAAGAATACATGAACAAGAAGCGTTAATTCTACTGGCACCTATTGAGTGCCTACTGTGTGGTAGGAACTGCTTTATATGGTTAGCCATGAATAAGAGACAGATTTTTGCTCTCATGGAGCTCACATCCTATTGCCAGGAGATGGAAAAGGAAAAAACACACAAGCAAGCATGCACAGGAACAAATAAAAAATTAAAGTAGCAATAAGGACCATAATATAAAATAAAATAGGGTAGGTTTTAAAGTGACTTCTCTAGAAGGTGAATACTCGTTGAGGAAGTGAAAATTAAGCTGAAATGTGAATGACAAGAAGTTAAGTATGTGAAGTTAGGTGCAGGAAAATCTAGTGCAAAGGCCCCAAGGCAGGTGTGTTCCAATAACAACCATCCCTCTCCCCAAGCAAAAAGAGAAAGAAAAAGTGAAAAAGTTAGTGTGGCTGGGCGGAACATTGTAGGACATGTGAAAGCAGGGACCAGATCTTATGAGGTTTTGAAATCTATCATTGAAAAAACTCTTCTGGACAGTCGGACAGTTTAGAAAATACTTTATTTTTAGAATATGTTAGTGTGGAGTTTTGACTTTTCCATATGTGATTTATGGATACCATTTTCTTCGTATGGCTGCATTTTCTTGGGTTGTTAATCTACAACTAATTTTGCATGTCTGGAAACTCTGTGACCCAATGAACACACTTAAATGTCTTTCCCAGTCACTTCTTGGCTCATTTGCACCTGCCAAAAGATGGTGAGCATTGGACAGCCGTGCACCTTACTGATACTTATTATCCTAATCATCTCTCACACTGGATTAAAAGGTGTATGATGAGTGACTCCAAATTCTTTAGGCTGTAATCAAAGTTTGGCTCTTGTACTTTAATGAGAGCATAGCCAGTTAGTTTCTCTGAATATTACATATGCCCATTTGCAGTTCTAAGCTTCTAAAGGATTGGGCAGTTTAGCTCTAACTACCATTAAAATTTCTACCATAATGACAAGTGTGAACATGCTTATTACATTGCTGCTGCTACTGAAAAGCAGAGATGGTCAGAATCCCAACAACTGTAATACCAGCTGTAAATGATTCTATATTAAGAAAGTGGTTTTTTTTCCCCCAGAACAACTATGAATGGAGAAAATGGAACATATTTTTGTGTCCATCTGTTTGTGGCACAGTTTAGAAAAATATTTTAAAGTGATTTGAGGACTAGTTTCTGGTACTCCTCCACACTGTTTCAAGTATTTCATAATTTGGCAGCGATTTAGAACACTTTGGATGCATTTGGCTTAAATAGCTCATGTATATTGGTTCTAGAATATTCAAATATCATTCCAAAGGGCAACATTCTATTCCTGCATGCATACTTCATAACCCCTGTTGTTAATGCAAAGAAACAAATGCCCACACACAGACAGACCCATATGAGCTATTTGCATTACCATGCTCTGGAGTCTGTGGTAATTTTTCTTACTTTCAGCTGACAACTATTCAGCTCATCAACAAATAACTTTGTATTGATGATGTCAACAATTAAAGAGTTAAGTGAAATTAGAATATTTGAAAAGAATGTCACCCTCTAGATAAACCATTAACAAGTCTTTCATGAAATCTTTGGTCTATGAACATCATGCAAGATTGGACAGAAATCCTAAAAAATGAATCTCATTTTCAGCTGCCAAAGGTAAATATTGCCTCAAGAAAATGTATTTAATGTTTTACAATGGCAATAATGTTTCTAAGAGAAATTCAGTCTCCTCTTAGTATTTCAGCACAAGTGTAAAAGCTCACAGTCTGGCTCTGTCAAGATTCCTCATTTGTAAAACTTACTTTATTCTTCTGCACAGAAAGAACAAAAGTGCTTTCAAAAGGTTTATCTGTGAAGGATCCAAAAATATCTTTGAGAGGATTTTAATTTAACTTCTGAGATTAACATTCACAGCTGTGATTTGGCAAGTGTTTTTCCTCTTCCAAATACTTCATCACCTTTCTCGGGTTATGAAAAGTGAGTTTGAAAAAGATCTTATTTGTGAACTTTGCTACCTTTCTTTAGTGTTAAGAGTGACTTTATGTGAGAACTGGCTGAGGCTCTAATACAAATTTATCCAAGAAACTAAAAGCAGTCAAAGAATATTTGTTGATTTCCTGTTATGAGTTAGGCATGATGAACAAGATAATATTCCTGCCTTCAAGTAGTTGATTATGTATTGAGGGATTGGAGCATATAAAAGAAAAATCCAGTTAAACGTGTGTGTGTGCATGTGTGTGTGGTGCAGTCAGAGGGAAGGCTTTCTGAAGGAAGAATTTCTAAGCTGAGATCTGAATGATACATAGGGGTTGGCTAGAAGAGGAGTGTGGAAGCTGAAGGGAAGGGTGTCTCAGGTAAGACCAGCGTATGCAATAGGCTGGGGTTGAGAGAACATGGTCCATTCTGAGAAATGAGAGTAGTGCAAAATGACTGGATCATCAGGTGCATTTTGTTAAGACTGGTGTCTTAACTCAGCCTGCTACAACAAAATACAATAGACTGGGTAGCTTAAATGACAAACATTTATTTCTCACAGTTCTGGAGGCTGAGAAGTCTAAGGTCAATGTGCTGGCAAATTTGGTTCTTGGTGAAGGCCCTCTCCTTGGTTGGCAAACAGCTGCCTTCTCATTGTATCCTCACGTGGCAGAGAAGGAAGCTCTGATGTCTCTTCCTCTTCTTATAAAAGTATTAATCCCATCATAGGTGTCCACCCTCATGACCTCATTTAAATCTAATAGCTTCACAAAGCCCCTCCCTCCTAACACATTGCATTAGTGGTTAGAACTTCAACATGAGAACTTTGGAGGGACACAAACATTCAGTCCATAACAAGTAGGATTTTTCTCATGGATATCAAAACATGTTAAATTATTAATAATTATTAAATTATTAACTATTTGTTATTAATTTAACAATAGTGTATAGGACCTTATTGCTAAGTGCTCAATAAAAATCTTTGAGTGGAATAAGAAATCTGTAAAACAATTTCTGTTCCCAGTTCTCCTCCCCAGAAAACTTAGAACTAGAATTTTAGATGTTTTTGTTCTTCTTAAAGTAATTTCCTAGTATTTTCTCTGGTTTAGTGAGCAAAAAATAATATTCCATTTTTGACTGGAAAAGAATGTGCAAACTCTGGAGAGGAATGGTTTTTTGAACCAGTACTCTGGATAATGGGCTTAAGTGAAGATCGGAACAAATTACCTTCAACTGCTTAACTTTTTAATTGGTCAAATAAAGATAATTATCCTCAGTTGTCTCCTTTCCTTCCTTCTTTTAATCTCTATTTTCCCTAATAGTAAGGAAAGCCACAATGAAATGTAACTAGACAAGAAAGCATAGTTTAGATCTGCTTATATGAAAAAACAAGGTTAGAGATCATATCAGAGTCCAAACAGGAGATAGTAACCACACAATAACTTGAACAGGGAAAGTTTAATATACTAATTATTAATTATAACAGAGAACTGACTATTAAGAGGTCGAGAGAACTCTAAAGGCTATCAAGGGCTAATTGGGAGTACCAAAGAAGGGACAAACTTGAAGGGGTGGCTCCTCCCCAAGGCTGGGATTCAGACCTCATTAGAGAAGGGATGGCTGTAGCCCACTTGATGGTAGAGAAGTTCATAGGGTTGCCTGGGCCAGAGCTGGCCTACATTCCTCAGGCAAGTAGGAGGTGTAGGTAGCCTGAGGCTGGGAGAGTAGATAGCTAAAGGAGTAGAGGTATGGGTGGCACAAATCTTGGGGTATGTTATGTCTGTGTCATGAGGGTCTCAGCAAGGTGGTCACTGGACTGGGTTTAGAGCTGTGAGTTTACCAAGTGGCTCCATGCTTTGGGCATGTGCCAAGGGCAGGATGTCTGCTGAATGTCCCCACCCATGCACCTCTGGCTGTGGCATGGTAGGGAAAAGAAGAAACAAGCAGAACCCATATGGGAACCAGAAGGAGAATCTCCCTTCTCCTGTAATATCCTTCCAGTCCTCTCTATTGGAAAAAAAAAAAAAAAAAGGCTTAACATTGTGTTCACTGCAAAGGAGAATTGCTTAGAGGGTCTGGCTCCATTGTCACTGATGAGGTAATGAAGGATATCTTTGGAACTGAGAGGCAACAAATGAATATATGTCACAAGGATAAGTGGAAGATAAATTGGCAAAGGCAAATTATAATCTTAATTTTTCTTTGACTAAGGGAAATACGTAGATGTTTGCGTATGAGACTGGTATTCCTCTCACCATGGCACTCTCTAGTACAACAGGCCTGGAATTTGATCCTGAGACAATATTGCTATGGTGAAAATTTCCAGTGACTTTGGTGCTATTTTTCTTTATTCTACCCCCCACCTGCATGTACATATACATACACACTTCACCCAAATTCTAATCCCAGCTCTGGAGTTATTAGATTAGTAATTAGATTAGACCCAATTGCCTGTTTGTCAAAGTAGGAATTAAATATGTCCTCATAGTGTTGTAAGGATTACAGAATAATGCTTGTGAAAACACATTTTAGGCACTTAAGTAAATGTTTGTCAAACTCAGATCCTTTGTAATTTCTAACTCAAAGACTATACAATAGTATATAAATTGAAAGGATTAGTGCTGGTTTTTAGCTTCTATACTTGGAAGAAACCACAGAAAATCCTAACGGAACTGGCTTTAAGAAAATATTAGGAGCATATCTATGTTTTGCAATTAAATTGATTTAGGCTTTGTAAACTGATTGAAATCACAAACGCGTTTTCTAAAGGTCTCAAACTTCTATAAGATAAAAATTATTAATTGCTATTCTATTTACATAGATGTTTGAAAGTTAGTTTAGAGTTGATCAATCAGTCAGTCCCTCAATGTGGTTATTTTTAATAAGGTTTCCCCGTTCTGCTGAGTAACTACCTCTCATTGAATATGTACACCTAGGTAAACACACACACACATTTATTCCAGTGAGCAAAAAATATTCTTTGTTGAAAAGTGAATGATGTTGTTTCCCTTCCAAATTCCAGCATCAGTCATATTCTCTGTTATTTTTACATCTTCCAGTTCTTGGTGCTTCCCAGTAATGTACCATATTATTGTAATCAAATTGTGCCATTTCTTCTACTTAGAATGTCATTGAAACCTTATGCATCCATCAAGCCTTCACTGATAGTGCAAGCCAGAAGTGATCCCTCAGGCTTTTGACTCCTCCCTCACCCCCTAGAATGTGGTCTGCACACTTCTTTCATGGGTGTTTTCCTCATGCTTGTAGGCTTGTATATATTTGCTGTGTACAATTAAATGCTCTTGAATGAGAGGGTCAGTATATCCTTTGTGTAATACACAATGTAATATGGTATACAATAGTTGGTACCCAATGACATTTGATTATAATAATAATAGTAAGATCTATAAGGTAAATGATATCAAACTGATTATAGTAATACTACTATTAGCTATATTTAAAAATTTAATTTCTCAAAGCTAATACTTTCAGAGGGTTCAAAATTCAGAAAGTATAAAGAGCTGTATGATGAAAATGCTCCCTCCTCCTCCTTCCACTCAATTCCCCTCCAGATAGGTAATAAATGTTATTAAATTTTTAGCTATTCTTACAGAGAAATTTTATGTATATATAAGTTTAAACATATATATATATATTTATTATATGTTTTAGAGCAGCATTGCCTCCTGCCTGTTTTTTTAATTGAGATAACATTGGTTTATAGCATTATATTAGTTTCATGTGTGCAACATTACACCTCTGATTACACTACAGTGTGCTCACGGCCAAAAGTTTAGTTTCCACCCATCACTGTACAGTTGACCCCCTCTACCCATTTCTCTTTCCCCCCACCCCACTTCCCCTCTGGTAACCACCTTTCAAATTACCCTAATTTTTAAAGGTATTCATCACTTTGCTTTTTCACCTTAACAACATATTTAGGATACCTTTCCATATAGCGTATAAATAATTATAACTAACGTTTATTTAGTGTTTATAATGTACCAGATTTTGTTCTCAATGTTTTACATGTGTTAACTTATTTAATCATTACAATAACCCTAAAAGGTAAGTAGTAGTATTATCCCTCTTTCACTAAAGGAGAAACTGAGGCACCAAGAATTTAAGTAAACTGCCCAAGAACACATGGCTAGTAAATAGCACAACTTAATGTTAGAATACTGACAGTATCAGCTCTTTGGTTCATGTTTTTACCACTTACGCTAAACTGAAATTTGCAGAACTTCCTCATTCTTGTTTACAAGAGAGGACTGGATTGGATATTGGATATTTAACCACTGCCTTTTTTAATGCTCACTATATGCTAGGCACAGGGACAGTCACATTGCATGACTGAAGGAGGCACAATTCACATGGAATTCTCTATGGCTGGATCACACTAGGTGTTGTGTGATGTGGTTACCCTGGAAGGCACCTTCTAATAATTCATGAAAAAAATTAGGTTAAGATTGGTAATTTGCCCAAGATTACATACAGTACTAGTAAGTGGTAGCATTAGGAACTGAACAGTATCTGCCTGACATCACTCTGAACCACTATACCCAGCTTCCTCAATTGCTTTCAGGCTTCATATCCTTAGCAAAGAGAAAACTTGTCTTTTAGGCTGTAGGTGATGTAGAAAAAACAGTGGTGCCATCTCTGCTGAGTTTCCATTAAGATGATCATATAGATTCTCTGAAGATACCTCTTTTTTTTTTTTGGTTTTGTTTTGTTTTCCGGTACGTGGTCCTCTTGCTCCGGACGCGCAGTCTCAGCGGCCATGGCTCACGGACCCAGCCGCTCTGCAGCATGTGGGATCTTCCCGGACCGGGGCACGAACCCGTGTCCCCTGCATTGGCAGGCGGACTCTCAACCACTGCGCCACCAGGGAAGCCCTGAAGATACCTCTTTACATGTCCACTACTCCCTCCTCAAACTTGCTTTATCTATTCCATTCCTATACTTCAATCATAAGAGGAGATATTTGAGGGGCTCATTTGGGTAAGACAAATGTTCATCTTAAAATATGGATTCTGGAAACTCAAGCTTTAAATGACATATTAGATGAGATGGACTTAGTTAATATTTATAGGACATTCAATCCAAAAACAACAGAATACACTTTTTTCTCCAGTGCACATAGAACATTCTCCAGGATTGGTCATATTTGGGTCACAAATAAAGCCTTGGCAAATTTAAAAAAACAAATCATATCAAGTATCTTTTCCAACCACAACGCTATGAGACTAGATATCAATTACAGGCAAAAAACTTAAAAAATTACAAACACATGGAGGCTAAACAGTGTGCTGCTAAATAACCAAGAGATCACTGAAGAAATTAAAGAGGAAATCAAAAAATACCTAGACACAAATGATAATGAAAACACGATGACCCATAACCTATGGGATGCAGCAAAAGCAGTTGTAAGAGGGAAGTTTTTAGCAATACAATCCTACCTCAAGAAACAAGAAAAATCTCAAATAAACAACGTAATCTTACACCTAGAGCAATTAGAGAAAGAAGAACAAAATAAAACCAAAGTTAGCAGAAGGAAAGAAATCATAAAGATCAGATCAGAAATAAATGAAAAAGAAATGAAGGACACAATAGCAAAGATCAATAAAACTAAAAGCTGGTTCTTTGAGAAGATAAACAAAATTGATAAACCATTAGCCAGACTCATCAGGAAGAAAAGGGAGAAGACTCAAATCAACAGAATTAGAAACGAAAAAAGAGAAGTAACAACTGACACTGTAGAAATACAAAGAAACATGAGGGATTACTACAAGCAACTATATAACAATAAAATGGACAACCTGGAAAAAATGGACAAATTCTTAGAAAAGTACAACCTTCTGAGACTGAACCAGGAAGAAACAGAAAAAATAAACAGACCAATCACAAGCACTGAAATTGGAACTGTGATTAAAAATCTCCCAAAAAACAAAAGCCCAGGACCAAATGGCTTCACAGGTGAATTCTATCAAACATTTAGAGAAGAGCTAACACCTGTCCTCAAACTCTTCCAAAATAGAGCAGAGGGAGGAACACTCCCAAACTCATTCTATGAGGCCACCTTCACCCCGATACCAAAACCAGACAAAGATGTCACAAAAAAAGAAAACTATAGGCCAATATCACTGATGAACATAGATGCAAAAATCCTCAACAAAATACTAGCAAACAGAATCCAACAGCACATTAAAAGGATCATACACCATGATCAAGTGGAGTTTATTCCGGGAATGCAAGGTTTCTTCAATATACGCAAATCAATCAATGTGATACACCATATTAACAAATTGAAAGAGAAAAACCATATGATCATCTCAATAGATGCAGAGAAAGCTTTTGACAAAATTCAACACCCATTTATGATAAAAACCCTGCAGAAAGTAGGCATAGAGGGAACTTTCCTCAACATAATAAAGGCCATATATGACAATCCCACAGCCAACATCGTCCTCAATGGTGAAAAACTGAAAGCATTTCCACTAAGATCAGGAACAAGACAAGGTTGCCCACTCTCACCACTCTTATTCAACATAGTTTTGGAAGTTTTAGCTACAGCAATCAGAGAAGAAAAGAAAATAAAAGGAATCCAAATTGGAAAAGAAGAAGTAAAACTGTCACTGTTTGCAGATGACATGATACTATACATAGAGAATCCTAAAGATGCTACCAGAAAACTACGAGACCTAATCAATGAATTTGTAAAGTAGCAGGGTACAAAATTAATGCACAGAAATCTCTTGCATTCCTATACACTAATGATGAAAAATCTGAAAGTGAAATCAAGAAAACACTCCCATTTACCATTGCAACAAAAAGAGTAAAATATCTAGGAATAAACCTACCTAAGGAGACAAAAGACCTGTATGCAGAAAATTATAAGATACTGATGAAAGAAATTAAAGATGATACAAATAGATGGAGAGATATACCATGTTCTTGGATTGGAAGAATCAACATTGTGAAAATGACTCTACTACCCAAAGCAATCTACAAATTCAATGCAATCCCTGTCAAACTACCACTGGCATTTTTCACAGAACGAGAACAAAAAATTTCACAATTTGTATGGAAACACAAAAGACCCCGAATAGCCAAAACAATCTTGAGAACGAAAAACGGAGCTGGAGGAATCAGGCTCCCTGACTTCAGACTATACTACAAAGCTACAGTAATCAAGACAGTATGGTACTGGCACAAAAACAGAAATATAGATCAATGGAACAGGATAGAAAGCCCAGAGATAAACCCACGCACATATGGTCACCTTATCTTTTTTTTTTTCTTCCTTTTTCTTTTTTTTTTCACCTTATCTTTTTTTTCACCTTTTTTCACAGTAATGTACAGTGGAGAAAGGACAGCCTCTTCAATAAGTGGTGCTGGGAAAACTGGACAGGTACATGTAAAAGTATGAGATTAGATCACTCCCTAACACCATACACAAAAATAAGCTCAAAATGGATTAAAGACCTAAATGTAAGGCCAGAAACTGAATTACAATTCTTATGACCCCAAATAAACTCTTCTTATTTGCAGCCTTCTGCATTATTTTGGTTGACAAAAACTAGTCTAGCATGCTATGTTAGAAAACAAATGGACTTGTCTCCTATTCCTTTGTTCCTCTGAGACTTTACCAAAATGATGTGGAACTGTATCCTCTTCTCCAAGAACAGTGGAGGCTCTAGATTTCTGTACCAAAGGGATTAGGGGCACAAACTGTTTGGAATTATTGGAAGTAGGAGGCCAGAGATCTTGCCTTGAAGTGTACTTGCTCACTGTAATTTACTTACATTTTATGTTACAGACAAATGTAGCAAAAATTCTTAGATACTTTTATGTTTAAGGTTAAGAAAATGTCAACTGTTTATATCAAATAATATTAATATAAAAATTATAATCATTGTTTTTATTTGGAATGATTTTCAGGGATAGTGGATCTAGCAGAGCTAAAGTTTCCCAAAGTTACCCTTTGGTTTTAATTATCTTCATGAGATCTTCCATATTGTTTTCACTTCCATCCCAACGCTGTCACCTGCTCCTCTGTGCTTCCACTGTACTTAATATACTTTTCTGTTGTAGCTCTTATCACTTAGAGTTGCAATTATTTCTTTATACCTTCCACTAGATTATTTGCTCTTCAAGAGCAGAAATCTTATCCTTTTCATTTTTGCATTCATGGCACACAGAATATGCTCAATGTCAATGTTGATTGAATCAGATATAGAAAATGAATGAAAGTTTGGATCAATCTCTGAGATGACAGTGTCCAAAGCTCTGCTTACCCCTTCCTCAGTGAAATTCATAAAAATTAATAAAAAGAGGGTTTCCCTGGTGGCGCAGTGGTTGAGAGTCTGCCTGCCGATGCAGGGGACACGGGTTCGTGCCCCTGTCTGGGAAGATCCCACATGCCGCGGAGCGACTAGACCCGTGAGCCATGGCCACTGAGCCTGCGCGTCCAGAGCCTGTGCTCCGCAACAGGAGAGGCCACAACAGTGAGAGGCCCACGTACCGCAAAAAAAAAAAAAAAAAAAAAAAAATTAAAAAAAGAAAAACCAACCATTTAAACCTTCTGGATATGGTCCTAAGGACAAATAACAAATGAGGAAACATCTATTCAACATCTATCAACATTCTGTAAAAAAAAATGTGAGAGTTTGTGATACTTGAACCAAGACTCCTCCCTCTTTTCCTCCCTCTCTGCTCAGCAAGGTGAAGATTCCACTCTAGACTGCTGCACGCAAGAACAGAGGACGAATTCTTGCCCCAGCTTCTAGTCAGAGGGCTTTTTTACCCTGGAGGAGCATGAAATCGGTGCTTCTTATTCTGCCCCTGGCTACCTGTTGCTGAGGCTAAGCTCTAGGTGATTGCTAATGAGAGGTGGGACTCCCATCTTCCAACCCTCGCCCACTTATGGAATGGAGGTACTACTTTGAGTACAGAGTGCTGAAAATACTGGGATTCTGATTGTACTTGCCCCAACTCATAAGGTAGTGGTTCCACGCAAGGAGACGCAAGCTGAGAGAACCTTGGCTGCTGCCCACCCTTCACCCCTATACTGAGTACTCAGCTTCTAGAGTGGGGTGGTCGTGCAGAGAGAAGCTTGTCATTGTTACCACCCCTAGCTCCAGAGCCCTGGCTAAGAGAGTTTGCCTGGGGGAGAATCAATCCACAAAACGTTTAGCTCCTAATCTCTTCCCAAAGGAACTGACCTCATTTGCAACAGCATGGAAAAGTTCAAGCCTAGAAGCACTGTAAAGAACAGTAGAGATCTTGGTGAAAGGCAATTGGGAGGTGACTCTTGGATTTAATGACGATAAAGCCTAGACTGTTGGCTGAAAAGTTTGCAGGAGAGAACTAGAGAATAAGATAGCTGGGAGAAGCCTTCTGGGGTTAGAACAAACATCAGATACTGACCACAGACTCTATCTCTTTAAAGGAAGCACCATTTAATTGGATTAGTTTGTAGAACAATAGAGTAATCAGCTGGCAATTAATGGCATTTAACAGATGGGTGTGGTCAGTGAAAGAGAGGAAGAAAGCCATACAAATACTGTTATCGCAGAGTGACTGTGGGCATACCTAAAGCTTTGCCTTCCTAAAAAGCAGCAACAGAATTTTAACATTGAGTATGTGTATGTGTATGGTGGTGGTGGGGGGTATGCGTGGGGACTAGACTATATTAAAATAATCTAACCAGTTACTAAACAAATTTAAAAAACCAAATGGCAGTAACAAGCCCCGGAATGGGGGTAATCAGTACCCAGAGTTTGAGACTGACCAAATATCAGATTTCATATATACTTTTCAGTCCCCAAATTTCCATTTTGTTCTTTTTTTTTTTTTTTTTTGCGTTATGTGGGCCTCTCACTGTCATGGCCTCTCTCGTTGCGGAGCACAGGCTCCGGACATGCTGGCTCAGCGGCCATGGCTTATGGGCCTAGCCGCTCTGCGGCATGTGGGATCTTCCTGGACCAGGGCACGAACCCGTGTCCCCTGCATCGGCAGGCGGACTCTCAACCACTGCGCCACCAGGGAAGCCCCATTTTGTTCTTTTTTATTATCATTTTTACCTCCTTATTTATATTCTCTATTTGATTGAACGTTGTCATCATGCCTTCCTTTACTTCTTTAATCAAGCTTTCCATTAGTTCTGTGATCATATTTCTAATGGCTGCTTTGAAGTCTTTTATGTGAAGTCTGATATCTTTGATGCTCTAGGTATTCTTTGAAAGGTATAGAGCCAAGAAGACAAAGCACTCTTATTAGAAAATGACCAGAAGAACTCATAGACAGGCTAGTTTTCTGTTACTTTGTAGCTGTTTATAATCCAGTTTTATTCCTCTATGGCGCTAAAGACTACAATTCTATTACAATTCCCAAGGCCCAATTCATTCAAAAATATTTTCATATGCTGTCACACTGTTGAAGCTTTCCTGCCAACCTCTTTTCTTGGCCACCTCATAGGCTACAAAATTTTGAGTTTTCTCACACATGAATTAAATATGTGATTTCACTGAATATATTTTAAAATGTGCCAACAAAGCATGATTTTTTTCAGATGTACTGGATGTCTTCCCTCTAGGAAACCCAAGTCCCATTACTCCAAATGAAATACAGATGGAGATTTCTAAAAAATATATTTAAAGATGAGATTTACTCTATAAATATTAGGTTATAATGGTAAAGCTAGAACTAAATATATTTATTATGTAACTTCCAAGTTGATGATGATACTTTTATATGACAAGAGAAATATATAACTTATATATGTTTATAGGTAGGTATATATCTCAGAATGCTCTATCTAAAATACTTATTTGATTTCTCATCCTTAAGAGTAAGATTCTATTCACATATATATGAAAGACAGTATTCAATTATAAAAGAACAATATGTGGTGATACTTGATTTGTATAGATAACCAAGATGTTGTTATTTCCCAGTGTGGAATTTTCATTATAAAACAAACATAATCGCTATCACTTTAGTGTCTTTGAGTCTCTTAAACAAATACATTTTTATTAGAAGGCATCAATGCACATCCTTAAACTATGGTAGGACAGAGGAAAAAAGTTAAGATTTTTATGTTAACAGAGACTTTTATAAAACCTGCCAGAATTCTTCAGCGTGTTTTTAATCTTAATTGCGTTTTCATAAGCAATTTTTTTGTATGTCCCATTAATCAAATATTAAAATATTCAATATTAAGAAAACAAAACCCAATAATAATTGGACAAAAGTCAGTAAAAGTAAAAGTCACCATTTTTGAACAGTAAAAGTCACCATTTTTAGGTGTATATTCAATGACTTTTTACAAATGTCCATAATCATATAACCGCTAATACAAACAAGGTATAGCATAATTTAATCTCTTTTAATGGTTTACCAGTGTCCCTTGCATTCAGTCCCCTCTCCCCACTGCCAGTCCCTGACAACTACTAATTCAATTTCTGTTTCTGGAGTTTTTCCGTTTCAAGAATGTCATATGAATGGAATCATATAGGGTTAGTAGACCTTTGGTCCTGTCCAAAATATCCAGGACCAATGTCCTGCAAAGGAGTGGCCAAGTGCTAATAAGACTTTGGAGCAACTGGAACTTTCATATGTTGCTGGAGGGAATGCATAATGGTATAGCTACTTGGGAGAACACTTTTGCAGTTTCTTATAAAATTAAACATACACTATTCCAGTCAATTTTCCTACAACTAGTTTAAGCAAATGGCTCCACCTAGTGGAAATAAATGCTTATAAAATCTAAATTTACATTTGATTTAGAAGAATTGCAGCATATCAATTTTATTCTGTTTTTTTATTTAGACATTCTGTTTTTAAAAATTAATTAATTAATTTTTTGGCTGCATTGGGTCTTCTTTGCTTCGGGAGAGCTTTTCTCTAGTTGCGGCGAGCGGGGGCTACTCTTCATTGCGGTGCGCGAGCTTCTCATTGTGGTGGCTTCTCTTGTAGTGGAGCATGGGCTCTAGGTGCGTGGGCTTCAGTAGTTGTGGCACGTGGGCTCAGTAGTTGTGGATCATGGGCTTAGTTGCTCCGCGGCATGTGAGATCTTTCTGGACCAGAGCTCGAACCCGTGTCCCTTGCATTGGCAGGTGGATTCTTAACCAGTGCACCACCAGGGAAGTCCCTATTTAGACATTCTTATTTTATTCTGAATCATTTCTATGTGGTAGTTTATGAGCTCAAGGTAAGAAAATCCCAAAGATAATCAAGTGAATAAAATAAAATATTTCCACATATTTTCTTTTTAAAAAATTATACACATATATTTTTATCGTAGTAAAATATAAAATTCACCATTTTAGCCATTTTTAAGTGTACAGTTTAGTGGCACTAAGTACCTTCATATTGATGTGCAACCATCATCACTATCCATCTCCAGAACTTTTCATCATCAATTGAAACCTGTACCCATTAAATATTAACTCCCTACTCCCTCCTCCCCCCGGCCCCGTGGTCAAACAAAAATAAATAAATGGGACCTAATGAAACTTTTGCACAGCAAAGGAAACCATAAACAAGATGAAAAGACAACTCTCAGAATGGGAGAAAATGTTTACAAATGAAGCAATTGAGAAAGGATTAATCTCCAAAATTTACAAGCAGCTCATGCAGCTCAATATCAAAAAAAACAAACAACGCAATCCAAAAATGGGCAGAAGACCTAAATAGACATTTCTCCATAGAAGATATAGAGATCACCAACAAACAGATGAATGGATGCTCAACATCACTAATCATTAGAGAAATGCAAATCACAACTACAATGAGGTATCACCTCACACCGGTCAGAATGGCCATCATCAAAAAATCTACAAACAATAAATGCTGGAGAGGGTGTGGAGAAAAGGGAACCCTCTTGTGTTGTTGGTGGGAATGTAAATTGATAACAGCCACTATGGAGAACAGTGTGAAGCTTCCTTAAACTAAAAATAGAACTACCATATGACCCAGCAATCCCACTACTGGGCATATACCCAGAGGAAACCATAATTCAAAAAGAGTCACATACCACAATGTTCATTGTAGCTCTATTTACAATAGCCAGGAAATGGAAGCAACTTAAGTGTCCATCGACAGATGAATGGATAAAGAAGATGGAATGAGTACAATGTATTACTGAGTACAATGGAATATTACTCAGCCATAAAAAGAAATGAAATTGAGTTATTTTTAGTGAGGTGGATGGACCTACAGTCTGTCATACAGAGTGAAGTAAGTCAAAAGGGAAAAATAAATACCCTATGCTAATAGATATATATGGAATATAAAAAAAAATGGTTCTGAAGAACCTAGGGGCAGGACAGGAATAAAGACACAGACGTAGAGGGGCAGGACAGGAATAAAGACACAGACGTAGAGAAAGACACAGACACTTGAGGATGCGGGAGTGGGAAGGGTAAGCTGGGATGAAGTGAGAGAGTGGCATGGACATATATACACTGCCAAATGTAAAATACATAGCTAGTGGGAAGCAGCCGCATAGCACAGGGAGATCAGCTCAGTGCTTTGTGACCAACGAGATGGGTGGGATAAGGAGAGTGGGAGGGAGACGCAAGAGGGAGGAGATATGGAGATATATGTATATGTATAGCTGATTCACTTTGTTATAAAGCAGAAACTAACACACCATTGTAAAGCAATTATACTCCAATAAAGATGTTAAAATATATATATATTGTTTAGAACTATGGAATATGTTGCCTAGGTTTAATTTTACATAACTATATCAAGTATCTAGAGCATATTAACATTTTAACTTGTTTATTAATTTACAGAATACTTCTTTTCTATGGCATGTCAATTTATATAATAAACCACTCAGTGCCATTTTGTTTCAACTCTTAAAATAGCTAATTAAAAAGATGCAATTCCAGGCTTTTTGGAGAATGATTTCTATAACTTATTAATAGGAGAAACTCTGTGTGCATCAAGCATGGTTAGTTATGAATTGTGGGAGATTTTAACCATAAACCTTTACCCTGTTGTATATAATAATTTGTGTCCTTTTTGTGGTAAAATTTCTGTGTAAAAGCTATAAATGATTTCTCATAGGCTACAGACTTATACTTCCTGTGTGGCTACATTGGTGATCTCTGCTCTTAAGAAGTACAACTTAATGAGGACTATATCCTGTTCCAACTCTTCTAATGGAAAGGAGTTTGTAACCTAATGAATTTATGTTTTACAACTTTCTTCCTTCAAAGGAAGTCAATGTACGTTTCATTACAACATGCTTTCAACATTCTGGTGATGAAAGAGTTAATACTTGCTTTTCACAACTTACAAATGAGGAAACTGATGTATGTTGAAGTTAAGTGGTTTAACAGAAGTCACCCAGAGGTGCAGGTCTGACTCTCTTCCTGCATTTCTTTTCCACTCACTTAAACCATGTTCTTCACACATTATAGATCCATAGCAATCTCTTATTTCGCTTTCTTAGCCCCAGAGTTTCTGATTACTTAAATTCTACAAGTCAGTGTGCAATAAAGATGATGCTGATGAAGAGATTGAGTTTTCTGCACCTGTTTTATAGTGCAGTGTTTTGGAGATAATCAGCATTTTACTAAAGCTGTATGTTTAAATTTGTCTTGCTAAATATGACTTTTCCTTTTATTTGTGTCTGCTTTGTCATCAAAATTATCATCTGCTTTTTCCTGCTAGTAACAGAGGAAGGACATCATCCTAAATGGGTTGAGTAGGATAATTTTATCTGAAGAAGAGTTCTTAATTGCACAGATTTGTGCAATAGTGACAGGAACAAATAAAGAAGTTCATGAACAGTTGGTAAACTCTTTGTGGTTGAAGCACGTAACCCAAATTCTGATTGGTAGCTGACAGAGAAACTGGAAATTCTCTGTGTTGATAGGAAGAAAATGACTCAGCCAAGTATGATCCAGTTATGGTTCTCCAGAAAAGGGCACCAACTTCCAAGAATAGAATCAGAGGATAAAAGAATCTAAATCTATACCAAGATAAGGTATAGATAAGGTATAGGTCAATTTTCTGGCCTTTATTGACTGAGGCTTTTTTCTAGGAAGGAAACTTTGAAAATTAATACCAAACTATAAATTATACTGCTGTAATTTACTTCAAGTTTATTAAAACATTGGGGTGCTTTAATAAACAAATTTATGATATTGTTTTCTTGTTACAAATATCAGTCCTTTGTTGTTGTTTCCAAAAGTCATGCATGAAAGTACTAGAAAACATAACTTACTTAGTCTAAACCAGGTAGACTAGGCAATAAAGGCTGTACAGCATTTTCCCAAGCACCAGCTTGCAGTAATCTATCTCATCATGAAAGGAATCATTTCATGAGCAATTCCTTTTAGAATTAACACTTAGGGAGTCATTTTATAGGGGCTCTTGTCCTAGTTACTGAAAGTTCCCTTCATTAATTTTTCTCTCATTTTTAAAGATTTGATTATAATGAACAACTGAGTAATTACTATTTTAAAACTATTTAAATATTGTAAATATGACACTGGGATTATTTTTGGTCTTTTATATTCCAAAACTTAAAACACTTGATTTTTTTCCTAGCTCTTATTCAGAATGGATCTTGGTACTGACCAGGTACTGTTTGTTATAACATGAAGTCTTTGTGCCAAAATTCAACAAACATTTATGGGGCACCAACTCATTTAAGCCATTGTCCTGAGAGCAGGGGTGAAGTGCTAAGATTATTAAGCAATTTGAATAAATTTCTCCAGATACACGTACTTCTGATGTGATTATTTTTAACCAAAATAGTCAATCAGTGCAAACAATCTATTAGTTCAACCTTACAATCAGGAAGTCTCTCTCTTTCTTTTAAAAATGAATTATTTGGCTGACTGAATTGACGGGTTATTTTTAGGTAAGTAACTAAATTGGGCCTTATGTGTAAGCACAACCTCAGTTGTCAGAACTCTTATTCTCAGTTGAACCAGGCACGTAGAGGCATTGATAGTTTTCTCTTTTCCTTTATGTTCTCTCGATCAGCTGTTGCTTTTCTTTCCTACATGGTCTCTGGATTTTAGTTTTTCAATGGCTTAGCAACTGTTATCTAAGTTTACAGACCATGTACCTGTGTGGAGAACTCAGGTTCTAGGTGGTAAATGCCATACTAAATACAGTGACAAACAGAAGATATAAAAGTTATACTATAATTTCAGAAACATCTGGGTAAAATTCTCCAAAGTATATTTTAATTTAATATTTATTAAATTAATATTAAAATATTAAATATTTTAAAAGTATATTAAATATTTTAATATTTTAATATTAAAATTTTTATTAAAAATTTATTTATTAAAAATTTATTAAAAATATAAAATTTTAATATTAAAAATATTAAAATATTAAAAGTATACATTTGTTGTGGTTTTATTTTTGTTTCTTGTGTGATATTCTGGGCAGGTTTTTCTCTTTTTCTTTCTAGTTCATGATGCATGATACCTATTTTAGCTTTATCTCTTATTTTTATCCCAATAAGTCAGGCCAAATTGAACATGTCATTAAATTCATAAGATATAGTCTGTATATCTTATTGTAATTTCTTACAAGTCTTCTTAGCTCCTGTGCTACAGTCTTTTGCTTTGCAAAAAACAAAACAAAACAGTAAGACATAAGTAAAAATAACCTATATCAAAATTTATTTCCTTGAAGCTCTATTTGCAAGATGATAAAAATTATGAAATGCAAGAAGACTTGGTAAAATCTCATATAATGCTCTTCTCAGTCCTAGTGAGGAACAGTAACCGTTCCATAAATTCACTTTGCTTCCATCAGCATCCTTACGTCAGGTTAAAGAGGAAATATGCTAATCTTTTAAGTTCCACAGTTTGCCCAAATAATTTGTTAAAAGGCACAATATTATTTGGTTTAGGGTATGATATATAGACTATCTAAAATATCACAGAGTGGCCACTCAGTAAACATTCTTAATGAGCTTGTTTTGAAAATAAGAGTTGTGCAGCCCTTGTTGGCCTGTTGTTTTCCTTGCCCAGGAGGTATAGCCTGGCAGACTCAGGGCAGCTAATCAGGAGGTTTGTTCAGCCCTTTGTCCTTTCTTCTGGGAGATAATTCACACCACATCTCTCCACAGCACTTACCAATGCAGTAAGGCATACCAACTACAATCAGGTTGGGAGGCTCCAGTGTGTCATTCTGGCTGCAAACATTTGTTTCTACTTGGGAACCCATGAGGGGCAACAAACTAGGAACCCTCTTTTGATCCTTCCTCAGATTGGGCTTTAGGGAGTTTAAATCCTCCCCTGCCAGTGACCAAGAGTCACTGATTCCCTGTTCCCCTTTTTTCCTTAGTGTGATGGTTCTTTCAAACTTGGTTTAAGGATTCCATGGAGATGAGAAGATCAAGATAAAGTACTGGAAATTATACTTGAAAGGGTCTAAGTGGAAGAAGGAAGTTTTTAAGAATCCAGTATTTGTCCCACATACAGAAACGTGGACAAAACTTAATGTTGAAGAAATTGTAGCAGAGGCTTCAGTATAACAAAAGCAAACAGTAAGATAGCAACTGGTTATTTTTTAAAAAATTTTTATTTTATATTGGAGTATAGTTGGTTTACAAATGTTGTGTTAGTTTCAGGTGTACAGCAAAGTGATTCAGTTATATGTATACATATATCTATTCTTTTTCAAATTCTTTTCCCGTTTAGGTTATTACAGAATATTGAGTAGAGTTCCCTGTGCTATACAGTAGGTCCTCCTTGGTTATCTATTTTAAATATAGTAGTGTGTATATGTCAATTCCAAACTCCCAGTTTATCCCTCCCCCCATGCCCTGGTACCTTTCCCCTTTGGTAACCATAAGTTTGTTTTCTAAGTCTGTAAGTCTGTTTCTGTTTGGTAAATAAGTTCATTTGTATTTTGTTTTCTAGATTCCACATATAAGCGATATCACATGATATTTGTCTTTCTCTGTCTGACTTACTTCACTTAGTATGATAGTCTCCAGGTCCATCCATGTTGCTGCAAATAGCATTATTTAATTATTTTTAATGGCTGAGCAATATTCCATGTATATATGTACCACATCTTTATCCATTCATCTGCTGATGGACCTTAAGGTTGCTTCCATGTCTTGGCTATTGTAAACAGCACTGCAACGAACATTGGGGTGCATGTATCTTTTTGAACTATGGTTTTCTGTGGATATATACCCACAGGAATGGGATTGCTGAATCATAGGGTAGCTCAATTTTTAGTTTTTTAAGGAACTTCCATACTGTTCTCCATAGTGGCTTTACCAACAGCGTAGAAGGGGACCATTTTCTCCACACCCTCTCCAGCATTTATTGTTTTTAGACTTTTTGATGATGGCCATTCCGACCTGTGTGAGGTGATACCTCATTGTGGTTTTGATTTGCATTTCTCTAATAACTGTGATGTTGAGCATCTTTTCATGTGTGTCTAGATGAGTCACACAGAATGTTATTTTTTATAGAGAAGCAATACAAAGCTATGTGAAATGTATAGTTCAGGTTTTAGGACAGTGGTTCTCAGCCCTGGCTGCACATTAGAAATATCTGGGAGCTTTTAAAATCCCTGATGCCAAGATTACACCCCACACCTATTAAATCAGAATCTCTGAAGATGCAACCCATGCATCCGTATTTTTTTAAAGCTCTCTAGATGATTACAGTGGTCATAACTGAGAACCACTCCGTCAGGAATAAACTGAGTTGCCTGCAGTAGTATGTCACTTAGAAAAACAATATAGTATTCCAGAATGTGTAAAACAAACAACTCCCCAACCAAAGAAATAGGTAAATATCATGTCTTAGACTTTTTTGTTAAAGAGGCTGTTTCTGTGTGGTGGTGGTAAAGGTTACACTAACACATTTGAAACCATCTTAGTAGTCAATATTACATTTAATGCCTTGCCAGTTCTACATTTGCCCTTGTTTTTCTGCCAGAAATAGGTAATTTTGAGCTTCAAGTTTTGTGATATTTCTGACACATGAAACATCTACATTGATTAAGCATATTGAATAATCAGTATTGTTAAAGAACAGAGTTTTTTATTAATTTGACAGGATTTTCAGCTTGTAATATTAGAATGCACTTCTAGTAATTATCACTGGGTTATTTTTCATTAGAACTTGTGTTGTCTTTAATCAATTAATAATTTAATGATATTTATAAGTATCCATTTGGTTAAGCTTGGGCTTTTGTGTTGGACTTGTTTAGGTACTTCTTTTGCCCATGTAAAAAAATTAACAAATAGAAACCTCAATTAAATAGAGCTGGGAGACTGGAAGGGAGAGCGCTCATGCCCTCTGTTGATAGCAGAGCCCAAAAGAAAGAAGAAAGACTCCTCTTCTTTCCTGGCAAGGACTCAGCCAACGAAAAGCCATAGATTTTTTGTTTGCTGTAGCCCTGCCAACTTCCTTTTTTCCCTAGTGCATGTGAGGACTTGTATGTGGCTTGCCATGGTTGTAGACCCTAAGTGGTAATTCTCTGCTGCTACTGAATAAACCCATCTTTGCTGGAGAAATATCTGGCAGCTTATTTGTTTTAGGTCAACACCTCCTTTCCTTTATATCTGTGAAATCAGGATAATATGCGTGACTTATTCATAGATTATAGGATTAAATGACAAAGCACATGAGAAGTGCTTTGCATGGTGCCTGATAAATAGTAAGCACTAAGTAATAGCTATTATTTAATTTTAATAATATTATGCACATTGGGATAATCAGGAGTAAGGTTCTCATTTCTATATATCACAGAAAGGAATGAGTATTTATTACGTATTTTGAGTAGCTAGAATATATCCAACTTTGGGCCAGAAGGCTTGTATAGATTTCTCATTTCATCCTCTTTGTGTGAAGTAGATCTTATTATCCCAGCTTTACAAATGGGAACTCTGATGGCAAGGGAGTTTAACAATTTATACTAATTTTATTACAGTGAGCACATTTATTTAGCAACCACCTTAATAATGAGTTCCCCAAACCCCTTGCTCTTATATTAATTTAAATAGTAGAAAACGGTCATTGTATATTGTGGTCATTGTATGTTGTGGATTATTATTTTTTCTTTTTGTAGTTCTCTTTGTGATATTTAAACTTGGAACCCAGGACAAGAAAAGTCCAGCAAGTATGGGAATATCTCTAGGAGTACCATTAGGTGTTATTTTTTCCCCCTTTGGGAAACAGAAGAGAAAGAGATGTGGAAATGTTTAGAATTCAGAAAAGGGGCACCATATATACAATAGACCCAGGAAACCCTGTACTGGCCAGAATGACCTAATCAGAGAAATAGTTTGATTTCTAATTTTAGTGTTCTTTTTTCCTAAGAAAAGTAGTTCAAATGGACCAATAATAATTAGACCTGCTTGCTCTTTTTTTTTTTTTTTTTGCGGTACGCGGGCCTCTCACTGTTGTGGCCTCTCCCGTTGCGGAGCACAGGCTCAGGACGCGCAGGCTCAGCGGCCATGGCTCACGGGCCTAGCGGCTCTGCGGCACGTGGGATCCTCCTGGACCAGGGCACGAACCCGTGTCCCCTGCATCGGTAGGCAGACTCTCAACCACTGCGCCACCAGGGAAGACCCTGCTTGCTCTTTTAACTGTATCTTAAATGAGCAAAGAGAAATAACAGTCCCTTTGTGCTCCCGCTCCTTTTTTCTCTTTCTACTTTGTCTGCCTTAGAAGAGAATATCCATCACAAGCAGGCTTATTTTAAGTAATAGGAGCTAGGAGACAGTATGTGCAGGGGAAGCACAACATGTGTCTAGAAGTGGGGTGGTATGGAGAATATTTTACTTGATCTAATTATGCTTTGAGGCCCTACTTTTATGCTAGTAGATTATTCTCTGTAAAAACAAGATAAATCATTACTATGGAAGTCCAGTGTAGACTGGTTTTTGCCTAAGAGGCTCATAAACATAGTACTCATCACTATCCCATCTATCCTGAGGAAGAATATCCAGATGGTGAAATTCATTCTCCTGTGACTACAACCGTGAATACTTTCTGCCATTTCCATCTTTTTGTTTTATCCACAACACCTAAATAATGAGTCTCTTTTCTTTACTAGTGCTAGTACTTGATATTAAAGCTTCTTAATTTAGTTGAAATTTGATCTCATATAATTCTTCAGTTAGTCCATATCTTCATCTGAGACATTCTAGAAAGCAGAGCCAGAAAAAAAGGGTTTGTGTGCCGTGGTTATTTAGAAGGCAGACTTGAGAGGAAGGTCAGACAAGGAGGCAGGAGAAACCAAGATGAAGGTAAGTTACTGAGATGGTCAGTGCTGTAGGTAACAGGGCTCCATCCTTCTGAGGAGGGTGTAGAATACCTCAGAGCTGTCCTGAGGGTGTGCCTGAGGAAGCACTTGCCGTTAGCTCTCGTCCTGCATTGAGTGAGGCTTACCCCGTGTTATTACTCCCTAGTTGCCCTTGTGTGTGTGTGTGTGTGTGTGTGTGTGTGTGTGTGTGTGTGTGTGTGTGAGTGATGGGATCCTGCAGAACTTTCAGGGCACAGAATTGGAAAGGCCTGGGGCTGTCAACTTGACACAAGACACTGTCAGTACCAAGTGAGTCAAAGCAAGCCCTTCGCTGATCGCTAGTGCCAAGCATGGACTCAGAGGTAAGGCCTAAGGAAAGGGAGGTTGGGCATCTGAGTTAAGGCAAACTGAAACATTTTTGTGACAGACCAACCTGGATTTGAATCTGGACTCCATCACTTGCTCTGTGAGTCTTTCTGAACCAGTTATTTATCATTACTATGTTTCAATATACTCCTTGCAAAATGAAAAAAGTACGTGCTTCATAGCAAGGCTCTGATAATTAGCACTACTATAGGAAAAGTGTTTGGTGCAAATTGCCTGGAAGATACTAAGGCATATAGAAGAGGTGTTTTGCAATCACATCACATAACTTTAAAAAAGACAGATCAAAATTATTTCTGTTAAACCATACAGCAATCTTTACATTAAATAGGGCAAACATTGTATTTATTTCATGAGTAAGGACCTTGATACACAGAGAAATTATATGTTTTAACTAACATCTCTTACCTGCTAAGGGACAATGCTAGTTTTCTGCCTCTACTTCTAAGTGTTTAATTTCTTTCATTAATTTTTAGCAAATATTGAAACAGCTAAGTTGGTCTTCAGTTTGCAAATTATAATTTACTTACAAATACAATTTATGGGTCAAGGCTTAATTGCAGTGGACTAATATGTGTTTACTTACTGAACTTGGTGAGTAGCTCATTTCCTATCATTGATTTTACCGTTGAAAATTGGGCAAGGCTTTGCCATGTCATTTTCCCATGTCAGAGTTCACTGTGAAAGGGCCAGTTTAATTTTCTCCACTGACTTCTAGCTCTTAAGTAAATTACTGATTCCTGTAGTCGTCCTTAAATAAAGTTCTTAGTAAGCAATTTAGTTGTCAAATGATTCAGATTAAGTGTTCACATTTTTTAATATAAATTTATTTATTTATTCATATTTTTGTTTTTGGCTGCGTTGGGTCTTTGTTGCTGCGCACCAGCTTACTCTTTGTTGCGATGCACGGGCTTCTCATTGCAGTGGCTTCTCTTGTTGTGGAGCACGGGCTCTAGGCACGTGGGCTTCAGTAGTTATGGCACGAGGGCTCAGTAGTTGTGGCTCATGGGCTTTAGAGCACAGGCTCAGTAGTTGCGGCACACGGGCTTAGTTGCTCCGAGGCATGTGGGATCTTCCTGGACCAGGGCTCGAAACTCATGTCCCCTGCATTGGCAGGCGGATTCTTAACCACTGCGCCACCAGGGAAGTCCCTAAGTGTTCACATTTAGATGTTATTTTTAAAAATACCTAAGTAGGGGCTTCCCTCGTGGCGCAATCGTTGAGAGTCTGCCTGCCGATGCAGGGGACGTGGGTTCGTGCCCCGGTCCGGGAGGATCCCACATGCCGCGGAGCAGCTGGTCCCGTGAGCCACAGCTGCTGGGCCTGTGCGTCCGGAGCCTGTGCTCTGCAACGGAAGAGGCCACAACAGTGAGAGGCCTGTGTACCGCAAAAAAAATAAAAAAATAAAAATACCTAAGTAACTGAAAAAAGTATATAAAAATAGCTTATAATTCAAAGAATCAGCGGCAGAGTTATATAAACTTCATTAATCCAAAATTTACCATTTAACAGAAATGTTGTTAGTGACCACAATAACTTTATAAAGATTATTCTTTGCATTTGTTTATTTAATGAAAAGTATACTGTTGCTCTATACCACAGCTTAAAAATAGCATCATATTCTCTCTTAAACATTTGTATAGTGTTTATTATACTCCCAGCACTGCTCTAAGCTTCTTACATATACTAACACATTTAACCTTCATAATACCCTTACAAGATAAGAGCAGTTACTATACCCATTTTATAGAAGAGGAAACTGAGGCATAAAGAGGTTAGGTGACTTGCTCAAGGTCACATAGCTGGTAAGTGGCAAAACCTTGTTCAAACCCTTGTGATATGGCTCTGAAATCTATCACCTAATCACCTTGCGTATTTCCTCACATGATTCCTAAAAGAAAAAAATAAGAATTTATAATGAGTTTACCAAGCACAGGTAATGCTAATTAGGGACAGGAATTTTTGCTTCTCCCAAGACCCTATTAAGTAAGTATATATAGAACTTTCTATTGAAATGTTTAACAAGATATATGAAATGACTACTACAGATAAAATGTTCAGAGATGCTTGTGTTATTTTGTCTATTCAGTTGTCTTGATCATAATTTTCGTGTTCTAGATCATCTGTATTATATTTTGGTTGCTAGAGGCAGAAGTTCAACTAAATTGGTTTAACAAGAGAATGAAATTTACTGGCAAATATAACTGACAATCTTAATGGATAGTGCTGGTTTAAGACTGACTCTATCCAGGACATTTTTTCTTTTTCGCTTTCCATCTTTTGGCTCTGCTTTCCTCTATATTGGCTTCGGTCAGGCTTTCTGTATGTGGCATCAATATTGACCCTGGAAACACCAGAGTCACATAATCTTTAGAGCTCCCGATATCAGAAGGAGAGCTCCTTTCATCTAGAGCTTATATTTATTGTCAGAAAAGAACTGATTAGCCCTGCTTGGGTCAAGTGTCTGCTACTGGACTAGTCATTAATTCCAGAGGCATGTGGCCAACCTGGGCTGGTTGGGACTGATACACTGTTAGAATCACATCAAATAGGTGAAAAGCAATTCCCAAAAGAAAAAGAGGATTCAGTTACCAGAAAAGGAAAAGCAATCTGTGTCACTGGTAAGTCATGGCTGCTTGAGATTACAAAATCTTCAGGTCCCTTCCGATACTTCATGACAATGGCAATTATAATAGACATGGCTGGCCCTGTGTTCTTATTTCCCTAGAGAGCAAGATACTTAGGATGAATCATAGAGACACTGTTCCTTATTTACCATCTCCATTAAAGGGTCAGAATAACATGTTTTTTATTATTTATGATGGATCCTAAATTGCTTGTGGTGATCTATGAAAGTATGCCATTTAATTTAAAATTAAAATACTATAATAACTCTTTGTAGCACATATAATCCTGCATATAAAACATGCCTAATGATATGTGTGAACTCACCTCTTCTTCTCTAGTCCCATTTTTTACTGTTTCTTTAGACTCACTTTATTCTAGTCATGGAAAAGTATTGGAAATTCCCCAAATGTGTTCCACCTTTTATACATTAGCATGCTTTTGTGTGTTGCTCTCTCTTCCTGCCATATCAATCTTTGTCTGCCACACACACTCTTGATCTAAGGAAATCTACCCAGTCCACAGCCCTTAGAGCCTTGCACTGACCTAACTCCTATTCCTATTCCCTCCCCCACTGCTCCAAAATAGCTTTTTAGACTAGGAAGGATGTGTGTCTCAATTAATATGGCAACCTCTCTGTGAGAGAGGCATGAATGTTATCCTTAAATTACATTTGAGGAAACCAAGGCACTGAAACATTACATGGAGCTGGTATATGACGTAGTCAAGATTCAGGCTGATTAATGTCCAAACTATGTTTTTAATCATTATATTATATTAACTCTTATTTAATGATGCTTATTGAATGAATGGATAAATGGTTATTGAGAACCAGCCTGAATACTATGCCATGACTGACTGGAAAAAAAGAGTTAAAATTAAAAAGAAATCAACAGAGAAAACCGTAATTCAAAAAGACACATGCACCCCAGTGTTCACTGTAGCACTATTTACAATAGCCAGGACTTGGAAACAACCTAAATGTCCATTAACAGAGGAATGGATAAAGATGTGGTACATATATACAATGGAATATTACTCAGCCATAAAAAGGAACAAAATTGTGTCATTTTTAGAGACATGGATGGACCTAGAGACTGTCATACAGAGTGAAGTAAGTCAGAGAAAAACAAATATTGTATATTAACACATATGTGTGGAATCTGAAAACATTTGTATAGACGATCTTATTTACAAAGCAGAAATAGAGACACAGACTTAGAAAACAAACCTACAGATACCAAGGGGGAAAGGGGGAGTGGGATGAATCGGGAGATTAGGAATGACGTATATACACTATTGATACTATGTATAAAGTAGATAACTAATGAGAACCTACTGTACAGCACAGGGAACTCTACTCAGTGCTCTATGGTAACCTAAATGAGGAAGGAAATCCAAAAAAGAGGGGATATATGTATACGTATAGCTGATTCACTTTGCTGTACAGTATAAACTAACACAATATTGTAAAGCAGCTATACTCCAATTTAAAAACAAAGAAATCAAAATGGTTTCACTCAAAAAGAAGACGGAGTAGGCAACACTTTTACATTTCATTGATGTAATGTCTTTGGTCAAAGCCTTCAGAGTAACGAGGATAGTTTTGTAGAGCAAGATATATGTTTCTGGAAAAAGATTTCCATCTATTAGAGTCATAGCATTTGATTTAAACACACACACACACACACACACACATATACACACAATCACCTTTCCAGTATGTCCTATGAATTCAATATATACATTTAATATTTAATTTTTTCCTTGAGGCAACAAATTCATGGTAACCTACATGCATTTATTTTTTCTTGCACAAAATGTCACTTCATGTTTGTTCTCTGACATTTTAGGAATAAGATCTTCTGACAGTGCTGCTGAATCTGTGTCTGCTTTGGCTGGAAATTCAACTGTGTGTAGTGAGGTGTGACACACAGCTGTCTGAAAACTGGCATGTGGTTACTTTTGCGAAATAACACTAACTTTCAAAGCAAACACTTGAAATGGATTGGATAATAATGAAGATTATAAGGAGTCTAAAGCAGAACCTAACACACCATTGTAAAGCAATTATACTCCAATAAAGATGTTAAAAAAAAAAAGATTGTAAAGAATGGAAGTAAAAAAGAGATGATGGGTTCATGCAAAAAACAAAACCAAACCCATATCACCCTTAAAAGCAAGCCTCTGTAGGAGCACAATTTTTGTCCAAAAGTCAATAAGGTTTAGACTCCAAATAGCAGAATTGTCAGCATATACCATATCCAGGAGAACTTTTTCCTGTGTTCATTTAACAATTACCTTTATGAGATTCCAAATGTAATCTCATTTAAAAGATCATTATTCATCTTGATTTGTTGGCTCTTCCATAGTTAATGCTGGATATTCCTATTTTTATCTGAACTTTGCCAATTACCTTATGAATCTTTCACTGTCATTTCAAATGTATTATTCACTACCAAGAACTTCATTGCTTTTTCTTTATTCTTTAAATAAATCACTGTCTATTTTTGACTCTTCATATTATATTTTTTGAGATAAATTGCAAATAAGTAATTAAAGAAGAATAATTTTACTTAGGTGCTTTTTTCATCATCTTCATCAAATACTTAATATCAAGTCCTTAGAATCATGGTTCTAAACGCTTAACTTGTTGAAACTCAACATTTAAGGTCTCCTCAATCTGTTCACTTCACGTAAGATAAGCAGATATGAGAGAGACCCATGGAAGATTGTCGCCCAACACTCAGGGCTCTTTTTCCACTAAGTTCTCCAATGAATCCCTCATTATTTGGCTAATTCACCCCACTGCAAAGATATACTAGTACTGGTTGTCTGCACTATACTCACACATATATTCCTGTTTCAGTGCACTCACACTCCTTTCCCTATAGCATCATGGGTTTGTGACAATTCCAAGGATCCTGTTAAGGGTTGAATTTTATCTCACCCGTCACCAAATTCATATGTTGAAGTCCTAACCCGCAGTACCTCAGAATATTACCTTATTTGGAAATAGAGTCATTGCAGATGTAATTAATTAAGATGAGGTCATACTGCAATAGGGTAAACCCCTAATCCAGTGTGACTGGAGCCCTTATAAACATGGGTAATTTGGACACAGACATGCACAAAGAGAGAACATCATGTGAAAATGAAGGCAGAGATTGGGGTGAGGCTTTTACAAGCCAACAAATGCCAAAGATTATGGACAATTAGTTGCTAATGGAGAGCCATGGAATAGATCTTCTCACAGCCTCAGAAGAAACCTACTCTGCTGACACCTTGATCTCAGATTTCTAGTCTCCAGAACTGTGAGAAAGTACATTTCTGTTGCTTAAGTCACCTAGTTTATGGTGCTTCATTGCAGAAGCCCTAGAAAACTAATACAGACAGACCCACACAGACTTTTAGAAGACCTGATCTTAAGAGCACTGACACTTGATGGGAATCTTAAAGCCGTTCTCCAACCTGAGCTCATATTACCTCCCCACTGCTGCCCCTTGCCCCCTGGACTCACAGTGTTACCATTCGGTGAATCTCCCAAACTCAGCAGAGCCTGTACCTACAACCTAACAGCAAGAAAGTATATCACTAATCTCAAATGGCATTTTTAATGTTAGGATTTTAATGCTGAAGCAACTCCTCAGACCTGAACTATTAATATTATTTATGTGCCTCTCCTGAACTGCTGACTAAGTTTCCTTTGCTCTCAGCTCTTGTAAAACTCTGTCACAATTCTTCCCACTGCCTTCCTTTCCTGCATTTTATCTACTGGACTGTTCCTAAACCTTGCCTTAGTCATACTGTCATCATTATATAGTAAGATAGGTAGCCCTGGTTCTAGTGATCTGCACATGAACAAGGATGTGCACAGTAGAAAAAATGACAAGGTGGAAGAGCTGGGCTACCATTTTTCCCTTCACAAAAGAACAAGGATTACTAATACATGGGTTCATGTGTGACAGACCCTGTGTGTCCAACTTAAATAACTTGAACAAGAAGTTCCCTGTCTCTAGAATAATAACAGCACCTTATGTACATTGAGTTCCAACTTTTTGTGTCATGTACTGCACCAGGTACTTTACCTATGGATTTCTAGTTGATCCTAGTAATGTCCACCATTGTCGTCATTTACTGAGTACCTACAGTGTGTTTACACTGTAGTAGGTTTTTTTTTTGCGGTACGTGGGCCTCTCACTATTGTGGCCTCTCCTGTTGCGGAGCACAGGCTCCGGACGCACAGGCTCAGCGGCCATGGCTCACGGGCCTAGCCGCTCCGCGGCATGTGGGATCTTCCCGGACCAGGGCACGAACCCGTGTCCCCTGCATCGGCAGGCGGACTCTCAACCACTGCGCCGCCAGGGAAGCCCTGTAGTAGGTTTTATTACACTTAGTTTTAATTCTTACCCAGTACAAAGTCAGCCAGGCATTATTCTCCACATTTTACAGATAAGGAAACAAGTTCAGAGATGTAAAATATTTACAGTGGCAAAGTGGGAATTTTGACTGACAAGATTGATGCTCTGACAGTCTAGGACAAAGTTACAAACATGAAAAGACTACCCCCTCCCCCTCAAAAAGGAAATTTAATGGGCCATAGAGGTCTCTACTTACATTGTTTATAGTCAAAGGGATTTATTGCCCTATTGGACACACTAGTGATCAATACTATCTCAAATCTGACAGTAATAGAAGAATGAGCTTGATTCTCTCTGTATATAACATGCTAAACTTTTAATGACACAGTTTCTCCACTTCAGGCTCAAAATGTTGTGTTTATTCCCTCTCTCTATCCCCAAGCATGGGCATGGTCATGGCCTGAAATGCCATGACAAGGGCAGACAGAATGTATAAGCAGTACTTACCAGTATGTGGCTCATACCGTTACTGTCCTTTTTCTTTTTTTCATTATCTCTGACAAGTGAGTCTTTACTGGAACTCTAAATGAGAGCTGATTTCTACCAAAAAGTGTACAGTAGCCTGTTGAATTACTATTGAAATGCAACAGACTGTGGCTAAATCTCCTGTCTTTGAGACTGTGGGAAATGGAGTTTCCTAAAGCTCATAAGGTTAATATTACTTGCAGTAAGATGATTTTCCCAGAGATGGTGTTTTTCTATGGAATACACTAGATTTATGGCACAGTTCCAATCTAGGTTTTGAATTCTTTCTACAGACACCCTCTTATAACTTTATGAATCAAAACACAAATTCAGAAATTAATGGAAACATGAACCTAAAGATCACAATTCCAAAAGCCAGCTTGTCTTTTCTTGTCATTCAGAAAAAAATAAATTACTCTCAGTGGGAATTTAGTTTAATTTACTGCTCAAGTATTCAATTCTAAGGATTAATGACTCTTTAAATGGATTCTTTCTAAAGTAGTTCATAAAAAATTTGTTGGGAGATTATTAAGAAAAATCAATAAATTAGATATGATACAAATGTAAGTAAAATGGTCATTCCTTATTTGAGAAGGAAAAATAGCAAGGAGCTGATCTACTTCTTTTCTTGTGAGTAAAAGAAAAAAAAATCTTTCAAGAATTGCAATAATATCGATTCAGGGATTCATATCTCCCAAAGACACTAATTGCACCTTTTCTTTATTTTTGCTCTTGAGACAGTGGAACAAATGTGAAACAAGAACTGGAAAAGAGAGATGCTGATTTGTGTTTGTGTTTTCCTTCCTGACAGCTTTTCCTGGTGCCAACAGGGAGGAAGTGTAAAAGATGTATTTTAGCAAATAGAAAAACTGTAGGCTCTAAAAATTATTACCAAAGGGTAGTACTAGAAAAACAGAGAAAAGTAAACCAAATGACATAATACTCCTGGTTACAAGTTTCTATGAATTAAATAAATATTAAATATATAGTATTAGATATTTAGAACAAATAATCTTTGAGATCATTAAAAATTTCCTTTACTCTGACTTAACATTAATTTTTCCTTCCTCATTTTTTCTATGTGGCTTTAAAACAAGATGTTGTATATATGTATTTATTTGTATTTGTGATATGTGTAAGAGGTATTCAAGATAGTGCCTAAGAATGTGGGCTTTAGAGACAACTTGGATGTGAATCCTGGCTGTGCCATTTGGTAAGTTTGTGACCTTGGACAAGTGATGCTACATTTTTTTGTCCAAATGGTCTCATGAGTAAAATGGATTCATAACAGCAGCTACTTCATGGTGTTGTTCTAAGGAAAAAATAAGTTAATATGGTGGCCTAAACCAGGTGCATGAACACTTCAAAGAGTGTGGGCAGTTTTACAAGAATCACTTTCCAGATCCTGAACTCAACAGGGTTGTGCCTGAGAACTTGTGGCTGGAAAAGTGGTCATGTTAGAGCATCATGCCTGTTTTCTTCTCTTTCTTCACAACTCTTCTTTACCACATTCCGAAATAAGTACAGTTCTTACCCTTCCAGAGCCTTACTGTGCTGCTTTCACTTAAAGTATAAATCCTCCAGTGCTAAATAAAGTGACTACATGAAATAGTGTTAGTTCAGATAGTGAGTGGCACCAATGAGTAAAATTATGTTTTTTTGAAAGTCTGGTGATTTCCAGTTCTCTGTCTTCAACAAAACTGAAGGAAGACCTAATAGAGTTTTCAGCCGATAGATCGTTAGAAATAATTAAGGATAATAAGAACAGAGGATTCTTCCATTCCTATCTACCTCCGTCTGTGGACAAGTTTCTTAGCTTATGTGTCGTTGGTCACAATTTTAAAAATTATTTTAAATAAATAAACATATTATTTGTGTACACACACACGAATATGTATCTATTGAATTGGGTATGGTAGGTATCAAATTGCTTTATGACCTAGCCTCAGAAGGCAGACGGCGTCCCTCTATTGTAGTCATAGCCCACCCATATTCAAGGGGAAGATACATAGATTACAACTCTTGGTGGAGAGCTGTGAATATCACATTGTGATGGAGCTTGTTGGGTTGGATGTATTTTTGCAATCATCATTGAAAAATACCTCATATTATGAAGGGGGAAATGCTACAATTTTAAAGTTGCAAGCAGTTTTTTTTTTTTTTCTGTAAATGGAGAAGTTTGAATTTACCTTTGAAGTCAGCAACCTTTATTTTAGACAAGAAATCTAAACAGTTTAATAGGGCTTTTCCTATGGGAATCCAATATCCCATTTTGAAACGAAGAGATATAATACAGTGAGCAGTGAAATTGCTCTGCATTATAAATAAAAGTTTCTTTTTTTTTTTACTTAAAAATGGAGTCACATCTCTGAAGTCTGTTTCCTTTCAGAATGAAAAACTCCCTGTTTTCTCCTTTTCTGTAGTCCTTGGGGAGTCCTAGTCTTAAATTCTGGGCAGGAGGGTCATGCTGAAGGACACATATGTCAAGAGCTAAATCTAATGTGGCAGGGGGCTGGGGACTAAAAGAGAGATGTCCACAAGCACTTGCATTGGAATGGTTTGACCAGGGGATTCTAAGTAGTAGTTATATGTAATGTCTGGTTTTGTGTTCTTTGATAATTCTGTCTTCCGATATCCCAAAACTTCAGTAAAATTTTGGTTTATGTTACATTATATTGTTTTTTTTTCCTTTGTAGAATTAAGGGGATGGGTTTGTGTTAGGATAAACAGCTTGTCCCGATTTCCCCAGGATTTTCTGGTTTAATACTGAAGTCCCATGTCCCAGGAAACTCCTCAGATCCAGGCAAATAGGGATGGTTGGTCCCTCTAGCTGGAGTCTACACTTGAAATTACTTGTTGGGAGTGAAGGGTAATAGCTTAGAGAAAGCTGGTTACAGGTCAGTTAGTGGTAACCTTCAAAGAGGTATGTCATATCTTCTTTGCTTGAATCAGGCAGCAATTTAGGTATCTAGTAAACGTTAAGAAAAAGTATCCAAATCTTAGAACTAGGTAAAAGAGATTACTAGGTATCTTTTCAGTGTCATGCTAATTATTGTCTAGCTGTTCCACAGAGGTATTATCTGAGTCTCTAGGAGTGAATAACTTTGTCTTTCTTGCTATTTTAATATTGATTAGGATATTTTATATCTCTGTAGAAATTATTAACTTGTAGAAGCTGACGCACATGATTATTTTCTGATAGCAATACAAATGAATTTTGTTTAAGGGATGAAATGATTTCTGGCTTGTAAAAAAGATGAACCTCAGAAGTTGTACTTTTATTGCCCTGTAGGATATTAACTAGTTTTGTATTTAAATTAGCGTTCTTATTTTACTATCTTTTCTATAAACCACTATAAATACTCTGATTTTTTCCAATTCTTTTTCAACCAGCCTCACCATCTTGCCGGTTCCCTCATTGATGGGGTAAAAAATACTTGACTTTATTTGGGTGAGTGATGCTTTTATTTTTTTGAAAATCATATTTGGATATTAGAGATTTGTAGAATGTATTAATATTCCTTAAAAATATCCTAGAAGGGACTTCCTTGGCTGTCCAGTGGTTAAGACTTCACCTTTCAATGCAGGGGGTGTGGGTTCGATCCCTGCTTGGGGAGCTAAGATCCCACATGCCTTGCAGGCAAAAAACCATAAAACATAAAACCAAAGCAATATTGTAACAAATTCAATAAAGGCTTTAAAAATGGTCCACATCAAAAAAAAAAAATCTTTTTTAAAAAAAATATCCTAGATGGGGCTTCCCTTGTGGCACAATGGTTGAGAGTCCGCCTGCTGATGCAGGGGACACGGGTTCATGCCCCGGTCCGGGAAGATCCCACGTGCTGCGGAGTGACTGGGCCCGTGAGCCATGGCCGCTGAGCCTGCGCGTCCGGAGCCTGTGCTCCGCAATGGGAATGGGAGAGGCCCCAACAGTGAGAGGCCCACGTACCGCTAAAAAAAAAAAAAAAAAAAAAAAAAAAAAATCCTAGAAATTCTTGGAGGGAGTGAACCTGTAAAAGTCTGGGTTTACTACATCCTTTCTGCCTCCCAGGGTTGGGGAGACAATGAATATGATGAAGAGATGGGGTGTTCCTACAGTGAAGAAGCCTTTCTGTCCCTCCATCTTCACTGTCAGTCCCCCCAGCCTTCTTCCATCTCCCCTATCTGCAGAGTCCCTCCTCTTAGTCAGTGGATTCTATTTAATATGGTGGGGTGAGGGATGGTGCAGATTCTTCAGAACATTCAAATCAAAATATCTTCCAGTCAAACCTTTCTCTTACCAAGATGGACCTCTTCTTAATGCTTATTTATACCACATTATGATCCCCAAAGAGTCTCTGTTACTTTCCTCAGTCTCACCAAAGATGCTTTCCTAGCAGGAAGTTGGCGATGGAATCAGAATCAGAAGCAAACTATATATACTCACCTATATGTGTATGCGTATATTGTATATGTTGTCAGGGTCATAAGAGGAAAACATAACCCAGAGACCACTCTACAGTTTTTTTTTAAAGAAGTTAATACCAGGAATTGGTCAAATAGGTTATGGAAACCAAACAGGGGACAGTGAGGCACTTCAGAAATTAGCAACAGAAGGAAGCTGCTCCACCCCTGGAGGGAGACAAGGAGAAGGCAGTGTTCCTGAAGCCCAGGGGCTGGAGTTAAATGGCAGAAACTGGATCGATGGGGAAGATGCAGCTGTTGCCAGAGAACTGCCAAGGCAGAGAGAGAAGGAGAGAAATATCGTGGTTTCTTCCTTCCTCCCACCTTCCCACTGGCCAAACCTAACGGGGAGCAGTGGATTACAAAGCCTGAGACTTGTAGCCTGCAGGGCCAGCGCCCTTGCGAGAAGAGAATAGCAGGCAGAGGAAGAAGGAGAGAGGAAATGGGCCAATACCAGTGCATTGTGTGGTCGGACACATAATAGGCCAACAAATGTTATATTTCTGTTCCTTCCAATTTTGTTTCATTGGCCTTTAGGTTCTTTATCTCACTACTAGAAGCTGTAAAGAAAAGTGCTTTTATAACATATTCCAGGATCTTGAATCAGGTCAAAAACTTTCTAAGAGTACAAAGGTCTGTCCTGCTCTGAATTTCTTGAAACTATCTGTATTTGAGGACAGTCAGCTTGGTTGAGCTAAATAAATGGTCACTCTCTCAGATCCTGCATTTACTTCAATACTTTTTCAGTAACTCTCTCTCTTGCTTGGCCTCCCAAAGATCTTCTTTCTCTATTTATGACTCATCCCCAAGAAAAAGAGAACTTTTACCATTGATTCCTCTTCCTCTAATTCAATTGTTGTCCTGTTCACACATACATACAGAAAACACTGGGCTTTGTGGTGGTACTAATTCCACCCCCCTTTGCCTTTGAGTTCTGAATACATTAAAAAAGATACAGAAGTGCAACACAAAGTAAAATACCAGCTGTACTACTGGAAAAGCTATATTGAAGAGCATAATTGGAACTTGAAAGTGAAATATACTTGTTCTTCCCACTGAATTGAGCTTACCATGTCATCATAGGTAGAGAGAAGAGATAACTGCAGCCCAGTGTCCTGCAGGTTCAGTGTCCTTCCCCTATTTTCACCAGTTTGATAAATTAATCCTCCTTCTTGGGGGATAATCAAATAATGTGGTGATGGGAGTGACCAGAAGTAATCTTCAATGTTTCTTTCTGAGGAATATAGGAGACTTCTCTTTTTGTAGAAATGAAAGAAGAAGAGTAATAGATGTTTCCCCCAGTCAAATTACCACCTACATAAAATGTCAGTCAATCAGTTAAAAGCTAATTGTGGGCCAGTTTAGCCCCATTGGTTACCAATTTGTATGTAATCAATCCCTGCCTTAAAATTGTGCACATCAGGTATTCCTGATTAAAAGAATTTTAAAATACCGATTAAAATTTTTTCTTTAAAAATGTTTTGCTTTAAAACTCAAGTTTTACGAATATATTATGCACTGTTATAAAAGTTAGCATGGTATAAACAAAAATACACTGTTGTACCCTGAGTATAATCAGTAAGTCCAATTCAGCTCTCACAGAGTACTGGAGACATAATTAGGAACATTAAATCATTTTGTGGTTGAAAATGATTGAAAATATTTTCCTGAAAGAAAGGTAAGTAAAAAATGTAACAGCATGTTGAAGTCTATTTTAAATGTCTAAATACTTTCTTTTAAACTTAATATAAAAATGAAAGTATCTGCCCACTAGATGGCGGCAAATTAAATCTTTTAAAACGGCACTTCTGTTAAAGTAGAGGGGAAAGGAAGTCCCTGCTGGCAGTCAAGTTGTTAGGGAAGAAGTAGGAATTTAGACAGAAACCATGACTTGTAAAATGCACTGGCAAGTCAGATAAATTCTATCAACCAAATTGTGATTACAGACTATCTATATTGGTCTCCTAAGGTTAAATCTTTTTAACCCCAATTCCTTTGAACACATATGTTCTAAGAAAATAGCACAGAACAAACTGATCCAACTCCCCACAGTCTTCTGAGTTCTGAAAATACAGTCATTGACTGTGACAGAGACTGGCCCAATTTACAGATTCTACATAATGTTTGCCAAGATCACCCATGACTAACTCTTGCACCCCAAACCCTTTCTGTACACTTCCCTACCTCCCTCCTTTTGGTATTCATTCCCTCTTGCTTCAGTTAGACTTATAGAGGTGTTCCTGGTCATACTGGCTGATGAGCTTAAAGCTCATGTATCAATGAGACATGCTATTATCAAACTTACTAAGGAATTATTTTCAAAATTGCTATAATATTGAAATAGATTTATTTCAGTAATGTAAGTCAAATGTTGTCAATAGGGAAGAAGCAAACCATTAAATATACATTCTGACGAAGACTCTCTCCTTGACCAAACTTTACACAAGTTCCTTTGTAGCACTCTTTTCAACTAATCTAAGCCACTCTTAGTAGAGAATCTGCTAAGTCATCATCCTCCACCCTTGATATTTGATCACTTTTGGTATCTCATCAAGTTCCTCATCTGCACCTTTGATGTATAAATCCTTGGCCTTCCTTTAGCAAGAATCTTGTTAACAAGATACCCTTGATGCCTCCTTGGTAATTTTCCATCCACTGACACCCTTAATCTACTCTTTGGCTATAAATTCCCATTTGTCTTTGTCGTATTTGGAGTTGAGCTCAATTTCTTACCCCTATTACAGTAGTCTTGAATAGTCTTCCTTACTATTTTAACAATTGTGACAATAATTTAATAGTACATTTTAATTTTTTAATGTTTTACTTGTTTTCAAAAATTGCAATCTAGCAATTATTCTGAATGGCTTTAAACCTAAGTTATTTTTAAAGTGCTTTATTTCTAACAGGCATACATTTCTTTTTCTTCACCATCTCTCTTCTCATTCAGCTGTATATTACTTCACTCATTGACCTCTTAAATGATCTTCTAGTACCTTCAACTCCAATCCACTCAATCATCTTGAATTCCTAGGCTTCACTAGCTAATTAATAAAAAATTATATTCACTTTAACATAACACATTCTTAATCGAAGGGTCTCCGCTCTCCCAGATACTTCTGAGCACCTCTATTTCCACAAAAATGTCAATCAGGGAGTCATTCCCAGGTATCTACATATTCTTTTTTTCCAGGTCCTTCCCTGTCAGAGTAGTTTGCTGTTCTTAAAGCTGCTTCAGGGGACTTCCCTGGTGGCACAGTGGTTAAGAATCTGCCTGCCAATGCAGGGGATGTGGGTTCGATCCCTGGTCCGGGAAGATCCCACATGCTGCAGAGCAACTAAGCCCATGCACCACAACTACTGAACCTGCGCTCTAGAGCCCATGAGCCACAGCTACTGAGCCCACATGCCACAACTACTGAAGCCCACACGTCTAGAGCCCATGCTCCTCGACAGTAGAAGCCACCACAATGAGTAGCCTGCGCACCGCAACGAAGAGAGTAGACCCCCACTCGCCGCAACTAGAGAAAGCCGGTGCATAGCAACAAAGACCCAACACAGCCAAAAATAAATAAATAAAATTTTTAAAAGTAAAAATAATAAATAAAAGTCATCCAGTCTGTGTTTAAAAAAAAAAAAATCTGCTTCAGGAAACCTTAAAACTCATTGTTACAACTTTTTTTTTTTTTCAGTACACGGGCCTCTCACTGCCGTGGCCTCTCCCGTTACGGAGCACAGGCTCCAGACGTGCAGGCTCAGCGGCCATGGCTCATGGGCCCAGCCGCTCCGCGGCATGTGGGATCTTCCTGGACCGGGGCACGAACCCGTGTCCCCTGCATCGGCAGGCGGACTCTCAACCACTGCGCCACCAGGGAAGCCCTCACTGTTACAACTTTTAACTTTCTTTCTAAATGTCTTAAACCTCATCTGTAATGTCTCTCACAGAAAACGTCAGTTTAGGCTATTCTGCTTCTTGAGAACATTATTACTTATTCTGCCACTTCTTTAAGGATAAGCTCAAGTGTTGCCCTCTCACTGTAGCCTTTTGTGAGAACATCTGCTCATAGATTCCCCCCTCAATTAAGTCAACTTCTATCCATTGATTGAGGTCTAACTTACAGAGGGCTACACATAGTAGGTACTTTTTAATATAAATGTTCATGATTCTAGTAACTTGATAAGTAATTATATTTGTTTGAATATCTACAATATGCCAAGAACTGTGCTAAACACTTTTAGTATGTTGCTTTTAATATTCACAATAATATATTAAATAGTATACTATCCTTCCTTTACAATTGAGGAACTAAGGGTCAGAATGTTTAAAAGACTTACCCCATACGTAATAACTAAGCAGAAGAGCTAGATCCAAAGTCTATGTTTCATTCACTATACATAATGCTTCTTTCATGCCACCTACCATTGTTTTCCTTTGGGTTTAAAAAATTATTTAGTGCTTCATTTATCCAGCAGTCACAGTCAGACTTCTAATCTCAGAAAACTAAAGAGATTCATGGGAAGCCAAAAAAAACAGTAAAATTTAAAAACCTGTAATCATTGAGAAAAGCAGTACTTATAGCACCTACATTTTTTTGTTTGTTTGTTTTGTTTTTTTGTGGTACGTGGGCCTCTGACTGTTGTGGCCTCTCCCGCTGCGGAGCACAAGCTCTGGACGCGCAGGCCCAGCGGCCGTGGCTCACGGGACCAGCTGCTCCGCGGCATGTGGGATCTTCCAGGACCGGGGCACGAACCCGTGTCCCCTGCATCGGCAGGCGGACTCTCAACCACTGCGCCACCAGGGAAGCCCAGCACCTACATTTTTAATATTTTTAGTGGTACGTTGCATTTATTTTCAGTGCAGAAACTGCAGATCTTAAATTTTGTGTAGAATATGTAATAAGTTTGATTACATAATTATGGGAGGCAACATATTAGAAACTGTAGCAAAAAGTCACTACTCTTAAGCAGAGAGGAAGCAAGAATCATTTACCAAGGCTAACCTAAGCAAATGACGGCAATTTACTGAAGGAGCAAACAGTTCTATATCCCTTAATAACTAAGGTAATTTCTGTATTAAACCACTTTACAGTAATTTGTACCATCATGTATATCTGCTTTATTGACTCATTTGGCAAAAAGAGTTTTATGAATTACTCTTAACAGGTTACTTTAGTGAGTAGTTCTTCCTATATACAAGTTTAGAGGTTTTAGCTGAAATAAATATTATATGGTGTATATTTAGCAGCACCTCATAAACATTCATTGTTTAATTCAAGCTGGTCTCGAAATATCTTAAGCTGTTGGATTGCTGAATTTATCAGGGACTGCTTTACTTGACATCTATATTTCAACGCCTATATTGAAATTTTATGCAATAGTCACTTGTTAACTTCTAGAAAATATGCAAAAGGATTTTAATATCCATACTTTTATAGATTCAAAGACAGTTTTTTCACATTTAGTATTTCCAAAATTGGGATATGTTTTATAAGTCTTATTTACATTTTCTATAAAAAGCTGTTTTAAATCAGTGATCTGTCTTTTAGGAAAATAGTCTACATATGAAGATGTTCATTTCGGAATTGTCAGAGCAAAAATTGGAAACAAGCCAATTTCATCAATATGGGAGTGCTTAAATAAATTATATTAAATTCATACGATGGAATTCTATGTAGACATTGTACCACCATATAAAGAGAATCAACGTGGATTGTTGAGTGTGATGTTTACTGAGGTTAAATGTGCAAGGCAAGAAAGAGCTACTATTTCTTCTTAAAAACTTAGGCTACAATTCTTGTAACTGAATGGCAGTGCCCCATTAGGTAATAAAAACCTTGTGATTAGACACTTCTCCACTTGAATAAGCACTACGATTAAAAAAGACACAACTAAATAATTTAGCTTGGCTTTAAAAAACAAATTTATTTATACAAATGGAAAAAGCCTCATTTTATAGTAAAATATAACAGATATAGAATGCCAAAGCATCAGTTAAATAATTAATAACTAAAAGAATTATTGTTAATTCTGTGATTTAAATAAATTCTAGTCCTAAAATTACTTACAGATTTAACTTTTTAAAACTAAAAGGAACCTCTGTCATTGCACTCTCCATTACAGTAGTTATCAGCCGCATGTAGCTTATTGAGCACTTGAAATGTGGCCAGTACAAACTGAGATATGCTCTCAGTGTAAAATACACACTAAATACTGAAGATTTAGTAGGAATGAAAGAATATAAAATATCTTATTATAGTTAATGGTTTTAAAATATTGATTACATGCTGAAATGACAATATTTTGAACATATTTGGTTAAAGAAAATATATAATTCAAATTAATTTGACCTGTTTTTATTTTTTATGGTGGGCACTAGAAAAATTTTAATTACACATGTGCTGACATTTTATATCTATTGGACAGCACTGCTCTAAAACTTTTATTTCTTAGAGACTTGGAAACTTCAAAGGTCTCAGTTCTGGCCAAAAGTAAAAAGAAGTTAGTAAGGAATCATTTATTACTTCTTTTTGATGCTCCTTTGGACTTAAAAAAAAAATTGTGATCAGAATAACAACCACAAAAAAGCCACGGGCAGAACTTCCCCGAAGACTTCATCTATCCCTCAGGATGCAGTTGTGCTAATAAGGTGTCATTGCAATGACCTTCTAACATATGCTGTCTCGTACAGTGAAAGGACATATCACTTTATGACTGTCACCTACTGCTTTCAGTAGTGATTTCCAGACTTAACATTCGTAAGGGGCTAAATCTTTTTTTTTCTCCATGGATACTTTAAACATCACTGGGTATTTAAAATATGGCTACACGATCATACAGTTGTATCCTTGCATAAAGGATTACTCAGATGACCTTGGAAGCAAGTCAAAGATCAATAAATCAGAATCGGGAGGGGAGATCATCTCTGTCAGTTTCCTTGATAAGGTACTAGTGCTACCCAAGTAAGTAATGCAGTTGAGAATCTAGAAATATGCAGATATTAAAGGGTAAAATGTTATTTATAGAATCATAGCTGGAAGTTTAATACTTCTAGCTAAAAATGCTTCTTATAAAATCTTCTGTTCATGGAATGAATGTTCTTTGTTTTCTGCATAGGTTTCCCAGGGTAAATCAATCCAAGGACAATATTTCTCTGGTTTTATCTTTACCCTAGTAATATGCTCCATGCTCCTTTAAAGATTTCCCTAAGTATTACTAATAGTTTCCATTGGTTGTAGTCATTGTCTTCCTGTAGCAGCCAATTTTTAATTAGTTAATTAATTACTAATCAAATCTTAATAAAATTCTTTAAAGTGCTAAGCACTGTTCCCTCAAGATGTGTTCAGTTTGGTGGAGAAATATATATACAAATAACATGAGATGCTTGTTTTAATGGAGATTTATATGGTCAAAGTGAAATTGTAGCATGAAGTCTTTGGGAAGTCACAATGAACTGAGGAGAACTGGAACATGAAGACCAAAGTCATAATAAAGTCAGTCAGAAGGCAGTAGTCAAAGCATGAAGAGCCTTACAAATTTCATCCTGAAAAATCACAGGTTTCCAAATAGTTTTTGAACTATGGAATCCTTTATTCAAATAAAATATTACATAGAGTCTCAGAGGGTAAGACAGGTAAATAGATTGCAGTACTGGAAATCCTCTTCTAACACTGGGTCTGAAGAGTTCCCAAGAGTTAGGAAGAAAAATAAATTACAGATGACTACCAAGACTTCAGACTGAGAGGGTGATCATTGTATATGTATTTACGTATATTTGACAAATTAAGTTTCTTAGTATAGGCAAGATAACATTTCCATTCACCAACGGGCATATAGCTCTGCTGAAGAAAGCCCAGCCTCAGGTCAATGGTGGTGTCTCTGGTACCTTCCTCCCCAATTCTTCTCGGTGATTTTTTTTCCCCTGGTCTACCAGCCCCAGTACCATTTTAGCAGCACAAAAACTTGTTGAAGAGCTGGATTGTTTTTGATAACACAACGTCTAATCCAGGGGAGGAAAGATAGTTTCATTTCTCCTGGAAAGTCATCCTCCCCATACATATGTCCTGAATAACTTGTATTTCTGCCTAAGAAAAGAAAACCGATAATAAATTGCATTTTTACATAAAAACACACGTTTCATATCCTGGTAATATTCTCTTACATTCTTTCTTTTCAGAAGGATTTTTGTGCCTGGGAAAGTACATTGTTTTTTCATCTTGCTGGTTTTCATCCATTTGCTGCTAAGTGAAGTGTTTTACACATAGAAATTATTGTCCTGGAAACTCTATCCCTAGTTAAAAACAGAAAGGATTATTATTTTCCTCCCTAAATAGGGGAATGGGAAAATGATTTACTTCCCCAGGTACAAAAACAACCCTACTCTAATGGAAAGGAAGTTTCTTTTTCATGTCTTCTGATTTCTCCTGGTCATTTAACAATTTTCAGGTTGTTTCTAGCGAGATCATGCAGTTCAAAAAACACCACGATAAAATAAGTCTGGGTAAACTGGGAGACAGTTCTACTGTCCCATTATTGAACATTTCTCTTTCCTTGCTTCCTAATGAGAAAGTATTAAATAAGTAGTAGCATCCTTTGATGCTAGTGGATCAAAATATCTAATGGATCCTTTGCATTAGAGTTCCTCTGGCGGCCCCTGTCTGTGTGAGCAGTTATCAAAATCTAGTCGTACTAGCTTTCGCTCCACCCCCCTCCCCCTCCCCACGTGGAAGCAAAGAAGGAAACAGCCCTGTAAGCTCTCCCAGGGCAACTGTCAGCCTCCCCGCGGGACGTTTGCCTCCTGCCCAAGGAGAAACGTTCCCTCTGGAGGTTTGGGTGGCCACCAGTTCCCCGACGTCCGGGCCCAGCAGGCTTTTCCGCTGAAGCAAGGAGAGCAGGCCGCACCGCGCCTGTGGGAACCGCAGCCCACGGCCCGCCCCGCCTGCGCCGCCCAGCGTCAGCACGACCCCTGCCTCAGCGGGCCGCGGCGGAGCCATGCAAGAAGCCCTAGTGGAAGTGGAGCCCCGGGCTGCGCTGGCCCAACCTGCCGAGAACACTGTGCCCTTGGAGGCCGAGGCCGGGAAAGCCAGCGGAAAAAACCCGCTCTTCAGGATCTTTCCAGCTAACCTAATAAAGTTCAGAAGGTTCAGAAAAAGAGAAAGAGACCAGGCTGGGTCCACGCCTTCCAGTATCAAGAAGGTACGGGAAAAACAGAAAGAGAGTTTGGAGGGGCCCTGCGGCTTGGGCTGTATGACTTTTCCCCGCTGTCAGCGTTTTAACAACATCCGTTGCTTCCTGATTTTCTTCTGCATCCTGGTCATCTCTCAATGTAAGCCTGACGGGGGGCTGGGTAGAGGAGAGGTGGTTCTGGTGCGGGCCAATGCGGGGCGTCAGAGGGTTGCCTACGTTGGGGAGGCGGAAGAGGGACGAGGTGCGTGGGGAGAGCTACGTGTGGTGTGGTGGCCCCGCTTCGTGTGGCGGGACTCTCCAGCGTCCTCAAGGTACGTCTGGAATCAAAGCTGGTTAAACGGGCCACTGCCTGGTTTACTTCACCTCATCAGGCACCTGATGGACATAATCCCCCCTCCGTGTGTGAAGGGGGCCTGACCTCCAGAGAGCCTGATGGAGGGAGGGTGGCGTTGAGTCGTTGAACCGTTGTTTGGTCACCAGCCCTGAGAAGCTCTGTCATTGAGGGCTGAATCACTTGGGAGATTAAAATAAAGTCGAAAACGGTATCTGTGATCACCAGGTTGTTTCTGCTTCTACCCACAATTTTGAGACACATTGGCCAAGCCACTTGTCTCCTGGATCTTGTTTCCTTATGTGTGGATTGAAGAGGTGGAGTGGGACCTCAAACTGTATCAGAGAAACCAAACTCAAAGGTGTTTATCTTTGCCCACACAGTTTGAAGAAGAGTGTGAATTTGAATGCCTTTAGAGAAGGCATATATTTTCTACTTGGCCACAGCCCTCACCGCTCCCATTACACCTAGATTCTTTACTATCCTGTTTACACTGATGATATTGGAGTTTGCCAAACATGATCTGTTTTTGCTCTAAAATGCTGTGACTAAATAACTTCAATAAAAAGGCTATATGTGATAAGTACCATAGGAGAGGAACAAATAAATAGTCATCAGTTTGTCTTGAGAAATCATTAAAGAGGTTTCTTTGAGAAAGAAGCATTTGAATTATGCCTTGACAAATAGGTATAGTGATAGCTGGGGATGTAGAATATTTATTGAATAAGGAAATGAATGAAAGAGTGTTTTGGTAAGTAAACGCTTAGTTACAGGAAAGCCTTGTTTTAGAATGGTGAGTGACAAGTTTGGCTGGATGATGGTTTCACCTAACCACCCAAACCGGTAATTATATTTATTTTATTCATCGTGTCTCCCCAGGACCTAATATAGTGACTGAGGCAGAAAAGACAATAAATATGTATTGAATACATAAGTAAATTAAAAAAGAAGAAAAAGACAAATTGTGGCCACATTATGAAGGTCTTTAAATATCAGACTGAGAATTCTGAAAGGATACTAAAAGTTGATTACTTCCCATTAATGTACTGGGTTAATAAGTCAGGTGCTTTACAAGCATCATCTCAATATAATCTCCCTATTCGGTGGGTAATGTGGAGCCAGTGAACGTTTTTAACAAGTGGTTGCAGTGAATGGTTTTTAGCTCTACTGCTTATTAACTGACTTCATACGGATCATTAGCACAGTTTGGGTATAAATACTGAGTCTTTCATTCATAAATGAATTTATGAATTTATTTAAATGAATTCTTCATTTTCCATTTATCAATTCATTTATTTACTGTTACATTTTAAACAATTTCAAACATACAGAAAGGGTGCAAAGACAATACAAAGCATTCCTACCTCCCCTTCACCTAGATTCTCCAGTTGTTTACATTTTACCACATTTGTTCCTTCACCTTTTCTTTCCTATACTTATAGACTTTTTCGGACATGGTGCCCCATCACTGCTAAATACTCCAGTGTGCATCTTCCCAAAGTGAGGACATGCTGCTGCATAACCACCTTACACCCCTCCCAGTCAGGAATATCAGTGTGACACCACCATCATGTTATGAATTCGTACCCCCACTTACATATTGCCAACTGTCTCAATATTTTCTCCTTTCCCTTTTTGGTCCAAAATTCTATCCAGGAACACATGTTGCATTTAGTTGTCATACTTTAGACTTCCTCTTTAGTCTTCAACAGTTCCTCATTCTTTCCCTGTTTCTTATGTCCATGCCAGTCTTAAAGTATATGGGTCTTTCATTCTCTATGTTGAACTTTGACATGGTTTTTTTTGATCATTCCTTATGACCAGACTCAGGCCATACCTGCCTGCCTGCCACCCTCTCCCTCTCTCCCCGCAAATCTGTGATTTGCCTTTTCATTTTCTTGTGCCTTTTTGATGAAAAAGGTGTTCACTTTTGTTGAAGTCCAGTTTCTTAATTTTTTATGGTTCATTCTTTTTGGTTTCTATGTAAGAATGTATTGCCTAACTCAATGTCATGAAGATTTTCTGCTTTGTTGTTTTCTAGAATTTTTATGGTTTAGCTCTTATGTTTAGATCTCTGATCCATTTTGAATGATTTTTTTGTGTGTGTATGGAAAGAGTCAAAAATAATTTTTCTCCATATGGATACTTTATTCCAGCATGATTTATTAAACAGACTGTCTTTTGACCCATTGCATTACCTTGACACTGTTGTTGAAATTCTAATCTCTAGAGTCTTTTTCTAGCCTCTCTATTCTGTTTTATTGAACTAATATGTCTAACTTATGCAAATGCTGTATTGCATTGTTTACTCTGGTTTTCTTATATGTTTTGAAATCAGGTATTTTTATGACTTTGTTCTTTTTAAAAGTTGTTTTGGCTATCCTAGTTACTTTGCCTCTCCACATTAATTGTAGAATCAATTTGTTTAATTCTGTAAAAAAACTTACTGGGATTTTAGTTGGGTATGCTTTGATTGTATAGGTTTGGAGAAAATTCACATCTTTTTTTCTTTTGATTTATTATAAGAAAGAATACAGAAATTACTATTGCTCAAAACAGTCATTCTACGGGAAACCTCAAATAGCAAATTAGAATTATATATATATATATATATATATATATATATATATATATATATATAAAATTTTCTTTTTTTGAAAGATAGTTGCTAGGAGAGTAGATTTTCCAGACCCCAATGAAAGATTCATTTTGCAATCAGCTTAAGCCTATATATGTATTTTTTAACATCTTTATTGGAGTATAATTGCTTTACAATGTTGTGTTAGTTTCTGCTGTATAACAAAGTGAATCAGCTGTATGTATACATATAACCCCATATCTCCTCCCTCTTGCATCTCCCTCCCACCCTCCCTATCCCACCCCTCTAGGTGGTCACAAAGCACCGAGCTGATATCCCTGTGCTGTGCGGCTGCTTCCCCCTAACTATCTGTTTTACATTTGGGAGTGTGTATATGTCCATGCCACTCTCTCACTTCGTCCCAGCTTACCCTTCCCCCTCCCTGTGTCCTCAAGTCGATCCTCTACAGAAAATTGACATCTTAACAATACTGAGTGTTCTGATGCCTGACCATGGTGTATCTATTTAGGTCTTCTCTCCTGCAAGTTTGCTGTATTAATTTATTAGTTTTAGGAGGCTTTTGGCAGATTTCTTAGGATTTTTAACTACGTGATCATGTCAGCTGTGAATCAGGATGGTTTTACTTCTTTCTTCCCAGTCTGTATGCTTTTTATTTCTTTTTTTTGCTTTCTTGTACTGACTAGGACCTCCAGTACAATGTTGAATAGAAGTTCTGCAAAGAGATATTCATTTATTTTTCCTGATTTTAGGTAGAAATCATTTAGCCTTTCACAATTAAGTATGTTAACTGCAGGGTTTTTGTGGATACTCTTCACCAGTTTGTAGATGTTCCCTTTTATTCTTAGTTGGTTGGGAATTTTTGTCATCAGTGGTGTTGAATTTTATCAAGTGTTTCTTTTCCTGTATCTACTGAGACCATGATATGGTTTTTCTTATTTATTCTATTAACATTATATATTGTGTTTTTTGATTTTTGGATTTTTAACCAACCTTGCATTCCTGGGATAAACCCTTATTGCTGGCCTATTATCTTTTTTTTATAGATTGCTGGATTCAATTTGCCAAAATTTTGCTAAGAATTTTTTTTAATGAGAGTATTGGTTTGTAGTTTTCTTGGAATGTTTTTGTCTGTCTTTAGTATCAGGTTATACTGGCCTTATTAAATTAATTTGGATGCATTCCTTTCTCTTCTTTTTTCTGAAAGAGTTTATGTATGATTGGGTGCCTACACAAACTCTTTCAGAATTAGTTTGTCGATTTATTGCCTCTCTATATCAATATTAGTATCAGCTTTTTGCCTCTCAGCTCCAAACTCATCCTTTTTGCCTGCTCTGTGAAAATAGACCTGGGCCCTTTAAATATTTTTCTTTGTGAGCTGTCACAATGTTAAATTTTATCAGTAGAAGGTACTGGAGAGCCATTACACAGGAAATTTTACTTCTTGGTTCCAGTGTGTTTGCTTGACAAGCTCCTGCAGTGTATACAGATTTCTCTATCATCAGGCTGTTGCAGTGCTTGCATCTTCTCCAGTATCACTCTGCTGTAGTGCATGGTGTCCAGAAGCACTCAGTGGCTGGCAGCTTCCTTTGGCTTTCCCGAGCTTTCCCCAGCACATAGAAGAACTACCACAAAGTTTTAGAGTATAGATTTCCTGCCAGTTTTGTTAGCATGGCACCACAGTGACTTCTTGGTCGTTCAATAAGCCATGGCTATGCTCTCTTCAGCAAGGTCTGAATTTTAGCCCTTCAGTGCTCCCTTTCAGCCCTGGGGGAGTGGTTGTTCCTTATATGGGCTATTTCTATATTCTTTAGCATTCTCTTTACATCTAACTAGCTAATGCCTTGTTACACGAATCTCCTGTTATAGTTAATAATTCTTTATACTAAACTTTTCTTGTTCAAATTACTGTGTGGTTTCTCTCTTCTGATTGGATTCAGACCGTTATGGAATTGGTATCAGGAGTAGTCCCAGAAGATATACTCATAAAGTTGTAATTTTAGGATTGGTTTTGTTATGCCTTTAATCTTGAGTGAAGTGCTGAGCTCTTTGCCAGTGGAAGACGGGTAGTAGTTCTTGGCATGTAGTGGTATCATAACTAATCAAGCTATCACCTAGGCTTGATTGGGATGAAATGCCAAATGAAGCATGTACCTTGAAAGCTGAGTGGATGCTTAATTTACCTTATGGTAGTAATGATGACTATAAGGACTCTGGTGATGGATGGAATCTTTTGAATGCCCTTAAGCACTTATGAAGAGAAAATGACAAACTTAGGTTTGTTAACTCTCAGCTCATGTTATAGTCTGAGAATTCAAGGACTCCCATCAAAGCCCTGAAGTAAGCTCTCATTTCTTTTAACCACAGAACAGATGTTTCTGGAAATCAAACGCAAAATGTAAATGTATGGATTGATGAATTATAATGACAGTTGAATTCAAAATCTTGTCAAATTTGCCCTGTGTCTTCCCCTCTCTTATGTATTCAAGAAGAGTGTTAATTTTTCAGTCTGTTCAGTTTGTTACTTACTAGGACATAGTGGTAACTTCTAAGCTCTTTACATGTGGAACTGAACTGTGTGTAAGTATTTGTGTGGACATATATTTTCATTTCTCTGGATTTATACCTAGGAGTGAAATTGCTCAGTCATACGATGCCTCTACAGTTTAATTTTTAAGTGTGCTCTATGTTTTCCATGTATGTACTTCAACGATTTGAAGAAGTTGCCTTTTATTCTTAGTTCATTGAGTGTTTTTATTATGAAAGGGGGTTAGATTTTGTCAAATGCTTTTTCCGCATTTTGATGTTCATGTAGCTTTTATTTTTTATTATATTAATTTAGTGAATTACAATGATTCATTTTCATATATTGAATTGAAATTAAGGAGGCCTGTGGCTTTGGGCACTTAAATTTGGTGAAACATTCAAAATAATCATAGAGACAACCTATTTAAAGAGGTTTGTCTTGTAAAGTATTTGTCAAAGAAAGATTCTCTGAATTGAGTATTTTGTCTGAAATATTTCAGTACAAAAATATAACTGAAGACATTATTTAGTAGTGTTTTCTTTGAGCTTATGGGATACTTGCACACTTATAAAGAGTGCTTTTTCAATGAAAATATTATGATCTGTAGTAAAGAGTCATTTGGAGGCTTTATCAACTTCAAATTTATTAACTATTATATTGGAGATGTCTAAGACCTCACTCAGGCTAAATGATTCACTAGAAGGACTCAGAGAAAGATGTTATACTCATGGTTATGATTTATTATAGTGAAAGGATACAGATTGAAATTAACAAAGGGAAAAGGCACATGAGACAAAGTCCAGAAAAAACCAGGCTAGGCTTCCATGTGTCCTTTTCCAGTGGAATTAATAGTAGGGATATGCTTTATACTCTCAGCAACAACGTGTGATAACACATATGCAAAGAGTTGCCAGCCAAGGAAGAGCATGTGAGCCTTGGTGTCCAGGGTTTTTGCTTTTGTTTTTGTTTTTGAGGGGGTGTCAGTCCTCTAGGCATGCAGCATCTGTGTGACTGACCTCAGCTACTCAGATTCTATTACTCCATCGCTCACACCCAACAAAAAAGGTATTCACCATAAAGCATGTTGTTAACATAAACTGTCTGACCAAAATGGAACTGTGTGGCTCAAGGCCTCCAGCATATAAAAGCACGCTTATATGGTAGAATATTCCAAGGGCTCAGAGTCATCTCCCAGGAGCCAACCAAAGACCAGTCTTGAAGACAGACCTCTTTTTGAGCAACCCAGGCTTGAGTTAACTCTTTACTGCAAAACTATAAAAAGCAATTCTGAATTACAATTAATTTTTTTTTTTTTTGCGGTACACGGGCCTCTCACTGTTGTGGCCTCTCCCATTGTGGAGCACAGGCTCTGGATGTGCAGGCTCAGCGGCCATGGCTCACGGGCCCAGCCACTCCGTGGCATGTGGGATCCTCCCAGACTGGGGCATGAACCCGTGTCCCCTCCATCGGCAGGCGGACTCCCAACCACTGCGCCACCAAGGAAGCCCCTACAATTAATTTTATAAGAACAATTAGAGATAAGATCATATTAAAATATATTCTTCAGAAAAAATATGAATTAACATTTTATTAGAGGTAAGTATGGCTAAGAAATTGGTTAAAGTATCTGAGTGTGTAACGAGAATAATATTCCTTTATTTTGTAAATATCATGATACATAGTATAAAGATATTTAAAAAGTTTTTGACCAAATTTTTACCTTCACTAATGTAATAAAACTAGTTGGTTTATAAATTACAAAAATTATGTGATTTTTTATGTAGTACTCCATACCAGGCATTGAACCAGGAAAAATACAAACAAAACAACCCTTAAAGATGGGAATCTGGAATTGGTTATCTCACCTGATTGGGCTTGAAAGCAATGAAAAAAGCAATATTTGTGCCTGTGGAAAATGGTACACTGGAAGTCAGTGGCATGTAGTGACTTAAAAGAGTTATTTAAAATGTTGCCTGGGATAAAGTTCTTACTAGAGGCAAGACTTTGGGAGACTAAGAGCTTCTGCAATTGAGTCCTATGGTGGAAGTTTTGACTACAGAGATTTTGGGGTTGATTGCTTCTCACTGCACTGAAAAATTCACAGAAAGAAAATGAGAAGTTTAGGGCATGATTAGAAATGCGTGAGCTTTTCTGATGGTGAATTTTCTGTGAGAATCTTATCACTTTTAGGCACATACTGCATATTTGGAACAGTACCAACCCGTATTCACACTTTCAGAATTACAACATAAGTTGAATTCATAAATTTATGAGATCACTTATGTGAGAATTGGGGCATTGATTGGAGAAGAGTGGAACCCTGAGAATTGGGACAAAGGCATTTGGGTGGAATTCTGTGAATCCGACAACTGTAAACTCTGAAATCCTGAACCTCCTTTCCCAGTAGGACCAACTATTCCTGCTATGTCTCAAAAAGAAACAATTCCTTGCTTGGAGACCCTGAATTTACTTCACCTGAGTTAAGGGAATGCTGATTGCCCTCATGACCCACCCTACCATCCCTTATTGCTACTAGACTCATAGCTAGAATCAGATTCCAGCCTTCCCAGAATGACTAACATAAAATCTGTCCTGGGAGATAATATCTTATATACCCAAAATTTGCCTGCCACTTCAGTGATGTCTCTAGGGACCAATTGGTATGGAGTGTGCAGGGCTACCTCTTCTCAAACGAAGGACAAGTTTTTCATTTCTACCACCCACTACTAAGAAAAAACATAACCTTTGGTGAACCTGTGGTTTTCTGAAGACGAAAGTCTGCTGTAGTATAATGCTATAGGAAGCATCATAGCCCTGAAAAACAGAGAAAAAAGGAAGTCCTTCCAGTGGGCAAAACATTGGAGAGTACATCTGATTGTCTGTATTGCCTAGATACCAGGCTGCCTTTGACTAATGGTTTGACCATTTGGTGATTAGGAAAGGGTTGTGTAAGTGATATGTCTCTGAATGGGCAAAGTTATCCTATGTGAATGTTCACCAAAAGAAATCCATTGCAGAGGAAGCTCTCAGTAATGAAGTAGATAGACAGCTATCCTGTGAATATTAATCAGCCTCTTTCCTCTGCCATTGTATGTCTTGTTCAGTGGGCTCATATTTATAGTGACAATCACATCAAAGATAAGAGTTTATATGAGAGCTGAATGCAAGGCTTTATCTTCACCAGAGCTGATCTGGCTATTGCATTTCGGAGTGCCTGAATTGCCACCAGGAAAATTCAACACAATCCAGGAAATAACTCCATTCCCTAGTGAAACCAACCAGCTATCTGGAAACAGGTTGATTATGTTATCTGCTTCTATTATAGAGTGGGCAATAATTTCTCATCACTGAAATAGATATTTATTTTAGATCTGGGTTCTTCTTTCATCACCACAGTTCTGCCAGAACAACTATAATTGGACTTAATGAATGCCTCATACACCATCATAATCATCTTATGTAGTATCACATTACTTTTAAGGAAGGAACTCGTTTTACAGCAAAAGAAGTACATCAGGAAGTTCATGTTCATGGAATTCACTGGTCTTACTACAGAGTTCAATAACCAGAAACTCTTGGCGTTATAGATAATTTTAATGTCCTATTGAAGACTCAGATAAGGCATCAGCTAGGAGACAGGAATCAAAAGTTTGGGTACTGTCCTGTAGAGTGAGGCATATGCTTTATGTTAGTAATCTATATATGTTATCTGAAATTAAGAGGAAGAAGAGAGGGTGAAATTTGGAAGGAGGAAGTTATAAATATCAACTGTAGTCTAATAACCATTTAGAGACATAAACACTGTAGCAACTATGCATTTTTCTCTTGTTTTAAGTGTACGCACACACAAACATATATACATTTGTGTGTGTATGTATTTCAATTTTTAATTTTTTTCTCTTCCTCTTTCCCTTACTATTTTATAGAAGAGTATTGTGGAAGATAACTTTACAAATTTGTCTCTACAGAATATTCCTAAATTGGAAGAGGAATTAATACCCCAACCCAGAGACGGACACAGTTACTGACAGAACATTCTTTGCCTTGGCCAGTATCCTCCTTTGCCACATTTAAAATGAGAGTTGACAAAGTGAGAGAGTGGCATGGACATATATATATACTACCAAATGTAAAATAGATAGCTAGTGGGAAGCAGCCGCATAGCACAGGGAGATCAGCTTGCTGCTTTGTGACCACCTAGAGGGGTGGGATAGGGAGGATGGGAGGGAGGGAGACGCAAGAGGGAAGAGATATGGGAACATATGTATATGTGTAAGTGATTCACTTTGTTATAAAGCGGAAACTAACACACCATTGTAAAGCAATTATACTCCAACAAAGATGTTAAAAAAAAAAAGAGAGTTGAAGAAAATGCTTTTAGGTGCAGCAAAGTTTCTGCATCTTGTTTCTTGCTGGTTTTGGTCTGTTAAACTGCTGTGGTTCTGGGTCTGATTATGGTTTCTTCTGCAATACAGTTCCCTCACAGATTTAGTTAGGCCTACATCTTTGCTTAATTATTTATTTACTTATACCATTTATACCTTACAATTTAATTTTTATGTTAAAGAAAACCCATTCAGGTTTGTCATTCAACTAGAAGAAGGGTTAAAATTACCTTGAAATGGATATGGTGACTGATTGGACTATGTGTCTCCATTTTGGGGGAAAAAGTGAGAACATCTTTGTTTGTAAGAATGATAATCGCAACATGTTTGGCAGAAGCATGATTATGTTGCTGTTAATTTGGTATGGAAGTTTAAATATGGGAAGAAGGGTGAAAATGTGTCCTAAGTAGTCCAGAGGGTGAACTCTTCAAGTTATTTGTTGGCCATGCACTCCATTGTTGCCATTCTGGACTCACCCCTATTTCCAAGGGGACTGGCAGCCTGTAAACTACAGTTACCAGACTTCCTTGCCAGCTGGCTTCCACTTAGGTGTTGCCAGTAAGAGGCTGTGGCAGTACATTTGAAAAAGGGGCAATGGGAAGCCTCTGTTTTCTATCTCTACGCTGGTGATGATTTTGGCAGCAGCAGCAATACTGGGTAAGCGAAGGCTCCTGGATTTATAGTCAGTAATAAATAAAACTCCATCAGCAACAACAGTGGATGATGCAGCAGTACAGTGTTCATGGGCACTGGCTCAAGCAACTGCAAGAGTAGCAGAAACAGCAGGTGACTATGAGGTAGCTAAATTTCATAGCATTAATAGGTGTGTGGGTCCTGGCTTCCTACGAAGAGGTAGTGATTGCAGTTCCAACAGCAGTAGCAGCAGCAGTAGCTGTCACTACTCCAGCAACTTTAGTGGCATTTATATCATGAGTTTTGGGTTTTTTTGTTTTTTGTTTTTTTTTCGGTACGCGGGCCTCTCACCGCTGTGGCCTCTCCCGCTGCGGAGCACAGGCTCCGGACGCGCAGGCTCAGCGGCCATGGCTCACGGGCCCAGCCACTCCGCAACATGTGGGATCCTCCCGGACTGGGGCACGAACCCGCGTCCCCTGCATCGGCAGGCGGACCCTCACCCACTGCGCCACCAGGGAAGCCCTATCATGAGTTTTGATTAGTAACTATTTTTTCTTTTCACTCCAACAAATGTATTACTTTTGTAACCAACACCGATATCAATTTCTTTCTGTTTCAAATATTTAGTATGTTTATTTTTCCCAGTTGGATGCTGAGTTATAGAAATACACATATATGATACCATTTACTTACTGTTCAAGAACATGACAAATGATACTCTATATTGTTAAAGGATGTATATATACATTGTCAAAAAAGTGTTAAAACGGCTCAGAAATGGTAAACTCCAAATATTGGATATGGGTTATAGAGTGAGAGAGAAGAATGTGTTTAGGGAGTGCATGTTGGGTTTCAACTATTTTGTTAATGTTTTATTTCCTATTCTAGATGGGAGATAAGCAAATATTCATTAGATTGTTATCTATTCATTTTTTAATAATTGAAACATAATACATTAAAATAAAGATCAGTACTGAGATGATTAAAAAGAGCATATTCTTCAGTATATTACTCATAAATATAGTTTAAAAATAGTTACAAAAATTCAATTAGCAAATATTTCATAGAGGTTAAGACATATTAGTGTTTTAGAAAAGGAACTATTATGTATTTATAGATCTTAAACATTCAGAGTAATGTAAAATAAACTTAAGTCATTGCAAATTGTTTTGTTTTTCAGTGATTATAATGATCTATTTTGTCTTTATAAAGATAATTTAATGCATATTATTGCTTTCTTTTTTTCTTTTTACATTTTAGGTATTGTGTTTGGTCTTGTAGATCTGAGCACTGGCAATTTTCAGAAGGAGAATCATCTGAAAACCACTGAGAATTTAGTGCTGTCATTGACCTATGATATTTCATCTTGCCTGGTAATAGTGTTCATAGCATATTATGGAGGGAAAGGAAACGTACTAGGATGGATTACAGTTTCCTCCTTTTTAGTAGGATCTGGATCACTTTTATTTGCTTTTCCATACTTTAGTGGTGGAAATTATAAAATGACGGTAGAAACTGAAGGTAAGATTTTAAAAGATACTATCATACATCAAATCATTATTCATTTAAGCCATTGGCTCTAGGAACTTAAAATAGACTGTGATATTTATGTGTCTGTACATTCATTCATCTGTATCTACTTATATGATCAAGTTTATTAAGCTAATTAATGGTAGCTCCCTGGTAACATGTATGTTATTCTCCCATCTTCTCATGATCATATACCCTTTCATCTAAGAGATGGGCTTAGTAACATGAAAGAATATTTTGGATGATATTTGGGATAATATTTGGGATAATTATTTTGTGAAATTGGTTTTCTTTTATCAATTTTCATATATATTATAAATCTTTTGATTTATATCTTCCACAGTATGCTTAAATTGATCCCTTTATTTTGACCTCAGCACACATATACACAAGTACAAAGGCAAAGATAACCAAACTTACACAGACACACACAAAAAGTCAGAACTTTTCTAGCTACTTCTGCCATTTCAAAATGGGTGCTGCCCTTTGACACAGGACTTCGAATCTGGAAAGATTGGAGGCTTCTTTGCTTTCTTCATTGTTTTTTTGATTTATTCCACAATTTTTTGCTACTCCCAGTAGATAAAAAGGCTATTTGAAGTCCGTAGCACTATTTCTGACACTTTTGTGTCAGGGACTTTCTTGTTATGCATAGGCTTATAAAAGTGTTGGAATGCATTTACCAGTTTTGGAAACTTTAAACTGGGCTTTAGCAAGAAATGATGGAAAAGGCATGAGGATGTCTCTATATGTGTGTATGTGTGTATATACATTTTTATGATGTTTAAAAGTATGTTTGTGATGTGTGTTTATGCTGTGTGTTTACAATGGAAATAAAAATAGTTCATATTAAATATAATTTATATAAGATATTTAGCTATATATACTATATAATTCATATTATAAATAATATACTGATATGTATATATCATATAATTTATGAAATCTAATATTCACATATATTTATGTTTATTATATTTGTAGACTATATGTAGAATAAATACATTTATTAATTTATAGAATATATTTGTAATATATTTATTATATTTGTATAATGGACAGCTAATTGAATTAGAAGATGACTTATGGGAAGAAGGGAATGGATAACACTTTACTCCTATCCTTCCCTTAACCCTTTTCTGGTGAGAAAAGGTGAAAAGTTAGGAAGCACTGCTTGAGACATTAAAAATGCTGCTTGATGAGTACTCAGGAGTAATGACAGTAGAAATAGTACAGTCTTTCTTCCTTTGTGTTTTCTTTATAGTATCTAGATTCTAGATATTTTATTTTCTGCTTGTGATTAAGAACGTGTAATTTATCTAACAACAACCATTCAGTGTATTTACTGGGTAACCCTCTGCTTGTTGTTAGAGAAGCAGAAATAGAGTAAATAAATGGTCTTTGCAGGTAGAAGTGCTTATTTCATACACACATCTATGCAGATATTTCACTCATTTTGTTGAAAAGTTTAGTTCTTACATAACTAATTTTCTACTCTATGTACATACTTCAGTTTATGTATGTATATATATTTAATTTCTGTATTTTCTTCTTTCATCCTTTTTTTGGGGGGGGGGGTCCTTCTCTTATTCTTTTCTGAATATCCCTCCTATTCTGTTCTCTATTTTCCCCAGTTACCTGCCATACCCATCTTCCTGTATGACTGGCCTGAACCTTGGAGCAGTCCACCTTACACTCCCTTTCTCTGCCCCCTCTACCCCATCTCAGTTTTCTGTACTAATGACAAATTGGTCTTCAGTCCCTATGTGTCAACTAACATGTAGAAATCATAGTAAACCAAATCCTTGAGAAGTTAAAACTAATTTTCTCCTCTAGTTCATGCAAACAGTTGTATCACACTCTGATCTTTAGTTTCTAGATCTCTGCATATAATTGAACACCCAACATATCCATGGTTGCAGTGCACTGTCACATTACTAAGAACTTACTAAATATCTGTTATCTCACTGTCTGATTATATCCACTAATTCTTCTAACTCACTCATATAACAGAAACATCAGTTCTTTCCTTTCATTAGAACCTTTAGTGTATTGACATCTACTTTCTCCCTTTATCAGATTCTCCTTGTTGTTACTTTCTTTCATTTGTAGCTTATTTTATGTTCCTTAATATGACATGTTAGAATATTTCAGACATACTCTAATCATTATACTAAGCTCTCTGTCCCATTGTCCTTTCTTGTTCCTCGTCTGGAAAACTTTTGATCCAACCATATACCTTTCTTTTATATCTATATCTGGGCTGCTGATGAGTGTTTTAGAGAAAAATCACACAAGAGGACAGCTTAGTCCCACAATGAATTTGTTACTTTCAACCTCAGTTATACTTTCAAATGGATCCATTCCCCTGATTTTTTTTTCAGTTCCCTTCTATAATTCACAACAAAGATTTTTGATTTTCCTCATGTCTTAGTTAGTTTGGGCTGCTATAACAAAAATATCATAGACTGGTTGGTTTAAAAAACAGAAATTTATTTCTCACCGCTCTGAAGGCTGAGAGTCCAAGATCCAAGTGCCCTTCTTCACTTTAAAAAATCCCTTGTTTGGACTATAATTTCAAGAAGGGCACTAAAAGATTAGTTTTATCCTACTGGTAGAAGACATTTGTTTTCAAATGTTGGGCAGCAGGAATCTCAGGACCATGATCCTTAGGAGAAGGGAAACAAGTTGAATGTTTTTTTTTCTAGAAGGAGACAAGAGTAGTAGATTAGGGACATACTTGATTATCAGGAGGGTGAAGGACCTACCTGAGTTTAATAATCATGCATTCAAAGTGAGATTTGCATCGTTGTGTGTTTCCCTCCAGCCTCATTCAACTTTGAAAGCGTAGGTGTAGAGTAGGGAGAAGAGTTTAATTTGACCAGGGCTGAAGTTTTACTAAGGGATTGCATGATATCAAAGAGAACAAAGGATTTAAAAGTGTTAAGATGATAATGAGAGAAGTAAGGAGATGAAGGGGACATTGAGATCGTGAAAAGGAGCAGGATCAATGGATTGATTATAGGTCTTGGTGAGTTTTAAGGATTGTAGCAGCTGGGTTGCTAGAAGGAGTGATCTGGAAAAATAGAGAGAGTTTGAGTGTAGGATGCTTACAATTAAGGAAGGCTTGTAGTTATTGTTTCTGAAAGTTTAAAATGAGTAGCTAGGGTAAGTGGAATACAAGTACATGAACGGAGAGGAGTTCAAGGAACTAAGAAGCTAGGATGTTGGAAATATCAGATTGATACTGATATCACCACAAGTTAACATGTCTATATAAAATTGAATCAGTATTTTGGATCACAATTCTAGAGACCTCCTCGCATTTGACGTGGGATCAAGTTTCATTCTCTGTGGATACTGAACCACCTGAAAATTTCCATTTGTGTACTGTTTTGCAGTCTATACTATTACTAGTTTTCCACTAATATTTTAAGAGCATTTGTTAAATTCCAATCAAAATAGACACAGTCAGAATGATCTAATTAGCATTACCTGGATCTACCAATCTAATGACAAATGTAATTCCAACAAACATTTATTTACTATTGATTTACAACCATGTGAATTTGAAAAAGCATAAGAAATACACTGTCACCTAAAGGAGTTTAAAATCTAGTACATTACCATATAATGACCAACAGAGAGAAAATTTTATTGTATAATGCCTTGTCTTTATGCACCTGTATTCTAGAAGTTAGTGGGTCTAAAATGGGAAACTATTTAGTAACACGAAGTTAATTTGAAGATTGCTGAAGAAGTGGATCTAGAACTAAACTCAGAAGGTAATCTTTAGTAATTCAGATAATTTAGGACGTTAGAAATACTTTTACCCTGGGGTCAAAACTCAGGGGTACCAGATGCCAAATTTAAGAGGAATATGTGTGTATGTGTGTGTATATACATATATGTATGTATATACTTACGCACACATAAGTATATATATACATATAATTATGCATACACATTTATATTTGGTTTATAATATGTGCATATTTTCCAGTATTCCCACAAATTTTCTTTTATCGTTGCTTTTTTTCTGAGAACATGATGATTGATTATAGAACTACTACATTCAACATACATGAGTGTTAACTAAAATAAAAGCATAATGGTGGAAATAGCTTATAAAAGGTAAAACATTTCATAGAAGATACTGCGTATTTGTTGTATGTTTAACTTTTGACTCATTTAACAAAAATATAATTATCTTTTCAAAAGATACTTGCCAAGAAATGAAGATGGTCAAGGCTTGCAAGAAAGCTTCATTATCATTCCAATCAAAATATATGACGTTCTTCATCCTTGGGCAGAGTGTGCAGGGAATAGCAGTTATACCTCTTTATGTCCTTGGAGTAACCTTTATTTATAACAGCGTTGCCACACACTCAGCTGGTATTTATCTAGGCAAGTTATTTCCCCTTCTAATATGATTTTTATATATTTTCATCCTATCAACCTATTTAGGCTGCAGTTCATTTCGCTGGGAAAAAAAATCTCAAATTACCAGATTAAATTGCTTGAGTAGTTGTATGTTTTAACTTTAAGGATACAGTGGGGTATCACTTCTCGGCCTTTTGGCTAATATCAAGGATATAGTGGGATGTTGCTGCCATAATATCCATAAGGGAGTAGAAACATTGTTTATGCTTGCTTAGAGCAAGATTCAGTGTGGTGCTGAAATAATCATTACTAAGCTCTTTACGTACATTAACACAATCGTTTTGGGGAGCTTTGATTTTTTTTTTTTTTTTTTTTTTTTTTTTTTGCTGGGCCCTTTTCTTTTTTTGCCTTTCCCCTTTTGGGGGCCCCGGGTCTGTCAGGCCCGGTTGCGCGCG
>NW_020837948.1:34699499-34900010 GCF_003676395.1 Aethalodelphis obliquidens
TTTTGCGGTACGCGGGCCTCTCACTGCTGTGGCCTCTCCCGTTGCGGAGCACAGGCTCTGGATGCGCAGGCTCAGCGGCCATGGCTCACGGGCCCAGCCGCTCAGCGGCATGTGGGATCCTCCTGGACCGGCACACGAACCCGTGTCCGCTGCATCGGCAGGCGGACTCTCAACCACTGTGCCACCAGGGAAGCCCAGCTTTGATATTTTGAAGTTAATGAAAACATAATCTCATTCATCCTATCAAGGAGAGGAGTGATGTGCTATTTAATTAGCTACAATGTAGTATCCTCTATTTATAATATTTCATGCTAGTGTATTGCACAATAAGTAGCCCTGGGGTACAGTAATCTGTACCTCTTTATATTGTAATAGCTTCTGGTCCTGGTAGATCATCTACTTATACAGGGTTATCTAACTATCATTTTTGGAAAAAAATTTAAAGTTGTTTTTACATACTTATTGTGAAGGTGACTTAACAGAAAATAACATTTTTCACCAAAATAATAATTTTTCCACCAGAGGTAAGGAAAGTCATATCAATGAACTAAAATAGATAATATTCATATTTATGTTTGTTTTTAGAAAAAAAATTGTAGCCATTCATTACCGTTGGCTGCTGGTGGCAACAAATCTGTTTGTTTTACTTTTGATTCTATTGAATAGCAGTTAAAACACATGTATACACTACAGAGAGTAGCTTACTTTATTGCTACCTCCTGCCACCCTGGCAGCTAAAGTGAAGGATGCAAAGGTGATGTTTATGTTAAAGTATTATCTTGCTTTAGTACCACAAATTAAATTGAAATAAGACCCGTTGAATTTGTATTAAATATATGTGTATTTATTTATATTACATTAATATATAGATTAAATAAGGTACAGTGAATTACAAAATTATCTGAGTTTTTCTAATATGTGCATTGAATAATATGTATGATGATAAATTTTATGTGTCACCTTGGCTAGGTTATGGCAACCAGTTGTTTGGTCAAACACCAGTCTAGATGTTTCTGTGATAATTTTTAGATGTGACTAATATTTACAATCAGTAGACTTTGAGTCAAGCAGATTACCCCTCATAATATGCATGAGCCTCTTCTAATCAGTTAAAGCCTTTCAGAACAGACTGAGATTTCCCAAAGAAGAAGCAATTCTGTCTCCAGACTACAGTGTAGAAACTCTGCCTGAGTTTTCCCATGCTGCTGGCGTGCCCTGTAGATTTAAGACTTAATTATGGACTCAAGACTATAACATTAACTCTTACCTGGATTTCCAGCCTGCCAGCCTGCCCTACAAATTTGGATTTGCCAGCCCTACAATTTCATGAACCACTTCCTTAAAGTCTCTGCCTCGCTCTCTGACTCTCTGTCTCTCTCTGTTTCTGTCTCTCTGTTTCTCTCTCAATATCCTATTGGTTCTGTTTCTTTGGAGACTAATAGAATATTCCATGAAGCTTTCAGAAATAATTCATTGCAGTGAGATAATTTTTATCTTTTTACAACAAATTTGGGTTATGTAGTTGTTTGATGTTCAGTATCCATTTTATAGGCCTTGTGGAAGCTGCAGGAATACTCGGATATGCTTTGGGGTATGCAATAGGAGCACCCTTAATTAAGGCCTCTGTGAACAGTACTTTTGAGACAAGGTAGGCTGGGTTTTTTTTTTTTCTCTTTTTTTTCTGTTTTACATTGTATAAAATATTTATTGGATAGATACTGTAGCTTATAAATATATAATTTGTAATTACTATTTTAAAAATATGTAAATGTGACTGATATGCACATATGTATACATATAAATATATCTAAATACACATTTTATCTTTGCTGTTTGAAATATAATTCAAAAAACAACTTATAATGACAACCATACTACTATTTCCACATATAGTTTTTTTTTTAATTGAGGTATAAAACACATAGTGTAAAATTTACCATCCTAACCATTTTTAAGTGTATAATATAGTAATGTTAACTATATGCATATTGTTGTGTAACGTATCTCTAGAATTTTTTCGTCTTGCAAAACTGAAACTCTATATCCATTATACAACAACTTGCCAATTCCCCCTTACCCCCAATCCCTGGCAGTGATTCTTCTACTTTTTGTTTCTAAGAGTTTGACTATTTTAGACACCTCATATAAGTGGAATCATGAAGTAATTGTCTTTTTATGACTGGCTTATTTCACTTAGCATAATGTCTTCAACCCTCATCCATGTTGTAACATATAACAGTATTTCCTTCTGTTTTAAGGCTAAGTAATATTTCATTGTATGTATAAACCACATTTTCTTTATCTATTCATCTGTCAGTTGACCTTTAGGTTACTTCAACCTCCTCTTGGCTATTGTGAATAATGCTACAATTAACATAGGTGTGCAAATATCTCTTTGAGACTCTATTTTCAATATTTTTGGGATATATACCCAGAATTGTTAGATGGTATGGTATTTCTGTTTTTAATTTTTTTGAGGAACTTCCATATTGGTTTTTGTTTGTTTGTTTGTGTTTGTTTTTTTTTGTGGTACGGGGGCCTCTCACTGCTGTGGCCTCTCCCGTTGTGGAGCACAGGCTCCGGACGCGCAGGCTCAGCGGCCATGGCTCACGGGCCCAGCTGCTCCGCAGCATGTGGGATCTTCCTGAACCGGGGCACGAACCCGTGTTCCCTGCATCGGCAGGCGGACTCTCAACCACTGCGCCACCAGGGAAGCCCCATGTTGGTTTTTTTTTTTAACAGCCATCCTAATATGAGGTGATATCTCATTGTGGTTTTGATTTTCATTTCCCTGATGATTAGTGATGTTGAGAATCCTATCACATACTTGTGGGCCATTTATATATCTTCTTTGAAGAAATATCTATTCAAGTCCATTGCATATTTTTAAAATCAGATTTTTGTTTTTGTTGAGTTGAGGCAGTTCTTTCTATATTCTGGATATTAGCCCTACTCCAGATACATGGTTTGCCAATATTTTCTCCCATTCTATAGTTTTTCTGTTCACTCTGTTGATTGTTTCCTTTGCTGTGCAGTTTTTAAGTTTGACGTAGTCCCATTTCTCTAATTTTTTTTGTTGCCTGTGCTTTTGGTGTCATATCAAAAAATAATTGCCAAATCCAATGTCATGGAGCTTTCTTTGTATGTTGTTTTCTGGGAGCTTTATTGTTGCAGGTTTTATGTTTAGATCTTTAATCCATTTTGAGTTATTTTTGTATATATTATAAGGAAAGGGTCCAACTTCATTCTTTTGCACGTGAATATCCAGTTTTTCCAGCACCATTTATTGAAAAGATTATCCTTTCCCTGTTGTGTATTCTTTTCATCCTTGTAAAAGATTATTTGTCCATATTTATGAGAATATATTTCTGGGATCTTTATTCTCTTCCGTTGTTCTATATATCTGTCTTTATATCAGTACCATACTCTTCTGATCACTATAGCTTTGCAATATATTTTGAAACCAGGAAGTGTGGAGCCTTTGTCTTTATTTTTCTTTCTTGGGATTGTTTTGACTATTTGGGATCTTTTGAAATTCCATATGAAATTTTAGGATTTTTTTTCTATTTCTGCAAAAAATTCTGTTGAGGTTTTGATAGGGATTGCATTGAATCTGTATACCACTTTGGGTATTAAGGGCATTTTAACAATATTGAGTCTTCAGATCCATGAGCATGTATGTCTTTCCATTTTTTTGTATCTTCTTTAATTCCTTCAGCAATGTTTTGAAGTTTTCAGTGTACAAGTCTTTGCCTTGCATGCTGCTTATTGTTAGTGTATAGAAACACACTTGATTTTTGTGTTGACTTTGTATCCTGCAACTTTGCTGAATTCATTTATTAGTTCTAACAGTTTTTTTCTTTGGAGTCTTTAGCATTTTCTAAATAGAAGATCATGTCATCTGCAAACAGAGGTGATTTTACCTCTTCCTTTCCAATATGGATGCCTTTTATTTCTTTCTCTTGCCTGATTGTTCTGGCTAGAATATCCAGTACTATGTTGAATAGAAGTGTTAAAAATAGGTAGGTGTCTTTGCCTTGTTCCAGATATTAGAGGGAGAGCTTTCAGTTTTTCACCATTGAGTGCAGTGTTAGCAGTGGGCTTTTCATATATGGCTGTTATTATGTTGGGTAATTTCCTTCTATTATCAGTTTGTTGAGTGTTTTTACAATGAAAGGGTGCTAAATTTTGTTGAATGCTTTTTCTGCATCGAGATGATCATGTGCTTTTGTCCTTCATTCTGTTAATGGGGTAAATCACATTAACTGATTTTCATATGTTGAACCATTGTTGTATTCCAGAATAAATCTCACTTGGTTATGATGTGTGATTCTCTTAATATGTTGTTGAATTTGGTTTGCTAGTATTTTGTTGATGAATTTTGCATCATTATTCATCAGGGATATTAGTGTGTAGTTTCCTTGTAGTATCTTTGTCTGATTTTGTTTTCAGGGTAATGCTGACCTCATGGAATGAGTTTGGAAGTATTCTTACCTCTTAATTTTTTTGGGAAAGTTTGAGAAGGATTGGTATTAATTCTTCTTTAAGTGTTTGGTGGTACTCTCCAGTGAAGCCATTTGGTCCTGGGATTTTCTTTGTTGGGAGGTTTTTTTTTTGTGTGTGTGTGTGTGGTAAGCGGGCCTCTCACTGTTGTGGCCTCTCCCATTGTGGAGCACAGGCTCCGTACGTGCAGGCTCAGCAGCCGTGGCTCACGGGCCCAGCTGCTCTGCGGCATATGGGATCTTCCCGGACCAGGGCACGAACCCGTGTCCCCTGCATCGGCAGGCGGACTCTCAACCACTGCGCCACCAGGGAAGCCCTGTTGGGAGGTTTTTGATTACTGATTTGCTCTCCTTATTGGTTCTGTGTCTGTTTAGATATTTTATTTTTTCATGATTCAGTCTTCATAGGTTATATGTCTCTAGAAATTTTTCCATTTATTCTAGGTTATCCAACTTGTTGGAATAAAATTGTTCATAGTAGTTTCTTATGATCCTTTCTTATTTCTGTGACATCAGTTGTAATATCTTCTCTTTCATTTCTGATTTTTGTTATTTGAGTCTTTTTCTTGGTCTAAAGGTTTGTCAATTTTTTGATTTTTTAAAAAAAATCAACTCTTAATTTAATTGATTTTCCCTATTGTTTTTCCATTCTATGTTTCATTTATTTCTTCTCTAGTCTTTACTATTTCCTTCTTTTTGCTATATAAATATGTATTTTTTAAAATTAATTAATTAATAATTTATTTTTGGCTGCATTGGGTCTTCGTTGCTGCACGCAGGCTTTCTCTAGTTGCAGCGAGCGGGGGCTACTCTTTGTTGTGGTGCGCAAGCTTCTCATTGCGCTGGCTTCTCTTGTTGCAGAGCACAGGCTCTAGGTAGTTGTGGCTCACGAGCTCTAGAGCACAGGGTCAGTAGTTGTGGCGCACGGGCTTAGTTGCACCAAGGCATGTGGGACGTTCCCGGACCAGGGCTTGAACCTGTATCCCCTGCATTGGCAGGTGGATTCTTAATCACTGTGCTACCAGGGAAGTCCCTAAATATGTATTTTTAAAGTTATATTTAATTATGTATTGGGAAGTGGTACTATAAGTGACTTATTGCCTTTTTTATTTCTCTCATTAAGATGACGGAGTTAATGAAGGAGATAAAAATCTACCACTACAAGAAAACAGAAAGGTCCACCCTCCATTTCTGAAACTCTGGTTTTATATAAACGTAGAACTAATTAAAACTGAGGTACAGAAGCCAACTAGCTCCTCTTATTTATTGCCAACTTGCCAACTATTTCCATAGATATTTATTGCTACAGATAGTATGTGGAAGCTCTCCTCCTAGCTCCCCTGCCAGCTCATCTGGGTTCTTACCTAGCCATAGTGAAGTTTTGGTAGCTGGAAGGGGCAGGGTAGGTGGGCAGATAAAGTATCAGAGAATATGTGTTGGATGTATTTTTTTTGACTCTCTAAATTCACTTCCACCTTTCTAAAACCTTCTCTAGTCTCTTTTCTTCCCCAGGAGGCTATATTGAGAGCCTCAACATAATCCCTTGAACTCTGGATTTCAGTTGGATTTGGCCAATGAGAGGCACTGGCAAATGAGAGGGCAGGAGCAAATTAAGGCTAGGGTATTATCCTTCCAGTCTCTGCAGGGGTTGTATCAAGATTGGCTATATTCCTATTCTAAAGATGACGCCTCCTTTGAGGCTTCCTTTTCCATTTATTAAGCAGTGTTCCACTTGACATTAAGGCTTGTCATAACAGTTTGCTACTGTACTGCTGACCCCATAATTTTGTGCTGTACCCTGTTCATTTCCCTAAACTCTGCCCACATCACTGGAAATAGTCTTCTTGTCCCTCTCTCTTCAAATTATCTCAGATGAGTACACCATCTGTTTCCTATCAGTATCCTGACTGATACTAAAAATAGTATCAGAAGTAGCTTTAGGATTCCAGAACTAGGTTGCATATTTGTATGCACAGATAACCTCCTTGCTGGGAGTAAATTGAAGATAGTTACTAAAATGATCATAGGTTGTAGGATGGGATTAAGTTCAGGGAGGGCAAGACTAGGAAATTAAATAGTTGTAGCATTTAATCACTGGAGGGACAGAAGTTATTTTAAGAGTTCTGGGTCATACGGCTTCTTTTAACAATACTAGAAAATATTCCCAGGGAAAAGGAAACATTTAATTGTGTGAATATTAAGTTCTCTCATTGAGATGAGAAAGGGGATGGCCACTATATTACAACTCCACTCAACAGTGGCCTTGAAATCAGGAGATCATTCTAGTGAGTAGAACTTCAGGCTGGTTGTCCACTTAGCATAGAAAGAGGGATGGCCTGAGGTATAAATTTATACTAATTTATGGTTGGGTAGCCAAGGACTTAGAAAAAGATTTAAAAAAAAAGGTAACCAGGAGGATATGTGGATGAAACTCTTAGAACTGGCACATGAAAAGGGTATGTACTTTGGAAGAGGCTCTTTAATCAGCTGGACAAGATGTCCCATCCTGTTAATGTTAGCCAGCCTCTCTCTCTTTTTTTCTAACCACCCTAATTCTTCCTCAATAAGCTCATGTGAAAAGTGGCCATGGTGACAGTAATGGTGAGTTTGCATGAGTGCAGTAACATGGACTTCTTCACACTAAGGACAATCCTCTCAACAAGAATATTTACTAGGATATGAGTATTCCTACCGCTGAGTATCCAATTCATCAGTAGTAGAGGTCAACCCTGAGTTCCCGATACGACACATTCATTGGGAGACAAGCTGTCATCAGGTTGATTACTTTGTTATTAGGTTGGCCCTCTTTTAACATACAGATTTGTCTTTATAGGGAAAGATACTTATTCTAGGCAGGAATTTTTCTTCTGTACTGTCTTAGTCCATTTGGGCAGCTGTAACAGAAATATTATACACTGGGCTTACAAAAACAGAAATTTACTTCTTGCAGTTCTGTATGCTGGGAAGTCCAAGATCAAGGTGCTGGCAAGTTCAGTGTCTGGTGAGATCTTGCTTCCTGGTGTCCTTGCTTCTCCCTGTGTCCTTACATGGATGAAGGGGCAAGAAGTCTATCTGGGGTCATTAATCACATTCATGCAGACTCTACCCTCATGACCTAATCACCTCCTAAAGGCCCCACTTCCTAATACCATTACATTGATACAAAATAATGTCACAGCTGAGAAAATCCCCCACAAAATTATGGCCTGAGCATTACTGGAGACAAAGGATGTTGAAACTGCAAAAGAACTGTGAGTAAAAAGGGAAAAATCAACAAATCCCAGCAGAGGATCCTTCACATTTCCATCTCACCCTGCCCACTGTAAGGCTTTGTAGTTTGCAAAGGCCGACCAAGAAAAACCACAAGGAAGAAAGAAGACAAAGTTCTATCAAAGCATGATTAGGTATGATCACTAGAAGTGTTAATACACACTCAATCTGAGAGTTCAGAGAAGGGACTATAAGAAAAAGATTACCAAGTATATGTGATTTAAAGGGTCACGTACCCAGATACAGTGTTAGTTGTGCAACTTAAAGGGCCAGGCTTATCCTAAAGAATTGGGCACATGATTTAAAGGGGCAGGAATGATTTCAAAAAAGAGATGAGATTTAGAGTGATGTCTTCTAAATGCATAGCTTCTGTTGGAGAAACAAGTTTAAAAGGAACAGAGAATTACTCTTCGCCACGTGTATGGACAGGGGAAAAGTGGGGAAAGGAAAAAATTTAGTATCCTGCAGGACAAAAGAGAACCACATAATTGGAGAACTCACAACCACTCAATTTCAGCAAAACAATAACAAATTAACAGAAAATGCTGTTTCTTGCTCTGTTTAATCATGGCTTTGTTTGTATTAAAATAGACAAAGTTGAAAATTTTCATTTTCTCTATTAAAGTGTTGAAGACAGTGATGATAATGAACGCTGGCAGCAGAGTTGGTGGATTCATTTTGTTATTATTGCAGTTATTGCATGGTCTACATTAATACCATTTTCATGCTTTCCACGCGGTATTCGAGGTGACTATAAAAATATAATTCATTAAATTAAAGGACAGTATATTCTTCATCCCTACCAATTCTCAGAATATGGCTGAACTGCATTTCTTTCTGTGTACATTTCGTTCTGTCATGGACATACAGTGACATGTGCTAGTATTATTTGAACAAATAAAGCCACATGTAGCCAAGTATTATTTATGTACCAGGCTTTCATTAGTACATATTCTTGCTTCTTGTCATTCCTCTTTAAAAATGCTTTATATCTAAAATTCAGAAGTTTTCTTAAAGAAAGAAGCATATTTAAACCTATTTACCTATCATGATTTAAGGCATGTATTACCCCATAGAATTGTTGTAAGATAGAGTAATAACTATTAAAATTCTTTTGGAAACACTAAAATATACATGTAACGTTAGAGAAATCGAATACTCTCCTAATGGTAGTATATTTCATTGGCACAAAATATTTTTAGTAATATCAAAGTTTGTGCTTTTATATTTTAGGTCTATGCTGTCAAATACTGTAGTCACCATATGTGGCTATTTAAGTTTTAAATTAAATTAAAAATCCATTTACTCAGTAGTAGCAGGTACATTTCAAGTATTTAACAACCACAGTACAGCTAATGGCTACAGTACTGGAGAGTACAGATATGGGAAATTTTCCTTATCACAGAATTTTCTTTAGGACGGCACTGTTTTAGAAGAATGTGCGTTTTAGTTAGATTGACTTTAGCATGTTCAAAAACAGCTCACTTGCCATTTCAAGACAAACTGGGTGTATTGGGATGTATGTTTATAATATGTGTTTTAGTTATTTGAACATGTCATAAGATTCTTTTACTTGTTAACATATAGGCACAGCGAGGATAAAAGCCGGAGAACGTAAACAGCCTCATTTGTTGGACAGAGATCAAACAAAAGATCAGGAGTTTGGAGCTAGTATCAAGGATTTATTTGCTACTTTTGGGGTAAAGTAAAATTTTACATAAACAAGCAAATTAAATTGACATGTACAATTCTTTTGTAGTGGATTTAAGAAAATAACTATAAAGTATTCAGCTTAAATCTGAGTGGAACTTTTGAAGTCTTAATTAACCTACTCATTTTATAGGTAATGGAAAATAGAACCCATTTCACCTAAGTGGCATCACCAAGAACTTGATTAGTGTCAAAGACTGGTACCAAGTATTTTTCTTTCTTCTATTGCTTTTAATTTGACTTTTATATTATATTGAGTTTATTTTCTTCCTGCATAAATAAATAAGCCATTTAATAAGATGACAAAGGGGGCTTCCCTGGTGGTGCAGTGGTTAAGAATCCCCCTGCCAATGCAGAGGACATGGGTTCGATCCCTACTGTGGGAAGATCCTACATGCCGTGGGGCAACTAAGCCCATGCACCACAACTACTGAGCCTGCACTTCAGAGCCCGCGAGCCACAACTACTGAAGCCCTTGGGCTTAGAGCCTGTGCTCTGCAACAAGAGAAGCCACTGCAATGAGAAGCCTGCGCACTGCAATGAAGACCCAACACAGCCAAAAATAAATAAATTAAATAAATTTAAAAAAACGACAGAGGTATTAACATTATCTTTTTACTATATTTAAATAACTTAGAAAAGAACTTTAGAAGTTAACAAATCTTCTCACAAACATCTTTTTTTTTTCATTTAGAAATGTTTATCTTTATTTCAGAATGACCTATAGGAAGGACCTTACCCAGATAAAGGTCCTGTCAGCCCTTCTCACAGGTTATGACTGAGTTTTGCTTCTATGGACCCACCAGTCAAAGCAGCAAAACTAATGAACATCTTATTTTATGGAAAATAATCTCATCTCAGTATCAAATGGAGAAGAACTCTTCGTTTTCTGGGTGAGAAACACAGCCTACAGTACAGACATAGTGGGGTTAGAAAAAAGCAACTTCTAGTGATTCTTTATTCAATTTGGTTTTTCTTTTCCTATTCATAACTTCATCCTTTATGTTGTCTGAAGAACTGTGTTTCTCACATGTAGGTTTTATCAAGTCATTTTCCACAGTACTTGGCAGGTGAATTTCACACTCTTTCACTGGGACTTTGAAGACCCTTCACAATACCATCAACTGAATTTTCCTACCTCATCTCAGAAATTTATCCCTATCTCCCCCACTTGCTCTTTCCTGGATATATTGGGTACTTTTATAATTCTCTACCTTTGTAGATGTAAATCTCTCTACTTCAAATGTTCTTCTCTCTCTTCTCCATTTGAGAAAAGCTCTTTGTCAAATCTTACCTTACATTCCTAGGAAAAATGAGTTTCTCTCTCCTTAATGCTTTCATAGATGTTTGTTCAAAATATCATATCATATAAATGTATATATTGGATCTGTACAGATAGTACTTTTTATTATAATAGTTTAATTCTTCTTAAAATGAATAGATTTGTTGTATAAAATCAGAAATTTTGTTTACTTGTTTTCATTCAAATACAAAAGTGTTTATTTTTTATCAAATCATGAACTCTTCCCTGTAATGGATTATATTTCATTCAGATTTTTATTTAATTTTAATTTTTACAAAATATTTCATGTGTATATTTTAACAGTACTGAAATAAGTTGGGCATAACTTTTTCACATTGTTAAAAATTAAAATACAGTTGTTAAAATATACTTTTCAGAAAATTTAAACATGATTTTTTTTTTAAATTATTGCCAGGCAAGAAACAAAAACAAGCCAATTCCAATATTTCTTTCTTGGAAATAGAGTGCTTTGATTGCTAGTGTTAGGATACAAAATAATATAATGTCCAGTTAACAGTCTTATACTTCTAACACCTGTCTGGGTGGGTAACTAGAAGATATCTTAATCTTTTTTAAAAGTTTATTAGAAAGGACTTCCAGAATGTCAGAGTGAGGAGCTTAGAAATTCTTAAGCTCCAAAAAGCAGTAATTGAAACTGGCAAAATTGTCAACAACCATTTCAAAACTCTGGAAATTAGGATTACACTTTGAAAATCACTGATTTATCAAAGATTTTTCTACTTACCCTAATTCTGAAAGCACAGTTACAGAGCAGGTTCTGCACATGTCGTTGGCTTGTAAACTTAGTTTCTGATAGGTGCCTGTTCTAGGAAGAAGGAAGGTTACAAAAACCGAAAAGCACCTTGTGATATTCCTAACACACTGCCACAAAGTGGCCAAGAGCAAAACAGTAGTCAAAATGAAGTTTCCTTGCTTTGAGCCCACCTGGACTTTATATAAACAATAATTTGAGAAATTCTCATTTTCATTTATCAAGTACAAATTGGTGTGTAATTTAAATGGAATAACTTGTTACTCTTTTAAAAAGTTAAACTATTTTTTTTGTTACAACCTGATAGAACCATACCCATTTAATTTTTAAATGATTACAAGTTAACCGTTCTTGAAGCCCACCATTTAAAATGATTCTTAAATAGTTTTGGGGACGTTTATGTGCCTTAGTTTCTCTTCTATAAAATAATGGTAATAGTAGTGCATATCTTATATACATACTTAGAATTAAACGTATTAATAGATGTAAGGTGCTTAGAACAGTGCCTGGAGCATAGTAGTACAATATAACGGATTGTTATTTTAGTTTTTCTTATTCATCTCTTTTTAATTGTGTAGTGTCACTGTGTTTGATATTTGTATGGTCAGGCCACTCAAGGTGGCTGTTCTCTGGCTCTCTGTACATTCCTCTGCTTCACCAGTGCCTGCTTCACCTAAACCCTACTCACCTGACTGACCTTTCTACACACTTGCCCCAGGCCCAGCTAGTGATTATTCTTATCAAAGGGGCGATGAGGGGTGTGCTGCTCTGCTAGTTTCCATGGTAACCTGGTGAGCCAACCTGACTCCCCCTATAACTGGCAGTCCCCGCCCCTCCTCTCCACCCCCGCACCCCCAGTAAAGCCTGCTGCCATGTCTTGTCTGCTGGTCTGCTGCACACGATGAGATGTCGCTCCAGGACCTTGCCTCAGACATGTAAGCTCCCCCATCCATTAAACCATTGATGTCTCTGTCACTGACTCCAGGCTCTTTCTTCAGTCTTAAAGCTGGGCAGGCACTGGCCTTATAGGCTTGTGGGGTGCAGCCCAACAGTATTAAAGATAAACTAGTAACTAATACCCATGTCTTTATGGAACTTACGGGTCTCAGATTTTGTTTTTTGTGGTACGTGGGCCTCTCACTGCTGTGGGCTCTCCCGGATGCGCAGGCTCACGGGCCCAGCCGCTCCGTGGCATGTGGGATCCTCCCGGACCGGGGCACGAACCCGTGTCCCCTGCATCGGCAGGCGGACTCTCAACCACTGCGCCACCAGGGAAGCCCGGGTCTCAGATTTAAAACAAACAAACAAACAAAAAAAAACCCACAGATTAAAAACAACTGATTAACAACTGAGTAGAGAAAATTGTGTGAAACCTGTTTTAGATGAGGGGTAAAGAAGGCTTCACTGAACAGGGAGCATTTAAATGGAGGAACCTAAAGTATGAGAAGGAGTTAACCATGTGAAGAATGGTCGTTAAGAAAATTCCAAGCACAAGGTACACATGTGGAAAGACCTTGAGGAAGCAAAGATTTGGGTATGTTCAGTTTAGAGAAGACCTCTGTGTTGGAGCATAGTTACTTGGTGGGGAGAGTGATAGAATGATAGGTTGGAGAGACATTCAGACTCATGTCTTTGTGGGACAGGGTAAAAAATTTAGATTTTATTTTTAATGCAGTAGGAAGTCACTAGTTTATTTTAAGTAGGGGAATAATATGAACATAATATAAATTTTGTTTTAGGAACTTTTAAACTTTGTGTAAAAAATGGATTAGAGTGGATTAAGAATTGAAAAGTCAGTACAATTTGAGTGTTGTTTCAGGAAGTTTTCCGTATGTGCCATAAAAAGTTGAATTTTTTATTCAGTTGTAGCATATGAGGACTCAATTTCAGGAGCCAATTAAAGAATCACTTGGCCTTCATAAAGTTCAGGGCTACTGATAATAATTTATGTAGGAAGAAAAAAGTAGATGTTCTAGGAAGCAACATGATCTGAGCTTCTGGAGCCATTACAAAGAAAGAAAAATAAAAAGCCTAAAATATGGGGAAGCAAATGTTCTAAAATCCAGGTACCTTATAGACATGTAATGTTAAGATTCAATAGAAAAGCCCATACATCTAGGCTCTTGCCTTTAACGTTATAGCAGGCTTGAGTTTCAGAAAGAAAACAGAGAGATAACGGGCCTACAAGATTTTAAAAATTTGCAGTGTTTGCTTTCTTTCATAGTTTAGCACCTGCCAAAGATGAGTTTCTTAGTAGAGCATATCTTTTAAGCCATGTTGGTAAAATTAAAGTAAAGCATGTCTTCCCTGATGATAAAGGGTTAGCCAGTGTTCTCTGGTGGGTTGGTGTTTACTTGTGAGTCAGTCAAGCAATGAAGATTATAAAGGAATTCAAGTAAGCAAGAGCAGATTTGTGCAGTGGGTAATGGTTATAATCTCTCCTCAGGTAAGGGCTAGAGATTCTATGACTTTCTGGTAATGAGTAGAAGGTACAACTAACTGTGAGTTTATGCTTCTCTGTGGTAGATCTAATAGGCAGAGAGATTTTCCTTGTTAGGGTCTGTTATTTTCACCTAAGCCCAAAAGTCAGGTTGCACACTAGAGACTGACCACCAGAGAGTAGCATCCTATTTTCTTTGGTGAAAAGCCTTAAGAGAGAGCCAGCTATAGCCTTCTCTTTGTGTCCCACATATATATTCAAGAGTTAACAAGGCTAATGGTGAATCAGGTCTCCCCTTATCCATAGGTTCTGATCTGTTAGCAGGCCTACCTACTAGTGGGACCACTCAGTAGAGACAGTATATAACATTTACTGCTGTTGAGACCTTATATTGATACAAGTACTTCTTTGATTCTGAGATACACTTTTTCCCCTTGACATTTTAACATCTTTGAAATTGGGTAAGATCTTAAACTGATGAAATCTTGAAATAGCTGTAAGTCAGGATGTAACTGTGACATAGTAGATATTGCCTGATATAGCAAACTTGGTCATGACTATTCATATTATTACTACTTCGAGTTATATACATTAGTGGTGCTGTCCATATTGAAAGAAACTGCTCTTTAACTCTTCAAAAAGCTAATGCAATATTTAAGCATTGAATTGTAAAGTTAATATATATGTAGAAAGACAGAAACAGCAACAGGATATAATTTTTGATACTAGTAAAGCAAATAATTGCTGTTGTAGGAATGATCACTAGTTCACATTTTCTTGCAAAGAAGTAGTCAAGTGTTTTATGGGACTAAAGTAAAGAATTCCCACAAGTAGAGATAGCTTTATTGTTCTTTTATTGAGATAATCTGCAAAAGGATTGCCTCCCACATGCCAAGTTGTGTAGCTGAGCCAGGAAAACTTGGCATTATTTGCAAATGACCTGGATGATAATGGGTTAATATCTAAAATATATAAATACCTCAGAAAACTCAGAAAAGTTGACATTTTATCTTCTTAATAGATATAATGTATTTCAAAAGCTGGTGAGACTGAAATCTGAGTAACGTAGGACTTTCCGTAAGGAATTGTACCATAATGTGAGTGGTAGTGATTTTTTTCACTTAGAAGTACATAAAATAATGGTGTCTCTTACAGTAGATGGTGTTGGCATTTTAGATTCAATGAAATATGGTATTTCAACCTTTCTGAGCCTCACTTTCTTCAGCCAAGAAATTGGTACAATAATGGTACCTTCCTCATAGGAATGTAAAGTGTACAGATCAGTGCATAGCCCATAGTAAAAACTCAATAAATGCATAAATAATATGAATTGAGATATTGAGATATTTCTGATTTTAGATTAAGGAAGGAAAATACACAAAAAAATTAGGGGAAAATGTCATGACAAGATTTTCCTTTATCTTGATAAGAAGTGTGGGTTATCAACTATAAAATAAGAAGATTAAAAAGACTGGTGTGAGGAACTTCATTTACTAAAGGCCTATTGTCTTTCTCCTCTATTAATCCTGTAGTTCAGTACCTCCTGGTTCATGACACTTAGTTGGTATTGTTTGCCTGAAGTTCAGTGACTGTTTAGAGGCTCCTGATATAAGGACTAATGGAAAATCATTCCAGCAAACAGATCATTCCAGCCAATAAAATGTATCACCGTCATTATAAGACTTACTAAAGTTGGTTGAAATACACACTTCCTGATTTTCTACACATAGTTTTTTTTTTAAAGTCTTCTTGTCATGAGTTTTTAATAAAGGGAGCCAGAGAAATGGGTATTTTTAAATGGCTCCCTACTATTACTGTATTTCTTGCTTGGCGTGATATATTTTAGAAAATTCAAGTAAGGAAAGGAAAGAGTTTTATTAAAATGTCAGTAAAGATAATTTTTATAGCTTATTATTTTTATTGAAATGTAGTTGATTTACAATATTGTATGGTTTCAAGTGTACAACATAGTGATCTAATACTTTTATAGATTATATGCTATTTGAAGTTATCATAAAATATTGGCTATATTTCCTGTGCTATATAATATATTCTTGTAACTTATTATATACATAGTAATTTGTACCTCTTTATTTGCTACCCCCTCTTGCACGTCCCCCTTTCTCCTCCCCACTGGTAATCACTAATTTGTTCTATCTGTAAGCCTGTTTCTGTTATGTTATATTCATTTGTTTGTTTTAGTTTTTATATTGCTTATGTAAGTGATACCATACAGTGTTTGTCCTTTTCTGTCTGACTTATTTTACTAAGCATAATATCCCCCAGGCCCATCCATGTTGTTGCAGAAGGCAAAACTTTGTTCATTTTTATGGCTGAGTAATATTCCATTCTAAGTATGTGTGTGTATATATATATATATATATATATATATATATATGCGACATCTTCTTTATCCATTCACCTGTTGATGGACACTTAGGTTGCCTCCATGTCTTGGCTACTGTAAATAATGCTGTGATGAACATTGAGATGCATTATCATTCTGAATTAGTGTTTTTGGATTTTTTTGGATATATACCCAGGAGTGGAATTGCTGGATCATATGGTAGTTCTATTTTTAGTTTTTTGAGGAACCTCCATACTGTTTTCCATAGTGCCTGCACCAATTTACATTCCTAATAACAGTGTACTAAGGTTCCCTTTTCTACCCATCCTCGCCAACATTTATTATTTGTGGTCTTTTTGTTAATAGCCTTTCTGTGGTGTGGTTTTGATTTGCATTTCACTGATGATTAGCAATGTTGAACATCTTTTCATTTGCCAATTGGCCATCTGTGTGTCTTCTTTGGAGAAATGTTTATTCAGGTCTTCTGCCCAATTTTTAATTGGGTTATTTGGGGTTTTTTTAATATTGAGTTTTCTGAGGTATTTATATAGCTTGGATATTAACCCCTTATCATCCAGATCATTTGCAGATATTTTCTCACATTCAGTAGGTTGTCTCTTCATTTTGTCCATGGTTTTCTTTTCTGTGCAAAAACTTTTAAATTTAATTAGATACCATTTGTTTATTTTTGCTTTTGTTTCCTTTGCCTTAGGAGGCAGATCGAAAAAATATTACTGTAATTTATGTCAGAGTGTTTTTTCTCATGATTGCTTTAGCTATTCAGGGTCTTTTGTGGTTTTATATAAATTTTAGGATTATTTGTTTGTCCTGGGTATTTTTGTAGGGATTGCATTAAATTCTGTAGATTGCTTTGGGTAGTATGGACATTTTAACAATATCAATTCTTCCAATCCATGAACATAGGATATCTTTCCATTTTTTTGCATCATTTTCAATTTTCTTCATCAATTAATCTTATATCCTGTAACTTTACTGAATGCATTTATTAGAACTAACAGTTTTGTGATGAAGACTTTAGGGTTTTATATATGTAGCATCATGTCATCTGAAAATAGGGACAGTTTTATTTCTTCCCTTCTGATTTGGATGCCTTTTATTTCTTTTTCTTGTCTGGCTGCTGTGGCTAGGATTTCCAATTCTGTGATAAATGGAAGTGGAGAGAGTGAGTATCCTTGTCTTTTTCCTGACTTTGGAAGAAAAGCTTTCAGCTTTTCATTATTGAGTATGATGTTAGCTGTGGGTTTGTCCTAAGTGGCCTTTATTATGTTGAGATATGTTCCCTCTATACCCACCTTGATGAAACTTTCTCATGAATGGATGTTGAATTTTGTTAAATGATTTTTCTGCATCTATTGAAATGATCACACAATTTTTATGCTGTTTTGCTAATGTGATATATCACATTGATTGATTAGTGGACATTGAACCATTCTTGCATCCCTAGAATAAATCTCACTTGATCATGGTGTATGATCCTTTTTATATAGTGTTGAATTCAATTTGCTAATATTTTGTTGAGGATTTTTGCATCTGTATTCATCAGATATTTTGGCCTGTAATTTTCTTTTTTTGTGTGTCTTTATCTGGTTTTTGTATGAGGGTAGTGGTGGCCTTGTAGAATGAATTTGGGAGTGTTCCCTCCTCTTAAATTTTTTGAAATAGTCTGAGAAGGATAAGTATTATATCTTCTTTATATGTTTGGTAGAATTCCCCTGTGAAGCCGTCTGGTCCTAGACTTGTTTGCTGGGAGTTTTTTTTCTTACAAATTCAATTTCACTACTAGTAATCAGTCTGTTCAGATTGTCTGTTTCTTTTTGATTCAGTTTTGAAAATTGTATGTTTCTATAAATTTATCCATTTCTTCTAGGCTGTCAAATTTGTTGTATTCCCTTACGATTTTTTGTATCTCTGTGATATTGGTTATAATTTTTCCTCTTTCATATCTTATTTTGTTTATTTAGATCCTCTCTCTTTTTTCCTTAATGAGCCTGGCTTAAGACTTATCAATTTTGTTTATCTTTTCAAAAAAACAAAACAGCTCTTGGTTTTGTCGATCTTTTCTATTATTTTTTGGTTTCTGTTTTATTTATTTCCTCTCTGGTCATTATTATTTCCTTCCTTCTGCTGACTTCAGGCTTTGTTTGCTCTTCTAATTCCTTTAGGTGGTAGTTTAGGTTGTTTGTTATCGAGATTTTTCTTGTTTCTTCAGGTAGGACTGTATTGCTATAAACTTCCCTCTTAGAACTGCTTTTGTCACATCCCACAGATTTTGGAAATTTGTCTTTTTATTTTCATTTTTCTCAAGGTATTTTCTGATTTCCTCTTGGATTTCTTCATTGGCCCATTGGTTTTTTAGTAGTATTTTGTTGTCTACACAAGTTTATGTTTTTTCCTGTAATTGTTTTCTAGTTTCATACCACTGTGGTTAGAAAAAATACTCAATATAATTTCTGTCCTCTTAAACTTGTTGAGACTTGCTTTGTAGTGTACATCTGATCTGACCTGGAGAACACTCCATTTGCACTTGAAAAGAATGTATATCTGCTGTTTTGGGATGGAATGTCCTATGGATGTCTATTAAGCCAACTGGACTAATGTGTCATGTAAGACCACCATTTCCATATTGATTTTGTGTGTGGATGATGTGTCCATTGATGTAAGTGGAGTATTAACATCCCCTACTATTATTGTATTATTTTTAATTTCTCCCTTTACATCTGTTAGTGTTTGCTTTGTATTTTTAGGTGCTCGTCTATTACGTGCATATATGTTAATGAATGTTACATCCTCTTCTTATATTGATCCCTTTGTCATTATACAATGACCTTCTTTGTCTTTTATTATGGACTTTTTTTTTTTTTTTGCGGTACGCGGGCCTCTCACTGTTGTGGCCTCTCCCATTGTGGAGCACAGGCTCCGGATGCGCAGGCTCAGTGGCCATGGCTCACGGGCCCAGCCACTCCACGGCATGTGGGATCTTCCCGGACCGGGGCACGAACCCGTGTCCCCTGCATCAGCAGGCGGACTCTCAACCACTGCGCCACCAGGGAAGCCCTGGACTTTGTTTTAACATCTATTTTGTCTGATATGAGTATTGTAACCCCAGCTTTCTTTTCATTTCCATTTGCATGAACTATCTTTTTCCATCCCCTCACTTTCAGTCCATGTGTGTATTTAGGTCTGAAGTGAGTTTCTTCTAAGCAGTATATAGATGGATCTTGTTTTTTTCTATCCAATCAGGTAACCTTTATCTTTTGATTGGAGCATTTTCCCAATGACATTTAAAGTGATTATTGATAGGTATATACTCATTGCCATTTCATTACTTGTTCTGGTTGTTTTTATAATTCTTCTCTGTTCTTCTTATCTTAGTTTTCTCCCTTGTGGTTTTATGATTTTCTTTAGCAGTATACTTGTATTTCTTCCTCTCTAGTTTTTGTGCATCTGTTGTAGGTTTTTGATTTGTGGTTACCACAGGCTTCATATGTGTTGACCTATAACACTATCTACTTGTATTAAGCTGTTCTCCGTTTACATTCAAACACATTCTAAAAGATCTACATTTTTACTCCCCCATCCATGTTTTGTGTTGTTGATGTCATATTTACATTTCCATATTTATCCCATAACTCTTTATTGTATTATAGTTGATTTTACAATTTTTGCCTTTTAATCTTTATACTAGCTTATTTAAATGGTTGATCCATAGCCTTTACTATATATTTGCCTTTCCTAGTGGGATTTTTCCTTTTTCATAAATTCTCACTTATTGTTATAATCTTTTCTTTTCCACTTAGAGAATACCCTTTAACACTTTGTTTAGGGTCAGTTTAGTATTCATGATTTCTTTTTGTTTTTTTCTGTCTAAAAAGTTCTTTAACTCTCCCCAAATCTGAATGATAACCCTGCTGGGTAGAGTATCCTAGGTTGTAGGATTTTCCCTTTTAGAAGTTTAAATATATCATGCCACTCCCTTATGGCCTGCAAAGTTTCTGCAGAAAAATCACTGATAGATCTATGGGGGTTTCCTTGTATGTGACTCTTTATTTTTCTCTTGCTGGTCTTTAGAATTCTCTCTTTATCTTTAACTTTTGCCATTTTAATTATTGTGTGTCTTGGTGTAGATATCTTTGGGTTCATCTCTTTTGAGGCTCTCTGTGTTTCCTGTACCTGGATATCTGTTTCCTTCTTCAGGTTCAGGATGTTTCCAGCCATAATTTCATCAAATACATTTTCAACCCCTTTCTCTCTCTCTTCTCCTTCTAGGACTCCTATAATGCAAATGATAGTATGCTTGATGAAATCTCAGAGGTCCCTTAAACTGTCCTCATGTTTAAAATTTGTTTTTCTTTTTACTGTTCTGAATGGGTGATTTCCATCATTCTATCTTGTAGATCATTTATGCATTCTTTTGTATCCCCTAGTCTGCTGTTAACTCCTTGTAGTGTGTTTTTCATTTCAGTTCTCATATTCAGCTCTGACTGATTCTTTTTATACTTTCAATTTCCTTGTCAAAATTCTCACTGTGTTCATCTGTTCTTTTCTCAAATTCAGTTAGCATTCTTATTACTAATGCTTTGAAATCTTTATCTGGTAAATTATTTATTTCTGTTTCATTAATTATTTTTTCAGAGTTTTTTCTTGTTATTTCATTTGAAACAAATTCTTTTGTCTTCTCATTTTGTTTAACTTTCTCTTAAATGTCTATGAAATTAGGTAAAACACTTAACTCTCCCAGTCTTGAAAGGGTGTCCTTGTGTGGGAGCATCCCTGTTCAGTCTGTGTGTTCCCAGTGCCTTTGGTGGGAGAGCTGGATCTAAAGTGTGCATGGGTCATGTATTCCGCCAGGGTGCATCACCTTGGTGGGAGGTGGGGCTGGAGATAGCATGGCTAGAGCCAGTCAGGGGTGAGCCAGGGCTTCTCCTATGCTCAGTGGCCATCCTCACCCTATCTGGGGTGAGGTTGGGTCCTGAGGTGCTGGAGGAGAAGCCCCGAGAATTGGGTCTGAGCTGGTTCTGTTCCCTGCAGGTGTGTGCTCTCCCCCTTCCCTGCAATGGCACCTTCACCCGAGAGGGTAGTACTGAAGCAAGAGGGGCCAGAGAAGGTGCCCATTGTGGGACAGGGCATGTGCTAAGGTGGTCTCTGCACATCAGTCAGTGTTCCAGACAGCTCCCGATCTACCAACTTTCATGAGTATCAGTCATGGCTACCCTCACCCCGTTCAGATGCAGTGCCAGGTCCAAGTCGGCTATGTCCTCACCAAGTGTGCACTGTCCAAGACAGTGGCAACCTTCACCCTAGTGGGGAACTGCTCTGGAGCTAAATGGGCTGGGGTACTCACTTGGGTGGTAACAGGAAACCAGCCAGAGCCCCAGGTAGTTTCAATCTGCTTCCACCATCTTTTCTGGGGAGTGAACAAGCATGTGCACACTCTTTACGAGTAGAGTCTCAGTTTCTTACAGCTCTCATGTAAGTTCCACTGGTTTTCTAACCAGCTATGGGGACTTGTCTTCACACTATCAAATACCAGGGCTTGGATACTCAATATTTGGTTCAAATTCCTCACTCTCCAGGGAGGCTGTCTGAGCCCGTAATAATCTCTCTCCTCTTCTCTGTCCCCTCCTAGGAGTGTAAGTCCCGACCTGATCATTCTCCTCCCTTCCTACTTGATTGTGTGTGGATAGTTCTTTACAGCCTTGGTTGTAGAAGAGTCTTTCTGCCAGTCTCCAGTTGTTTTCAGTGAGAAGTGTTCCACATGTAGATGTACTTTTGATGTGTTTGTGGGGGGTATGTGAACCCAGTGTCCTCCTGCTCTGCTATCTTGATCTCTTCCCCAATTTTTATACTTTTAAAATACATAAAATAGACATAAGTAAAATAAAAGATAAAAAGCTAGAAAAGAGACAAAATATTTAACATTTTTATAAAGTTATAATGTACATGAGGTGAAAAGTTGTAACTGTAAAAGTAAATGGGATTAAGCTTGAAGAAAAGAAAGTAGAACAGTGAATAAATTTAATATCTATTTAGCTATAGCTATAAAAATATAATGGACTAGAAACATATTTTAAAACAACAAAAACATAATACTTGGAAGTGAGGGAAATAAATCATGGAAAAGAAAAAAATAATGAAATTAACACTGGCTGCAAGCATGTAAGGAATAAGATTTCATAAGGGAAAAGCTCCTTTTAAATGTGTGGAGCAGAGAGATCAACACTTTCACCGTCCTTTTCTTCATCTCATGCTTGTCTCATCCCTTATTACCCAGGAAGACATTTACATACTAGGACTCCAATGAACAGAGAAGTGTCAATGAGTATTATAATATGGAAGAACTTTGTGACTATAAAGGACCAAATGAATATGAGCTATTCTTCATTGCTTGTGTGACTGCTGATAGATGACAGAATATATCAAAGAAGATAATGTCCAAATTATTTAGATATTTTGGTAGTCAAATATTGGTAGTCAAAATATTGACTTTCCTTTGAAGGCAAATTAATTACTATTGTAGAAGACGTAATCAAATATATCACTTGTATTTATGTCAGGACATTATATACTGGTTTTAATCTCTGAGTTGTCTGCTAGGTTTTACTTAAAATAAATTGGTGTTCATAGAAGCAGAGTAGGTAAGATTCCAGCATGGGAAGCTGAAACATTTTTAAGCATGCTATAAGCAAAAAGATAACCATTACTTATTTTCTATGGCAAATTATAGCTGTGTACCATAAAGAATCAAGACCAGAGCAGGTGAGAAGTTAAATAATCAGGTAAGACACTTGAGAAGTTAAAAATTTATTGGTGTCCTCCTCAACTTACGTTTTCCTTCTATTTGTCCATAGACACCAAGGCCTTTTTACTGGCAGGATCAGTGTCTCCCATCATGCAACCTGGATTAGGGTAGGAAGTAGATTAATGCTTCTACCACATGAAAGAAAAAACTTCCAGAATTAATTGCAACATCATATGACCCATCTTCAGGAACTGTTTCCTCTTTGCAACATTCCTCTACAGTGATTTCTTCATTAACATTTGTATCCCACTGCTACTTGATCCCTCTCCTGAACCTCAGCCTACTTTTCTGAGGCCTCTATACCTAATACTTTATATTTTGTTGGTCCTGCTCTTGTTTCAGACTCCAACTAAGTAAGCACATATCGGAGTACCTAACCTAGTTTGAAGTTCCAGACCAGCATGAACCTCCTCTGGTGTAGTAAAGACCCTAGTTGTTGACAAACTCCGTGATGGACTAGGGCTAAGATCCACAGTACTGCAAGATCACACAACTGTCTCCTACTGTGCGGAACTAATTCAGTTTCTCCCTTTGTGTATCAACAACTACCAGAATTAAGCCTAATTTTGCTACATGAAACCACTTGGATACCGATTTGTATATCTGGCCTTCTTCTTTGCCTCCTGTATTTTATATCTAAGAAAAGAAATGGGTTGATTTTTTTTAAGCAGGAACACCTGGAAGAGAATCCATGGTATTCTGAGTATTTGCTATGCTCACAGTCCCTTTCTGAATAAAGTGCCCAGAAGTGTTTCCTTGTGCATTAGTTGCCTTGCTCTGTATGATATATTCCAAATGTCCTAGCCAAAAGTAGATCTGGGATCAGCACTTGAGTCCAAGACAGTAATCTTTAGATTTCCCCAAAACCTATTAAATATCATATCTTGAGAACAATGACCAACAGAGACACCTTGCTGTAAACTAACTAATCTAGTCAGTTCCTCTCTCTTGGGGAGGATATACATAGGAGAAGGAACTCAAGTAACATAGCTTTGGTAAATTTACACAGAGAAAATGAATGAGCAAAGGCCATTGAGATAAAGAAGAAAATGGAGAGAGAATAGTAGCCAAAATAGAAGCAGACATAGATACAATAAGCTGATAGAAAGAAACAATATTTGGGCCTTTGAAGCAATCAAGATAAAGCAATGGAACTCCCACTACTGAGCAGACAAGATAGGCTGCCATCTTATTCTGAATGATGGTTCTATTTCTTTACGAGATCTGAATTGTTTAGCTACTGAGAGAGTGTTTGGGCTTTCTTACTTTCTGTGTAACATTATGATAAGTTGCATCAACTGAATTAGCCACTGAGTCTGTTCATTTTAATCCTAAACAGCATAAACACAAAAATTATCTCATGCATTGGTTCTCAGATTAACATCATCATCATCATTTGGGAATTTGTTAAAAATGTAAATTCTTAGGCCCCATTCCAGACCTACTGAATCAGAAACTCTGGAAGTAGGACCTCGCAATGCATGTTTTATAACCGCCCTCCAAATGATTTAAGGCTAACTAAAGTTTACAAACAACAAATTTAGTAATCTCATGTGATTACTCTTATAAATTATCAAACTGATGCATATTCTTTACTGGGCACCTACTGTGTGCCAGAAATTATATAAATTATTGCATATATGCAATTCTCATAATCACCATAAATATAGATATTATCATTCTACTTTACAGATGATGAACCAGTAATTTAAAGAGGATGAGTAACTTTTCCAAAGACATGTATATCTTTGGACACACACTTACATACACACACACACACACACACACACACACACACATATACAGCTGGCCGAATTGAGGTTAAGAATATAAGAATACCTCATGTATTTTACTCTCAGGCCATTGCTCTTTCTACTATTACATAATACTTGCTGAAAATGAGATATGTAGAGATTGTGATTTGCTTATTGTTGCTCCAAAAATCAGTTGCAGAGCCAAGACAAAAAACCAGATTTTCTGTTTCTTGTTTTGCTTGTTATATCTAATACAGACTTCCATTTCATACAACATCATGGAATATTGCTATAACTTTCATTAGAATAAGGACTGTGCTTAATATTCAATTCTCAATAATTATTATGAATAAATCAACATTTGTGAACTAGAAGGACCTCTAAAAGAGGTGTAATCCACTAACTGAGCAGTATCTGAATGTGCAACATAAGAAATGTAAAATTAAAAAAATAAAATATTCAAATTAGACTTCATAAGTATCTATTTTTAAAATTAGATAAAGTAAAAAGTAATCACAAAACTATAAATAATTCAGAACTACTCAAGAACTTCATGAAAAAATTTAAAACTCTATGTAACAGTATTAGAGGAGACTAGGATAAGTTGAGAGATATACAATTTAATGAATAAAATGACAACTTTCATATATGTGATTTCTTTCTCAAATAATCTATGAATTCAATGTGATGTAATCAGTACTATGGCAAGAATTTTATTTTTTTAGTAAATGACAAATTGATTCTAAAATTAGTATGGCAGAATAAGGGCATGAATAGGTAAAACAAAGAGTGTTGATCCTAGTACACATTAAGACAGGCTATAAAGCCTTAGTAGTGGAAAAAAAAAAAGGTAGCATTTTCTCAGTACAGATAAATAGGCCAGTGGAACAGAATAAAGAACACAGCTACAGATTAATGTATCTAAGAACTTGTCATATGATGGAAGAGGCACTTCAAGGATGATTGTTCAATAGGTGTGATGACTAACTTCGTTCTCTATTTGGTAAAATGAAGTTGGCTCTCTACTTCACATTATGCAAAAAGGTGATTTCTAGGTTAATGGAATGTGACTAGAAAAAAGTTAATGTTTAAAATGAAAGAAATACCTTGTGACACAGAGGTAGGAAAAGGTTAGACAAGATTCCCAATAGCGTCAAATATTGGCTTATAATTTATGAATTAGATTGCATTAAGTCAAAGATTTCTGTTCAATGAAGGAAGCTATAGACAGTGCTAAAATGTGGGCGACAGATATCTAAATCCAACAAGAGATTAATATTTAGAATAAACAAGGAATTCTTGGAAAATCTACACAAGAATTTCAGGAAGCCTAGTAAACATACAAATAGCCAGTTCATACACACAAAACAGTCCTAAATAGCTAAGAATTATATCAAGAAATGCTCAGTTATATTTGAAATTAGAGAAATACAAAATATAGCATTGTAATAATGTACATTCATCAGCATGGAAAAATTTTGAAAGCCAGCCAATATTAAAGTGTTTGTGATTATGGGGAGTGTGCCAGTTATCTATTGCTACATGACAAACCTCCCCAAAACTTAGTGGCTTAAAATACTAGAGCATCGGTATTGCCCATGATTCTGTGATTTGTGCAGAGCTTACTCTTCTCAGCTCTACTTGTGGTCAGTTGTAGTGAACTAAGTCTGGGGGATGGAGTCATCTGAAGACTTGTTCACTCAGATATTAGCTTTTGATCCTGGCTGTTTGCTGAAATGCCCACACATCGCCTCTCCATCTGGCCTGGGCTTTCTCATAACATGGTAACCAAGTTCCAAGGCCAGAGTCCTGAGAGAGTGAGAGTTCCCAGCAGAAGTGATATTATCCTTTTATGACCCAACCTCAGAAGTCTTGCAGCATTACTTGCTTTGCTGAGGCAGTCGTAAAGCCCTTTCGAAGTTCAGTGCCTCTTTCTTGGAGAATAGCAAAGTTCTGGAAGGGGATGTGAAGTCAGAAATATTGATCTGATGAATTTTAGAAAGTATGAGTTGCTACATGAAGAAAATGGAACTATCTTGTATTATGGTGGGACTATAAACTGATAATTCTGGAGAAAAGATTTGGAGAAATAATGGAATGAAGTATACCAAATTCCAATGCCCTAGCAATCCCCTTCTAGGATATATACTTCCAAAGACACTCTATCCTATTTCCTTAAGGGTTGCACAGGGATGTTTAATGTAGCCTTGTTTGTGCCAGTAGGAAGTTGAAGTCAGCCTAAGCATTTAACCCTATGGGAGTGGATAAATATTGTGGAATTACACTATGTAATGTTAAATAGCACTCAGAAGATGAATTCAGTGAATATGCAGAAAATGATTAGATTTTAGAAATTGTGTTTAGGGCTAGAAAAAGAAATTTTAAGTTTGTTAAAAAATATGTACAAATAAAAAACACCACTAAATAGTTTCAAAGATATATACATATCTAGGAAATACAGAAATTAGTTTGAAGGTTAATGTTTTAGTTCTAACAGTTCTAGCAAACTGCCAGATCCCCAAATAAAAATTATAGGTGGTATGGAGATCAAATAACAAATAAAAATGGTTAAAACACTACATGTCTTTTATGGTATGTGTATATTGGTGAATTTTAAATTTATATTTCAAGTTTTATATACATATATATGTATTTTCAGTTAAGGTTGAGAAAGCTAAACTTTTTGTGGATTGGTCATTAACATACGAGTGGGTATATCTATTCCTCTTTACCTAACAAAATAAAATAATTCACATGTAACTTATTTCTATTTCAGATTCTGATCAAGAATCCAGTGTTTGTGTACCTATCCCTGTCCAGAGCTTCAGAATATTTAATTATCATTGGAGCATCTGAATTTTTGCCTCTATACATAGAAAATCAGTTTATATTAACACCCAGTGAAGCAACTGCACTTGCAGGTAGACATTTCCATTTGTACTCATTATGAAATTTTTATGTAAAGTTTTCTTATATGCATTTATGAACTATTTCAAATAAGCAGAAAGTAGAAGGAGTAGTAGCATTTGCTTAAACTTTAAATATCTAAGGTCTGCTTGCTGAAATTTTTAAAATATGAGCACTTTGCCATCATTGCATCAATAGTTTTTAATACATAAAACTTTGTAAGACTTCTGTACCTCTTCTTTATCCCATTTCTCTCCCTCCCCCCCCATAGGTAACAACTCTTCTAAAGTTAGAGTTCATCCTTCTCTCACATTTAAATATTTTTACCTCTGATGTACCTATGTGCATACAATCTGTTTCTAAAATTCATATATCATTTTGTATGTACTCTTCTGTTACTTTCATCTGAAATTATGTTCCTCGATTCATGTTGATCTCTATTTAGTGCATTTTAACAGTGCTGTGGGATTCTATTTTATGAATACTGTTTATTTATCCATATCATATAAAAGGATATGACGTTGCCCCCAACTTTTTCACTTTTCCAAACAGTGCAGTAACAAATAGACTTGTACATGTCTCCTTGTGCACATTTGTAAAAGTTGATCTATATTTAGACGTTCAAGAGGCATTGCTATTGTGTACATCAGTTTTACTAGATATTGAGAATTGGCTGTCCAAAAGAGGTTGCAAATGGAATTAAATGTTTTACAGTTCCAGCATTAATGGAAAGATGGTAAATGTGATCATTTATTTTATGCTATAAAAAGTCAGAGATGCATACTGTAACTTGCAGGTAACCAGTAAAAGGATAGTAAGAAGAATAGTAAATGAGTATATTTATTTGAAAATTTTTACTAATAATTTAAAAAAATAAGAAAGGAAAAAAAGAAGGAACATAAAACATGTGGGCCAAATAAAAAACAAATGTTAAGGTGTGCAAAAACATTGACTATCAGCCTATTATTGAGTAGATTTTGTGATAAAGGGCATGCCACTGTCAGACTGCACATAGTCCAAAAGCCAAACATGACACAGTTTCAGGGGCCATGACAGATTTTTCCACAGGTATACCACATTGTTTGACACTCTGATTAATTAATAGAGATAGGGACTAAACCCATTCAATTTGTTTCATAGAGTATTTAATTAAGGCTCATATCAACAGGACTCCAAAGAACAGGATAAGGCCACTTGCAGTATTGGCCTCAATCATGCTGGCAAATTCCTGGACCAAGCCAGCTGAACAAATTTCTTGACCCTCAGGGTCTACCTTAGAAAGCAAGATGGCTTTCTCCTAAAGTTTCCATATTGACCTTTCCACTTAGCCTGAGGTATTAATCCAGGCATAGAAGAATGCATTAGCAATTGCATATATTCTACCCTGGCCTGCAAGGATGAAGTTTTGGTCAATTCTGTCATCCATAACAATGATGATCAGTGACTGAGGCTGACCAGAGTGCTTTCCGGGGATGAGGTGTCATTGATTATTTCAACTAAAGTTAGGGACAAATTTTGTACCACCTTTTCTAGTTGGATTACTCTTAGAGTAATAAAGATAACTGCCCTCAGGGTACATATAAATAATGTATCAGTAGTCCCTCTGGAAATCTTCCCTGAGTAACCAAAAGTAAGTACATTTAAGAGATTTCCACTGTCTTCTGAGGGCTCTGTGATACTGGTGGTGTTTCTTTAATCATGTGAAGATCTCTTGTGACCCACCCCCATGGCTTGAACACACCAATTCCAGTTGACAAGTAAGGCTTGTCAAATGGTTAGTGGTGAGTCTGTTTTGGTTCATCTCAAAATGAGAATATCAGTCCACAGAATCACAAAGTCTCTGTGGGTCAGAGCTTTGGTTGTGACAAGGGGTCAGTAGTAAGCTGAGTTGCTTTTAAATGTACCTGTTTCAGGGAGTCGGTGAGTCCTATACAACCAACGATGCTTCTGAGTGGGGACTTCCTCCCTTCTCTATAGGCTCCAGCAAACAAAATCATCAGTCATGGAGCCTTGTAGCTCAAATAGGTTATTAGGTTTGTGGTACCTCAAAGTAGGGAGCATACCACAGCTTGCAGATTAGCATCCAGTGTAGGCCTGTGGGTTAGCTGTTATACAAGACCAAAGAGAATGCCCAAGTGAATCGGCTACTGTCTCTAATACTCAAGAATCCAAAGTGATGCTAGGCTGGCTTTTGGTTGGGGGAAGGGAGACAATTTTTCCTTAACCTCCAGAGTGATAGAGCATTGTGATTTTGTCTGCAGAATCCCCCCAAAACTCGACGAGCAGACTTCTGGATTTTGTTAGGCTTGATCAGTCACCCTTGCTGGTGATGGTGTGCTAATACCAGAGTCAGAGCCATTGAGTCAGGCTTCTGACCCTACAGCCAACTGAATAACGTCTGTCACTGAAAGCTTTGGGCATCATAGTGTAGTGGTAGTCACAATAAATTCTGACCTGCCCCCTTGTAGTAAATGGAAGAGGAATTTAGGTACTCCTGAGGGAATACTGCAAATGTATATTTGTGGCCTGGTAGCATGAATGAGAATTAGTCGTTTTCTTTGGGTGCTAGAGGGATGCAAAAGAAGACTTTGGCAATGTCCCGGACAGTGTATCCAGTGCCATCGGTCTGTGCCAAAAATTTAGTTACATCACAGTGTATGGAACGTCCAGGGCTATAGGAACAATGGAATTCAATTGGTGGTTAATCCACTGTAAACCTCAAGCCCCTGGTAATTTTTTTCACTGAACATAAGGTCTGTTGAATTGAGATACTGCAATTCTTACTACTTCTGCTTCATGTGAGTCCATAATGAGAGTTGGGTCTTTACTTTTTCCTCCTGAGATTCTATGTTGTTCCTGTTGGACCATACTTGAGGAGCAAGGGTAACAATTTATGTGTTCCAGTATCACTTTTGGAGTTTAGAGCATATACAGTACAAGCCTAAAATAGGTAAAAAATAATTACCTATTTTATATTTTGAAATTGGAGCCACAGCATTAGTATAGTGAAGCCACAACAAAAGTGCTCTAAAAGGGGATCTATCTGGTTTATCCAAGCATGTTCACTATAGAAATACCCTAGAAAATATGAAACAAAAAGCAGTCAGTACTTCTACTTGTAGGATATACAGCATCAGAGGGTAGTGGAGAATTGTTGCCCAATAAATAGAGTAGTAGTTATAGTACATTTAAATAAAGACAAATCTTGACCTCTACCTCACTACATACATAGATACCAATTCTAGATGGATTGCAGATCTCAATGTGTATGGTAAAACAATAAAACTTTTTAGAATAAGGCATAGGAAAATATCTTCATGGCTTGGAGAGGACAAAGATTTATTAAACAGGACACAAATTACATAGTCATAAAGAAAAAAAATGTGCTGTTACATTAAAATTAAGAACTTCTGTTCATCAAATGTCAGCATGAAGAGTGAAAATGCATGCAAAACAACCTTTTCAATAGAAATATTCTACAAAGTGTTTGTGTCCAGAATATGTAAAAAATCTGACAATAATAAAAAGGCAGATAATCCAATAAAGATGGACAAAAGACTTGAACAGACATTATATAAAAGATGATATCAATTGGCCAATATTCATGTGAAAATGTGCTCACCTTCAGTGGTTTTTCAGGGAAATGCATATTAAAATCACAATGCAATACTATTACCCATTCACCAGAATTGCTAAAATGAAAAAGAAAGATATATGTTGGCATGGATGTGGAGCAATTGACATTTTATCCACTACTGGTGAGAATGTAAATTGGTTTATCATTTTATAAATCTGTTTGGCAGTATCATAAAAATCTGAACCTATACATATTCCCTCACCCAGGAATTCAACTCCTAGTTATATACCCAACATAAGTTCTTCTCTTAAGAATATACCCAACAGAATGCAAACATTTACAAAATGACATATACATGAATTTTTAAAGTAGCAGCACAATTTGCAACATCACAGTGAATAAATAAGTTGTATTGTATGCATATACTAGAATGCTATTCAGCAATGAGAAGGCATGAACTATTGTTATATACAAAAACATGGGTGGATTTTTCAAACATCATGTCCAATAAAAGAAGCCATAATGTATGCATACTTTATGATTCATATTTTATAAAATCCTATAGGTGCACGAAAGAGCCTCTGGCCTTCTGGTAATGTTTGATTTTTTTACCTGGGTGTGGTTACGTAGTTATGTTCACTTTGAAAATTCATCAAATGTGTAATATTGATTTGTATATTTTTCTGTACACCAATAAAGTATTTACATAAGAAGTTTATTGGAAGTTCTGTGCTTTGCAGTTGAATTTTCAACTGTTTTATGTCCTTTTAGGGTAGTCTTTCATTGACCCAGCTATTTAATTTTTGAACTCCCAGTGTCCAGTATTTTCTTATTGCGTAAGGCAATAAGCCTGACAGCCAATACTTTCTCAGCTGAGTTGTGTTCTCAGTTTTCTGCTCACAGATGTAATTGGTTTTCTTAACTCTATAGTTGTTGGGTTCAAACTGAATAAACCTAGGGTTCTCTGGCATTGTGGGTAGGGATAGGAATTGGGGATCAAACATTTTATATAGACGGCCATCCAATCCTCTTGTTTTTTAAGTCTACCTCACTCTTGCTTTCAGTCATACCTACTGCCCTTAATTTCTGAGATTATGAGGTAAAATGTGGTTTACTTCTTCTTGACTTCTTAACTGCAGCCTTGTTGCTCACCCTCTGATTCTCTTCCAATTCCCATAATTTTCTTAATAAACATTACCACTACACTATTTGTACTTTTTTGCTTTCTAATAAATGAATTTGTCTGTAAATTCTACCTTTTAACAAATACTCATATAATGTTTACTATGTGATTATACACTGTTCTAAGCACTTAAATATTAACTCATTTAGTTCTCCTAACAAGTTATAATGGAGGTATCGTTAGTTATAGATTTTTAGTAGCATCTCATACATTTAGATGTATTTAATTTGTATTATTGTTCAGTTCTAAGCATTTTTAATTCTCATCAGCGTATTTTTACTTAAGCCATGAATTATTGAAAAGAGATTTTTAGTTTGTAGAAATAGGCTCTTCTCTTTTAAAATAACTGCTTGTTCAAATCAATTAATACTTTCCATATCTTTAATAGTGTTGTAAGCTAAGTCTCTGTCTCTGAGAAAGCTGAGTTAGAACACTTTGTTTATAGATTTTTAATTTTCTTGAAATCTAGGCAGTGTTTACATAATTTGTTTTATGCATTGTCATTAGGTATATACATGTTCATGATCTACATTTTCATGGTACATATATTTTCACTGCTTTATTTTCAAGCTTTCCTTTTTTAAAAATATCAAATTTGATACTCTATCTTTTTAATAGTTGTTTTGTCCATTTATCATTATTGTAAATTCTGACATATTTAAGTAATTTTTAACTTTTTAATTGTACATTTTGTTTATTACACTTCTCTTTTGCTTCTTTTTCCCCCCCACTATTCTGTCCTCTCTCAATGGACTCATTTTTTATTCATTTTATCCCCCTCAGTTGGTTTAGGAAATTTTCACTACTCACTTTCAGTTTACTAACCCCACTCCTCAGGATTGTGTATGTGTGTTTGGTCTAGGTTATTAATTTTATCTTTTTAAAAAATTAGCTATAATTATAATTCTTTTGCAAGTTACAGGCTCTCTGGCAGCTTTTACAATTTACACTTTAATCTTGATGTTATGAAGTTTCCTTACCTTATGTGATTTAATATTTATTTATTTTTACTCTTTCTCAGTAATTGGAGTGTACTTTTATTCCCAGGACTAATATTTCTTTCTTTTTTTTTTTTTTTTTTTTTTTGCGGTACGCTTGCCTCTCACTGTTGTGGCCTCTCCCATTGTGGAGCACAGGCTCCGGATGCACAGGCCCAGCAGCCATGGCTCACGGGCCCAGCTGCTCCGTGGCATGTGGGATCTTCCCAGACCGGGGCACGAACCCGTGTCCCCTGCATCGGCAGGCAGACTCTCAACCACTGCGCCACCAGGGAAGCCCATATTTCTTTAATTATTGAAATTTCTCATTCTTAGCTACAAATTTTCAAATGTTGTTCCTCTGGTATGCCTTTTATTGTATTTCTTCTCACAACTGCTGTAAAACATTTTGTGGAGCCTCTTATTCTAGGTCCTTTAGGCCTATAGCTTCAGCCCCACTCACAAATTTGTATTTCTCTTAGGGATCAGGGTTTGTTCAGGTATTTATTAATATCATGCCTTTAAGTTTTGTCTCGGTCTCTTAGTTAAATCTATGTTTGCTCTATGTTTAGAGCAGAGGGGATTACCTCAAAGTATGAATTTCTGTACTATCTTTAGCTATTTTTAACTGTGTTTTCTCTTCCTCCTTTCTTTTAGGACTTATTTTAATTCCAGGAGGTGCTCTTGGCCAGATTCTGGGAGGTATCATTATTTCCAAGTTACAAATGTCTTGTAAAGGCCTTATGAGATTTGTAATGGTTACATCTGCTGTAACACTTGTACTCCTTGCATTTGTAATTTTTGTACACTGTGATTCAGTACCATTTGCTGGGATCACTGAAGATTATGGCGGGTAAATATAATTTTATATATATGAGATTTTTACATCTAATCCCAACAATATATTTGTTTGTCGATTAATAATTATCCAGTAAGCCTAATATGCTCATATCATTCTTGGCATTATTGAACATGTAAAAGAAACATAAGGCATAGTTTCACCTTTCACTTTAAAGGCAGAAATATCATAATGATAGCTTGTAGTATGACTGCTTATGCATTCATTCTAAAGAAAAAAAAACATATTGAAATTAATCAGCACCCAGAAGTAGAAATCTGTATTAAAGTGAGTAGCAACTAGGAGACCATACTGTCTGTACAAAGCCAGTCTTACCTTTGTTTTTGAATTGGTGTGTCTGCCTTCTTATCAAAGAATGGAACTGAAGACATCTGAAAGTATGCATGAGTAATGTCTCCTTTAGGTTAAACATGCAAAAATTCAAAGAACTGGGCAGAGATTGATGTTAAAGAAGAGAAACAGAACTGGAATTGGAAACCAAAGGACTAAGCAAGTAAAATAAGTATAGAAAACAAGACTTACACTTGAGCTACAATGAAGTGGCTTATGGCAGACAAGTGCTCCCACTGAGAACACCTAGAAAAGCTGAATAACATTTTAAAAATGTGTTTAAAGGCATCAGACAGTTGTTTAGGCAACTAGGAATTTAAAGACCAAAATCCTGGAGAAAGGCAAACCTTGTGAGGAGAAGCAATCTTCTGCAGTTGCATTTTACCCTGAGTATATTTACTATTTCTGGACATTGGCAAGAAGCTGGCAATTCCAGCAAAGTGGGCAAAACGCATCTAATAAGATGACAAAAAACTGGCACAGATTTTTGACTGACCTTTGAGCCTAAAGAGACAAAAATTAGGACATTAAAAAGAATACTAGATGAAAATATAAACTACACAAAGAAGAGCAAAGGAAATTGTAACTAGGTAAATCATTTTTTCTTATTTAAATCTCTTTAAAAACAATTGTTTAAAACAGATTAACATGCAATATGGGTTTACATGAAGTGCTGTCATATGTTGGTAGCCTGTATTAAGTCAAAATGTATAGTGTAAACCCTGAAGTAACCACTAAAAAACAATGAATATAGCTAATAAGCCAACACAGGAGTTAAAATAGAATTTTCCAAAACTGTTTGATCTCAAAGTAGGCAGAAAAGTAGAAAAAGAGAACAAAGAAGAGAGAGAATAAATAGAAAACAAATAGAAAGAGGATATATTCAAACCTGACTACATTAGTAATCACATTAAATGCAAATGGTTGTAGTATCTCAGTTAAAAGGCAGATAATCTTCAGTTTAATTTCAAAAAAGCAAGACTATATGCTGCATGACAGAAATGCACTTCAAATACAGACACAAGTAGATTATGTGTAAAAGGATGGGAAAAGATATAACATGTTAACAGTAGTCAAAAGAAAGCTCATATCAGTGACCAAGCAGATTTGAGAGCAAACAATATTAGCAGGAAAAAATAATGTCATTATGTACTATAAATTGGCCAATTCATCAAAAATTAATAACAATCCTAAATGATTCTGAACCTAATGAAAGAGCTTTAAAATATGTGGAGCAAAAACTTATACACTGCAAGGAGAAATGTAGAAATTCACAAGTGTAGTCAGCTATTTCAGTATTCCTCTCTTAGTAGAAGTAGGGAAAAAAAAAAACAGTGATGATAAAAAAGATTTGAATAACACTGTCAACCAACTTGACCTAATTGACATTTGTAGAACATGTCATGTAACAAAGCAAAATATGCTTTCTTTTCAAGAGTGCCTAAAATAGGGGCTTCCCTGGTGGCGCAGTGGTTGAGAGTCCGCCTGCCAATGCAGGGGACACGGGTTCGTGCCCCAGTCCGGGAAGATCCCACATGCCGTGGAGCGGCTGGGCCCGTGAGTCATGGCCACTGAGCCTGCGTGTCCAGAGCCTGTGCTCCGCAACAGGAGAGGCCACAACAGTGGGAGGCCCGTGTACGGCAAAGAGACAAACAAAAAAAAGAATGCATAAAATACTTACCAAAATAGACCATATTCTATGAAACAAAACTCAGTAAATTTAAAGGATCAAATAATAAAATGGAAGTAAGATTTCTGACCATGATGGGATTAAATTAGAAATAATAAAAAAAGATTTCTGAAAAAGCCCCAGATATCTGGAAACTGAAAAAACCTTCTATATAAACTTTGGGTCAAATAATTTCTCCTAAAGGGAAATTGTAAAATATTTTGAAGGGAATGAAAATGTAAACACACATTAAAAAATTTGTGGGAGGCTGTTAAAGCAGTATGTAGGGCAAAATGTATAGCATTAAAAGTCTGTATTAGAAAAGAAAAACGTCTCAAACCAGTGACATTTGTTTCTACCTTAAAAAACTATAAACATCAAAGCAGACTGATTGTAAATTAAGTAGAACAAAGCATGCAGTTGAGATCAGAACAGAAATCAGTGGAGTAGAAATGAGAAAAACAATGGAGAAAATCAGTAAAATCGCAGGTGTTATTTTGAGAAAATTGATGAAATTGCTAAACCACTACAGAGAGAAAATTACCAAAATCAGAAGTTAGAGATCTGTTTTTAGTATAGGTTCTACTCATATAAAAAGGTAATAGGTTAATATTATGAACAACTTTATGCCCATGAATTTAACAACTACCATGAAATGGGTAAAACCTTTGAAAGACAAAAACTCACTTAAGAAGAATAGCTAATTTTTGTATCTAGCAAATAAATCAAATTTGTAGTTAAACACTTTCCCACAAAGAAAACTCCAGGCCCAAATGTTTTCATTGGAGAATTCTACCAAACATTTTAAAAAATCTGTTCTTATACAAATTCTTCTAGAAAATTGAAAAGGAATGGTTACTCCCTAACTCATTCTATGAGACCTGCATTATCCTGATCTCAAAACCAGACCAAGACATTGTAAGAAAGGAAAACTATAGACCTATATCACTCATGAGTATAGATGCAAAAATTCTTAACAGAACTTTAATAAATGGAATCAAATAGTATATTAAAAGGAAACTAAATTATGATCAAACAAGATTCATATAGAGATGCAAGGATAGTTTAATAGTTTAAAAATCGATTGATACATAATCTACCATATAAATAAACTAAAAATGAAAAAAATTTATAATCTCAATAGATGTCAAAAATGCTTGATAAAGTGCAACATCTGTTCCTGATCAAGTACAAAACTAATAATGGAAGGGATTCTATGAAAATGTACAGCTAACATCATACTTAGTGATGATTATAGACTGAATGTTTGTGTTTCCCCCTCCTTCCAGATTCATATGTTGAAGCCCTAATCCCCAATATGATAGTATTATGAGATGGAACCTTTAAGAGATAATTAGGGTTAGGTAAGATCATGAGGGTGGACACCCCATGATGGGATTAATGTCCTTCTAAGAGGAGGAAGAGGCCAAAGCTTTCCCTCTATTGACTGTGTGAGGATAACAATGAGGAAGGTGATGTTCTGCAATCCAGGAAGACAGCCCACACCAGACACCAAAGCTGCCTGCACCTTGACCTGGACATAGCTTCCAGAACAGTGAGAGATAAATGTCTGTTGTTTAAGCCACACAATCTATGATATTTTATTATAGTGGCTTGAGCAGACTAAGACGATGAAACATTGACTAACCAGGAATACAAGGATATCTGTTTTTAATATTTCTATATTAACATTGTTCTAAAGGTTCTAGCCATACAATAATGTAAGAAAAATAAACAAAAGACATTGCAATAGCAAAAGTAGAAGCAAAACTGTGTTTATTTGAAGTAAACACCATTGTCTATATAGAAAATCCAAAAAACACTCTAACTAATAAAATGAGTTTAGCAAGTTTGTAAGATCAAATCAACCTACAATAATCTATGGTATTTCTATATGCTAACTACAAATGCAGAAATCAATATTAAAAATAATATTGTTAATTCCCATAAGGCTATCAACTGACTTTTCAGCAGAAACTCTGTAGTCCAGAAGGGAGTGTCATAATGTATTTAAAGTGATGAAAGGGAAAAAACTTATAAACAAGAATACTCTACCAAGCAAGCCTTTTATTCAGATTTGATGGAGAGATAAAAAGTTAGATAAGGGCTTCCCTGGTGGCGCAGTGGTTGAGAGTCCGCCTGCCAATGCAGGGGACACGGGTTCGTGCCCCAGTCCAGGAAAGATCCCACATGCCGCGGAGTGGCTGGGCCCGTGAGCCATGGCTGCTGAACCTGCACGTCCGGAGCCTGTGCTCTGCAACGGGAGAGGCCACAACAGTGAGAGGCCCGCATACCGCAAAAAAAGAGAAGCAAAAGCTAAAATTCTTCAGCACAACCAAACCAGCTTTACAAGAAATATTAAAAGGACTTCTCTGACTGAAAAAGAAAAGGCCATTACTACAAACATGAAAATTATAGAAGGAAAAAGCTCATTGGTAACAGCAATATGAAGGAAAGACAGTAAATCAACCACATATAAAGTTAGTATGAAGACTAAAAGACAGAAATAGTAAAATTATATCTATCTACAATAAGTAGTTAAAGGACACACAAAAAGATGTAAACTAGGTCAAAAACAGGAGACGTGGGTGGAGCAAAAATGCAGGATTGTTAAAATGTGTTTGAACTTAGATAACTAACTTAAAATGATGTGTGTGTGTGTGTGTGTGTACCTACATCACGGTAACTACAAATAAAAAATCTATTACACACTGAGTAAAAAAAGGAATCGAGACATAACATTAAAGATAGTCATCAAATCATAAGGGAAGAGAACAAAGGAAGAGAAAGGAAAAAGAAAACACCTATAAAAACAACCCCCAGGGAGGAGCTTCAAGATGGCAGAAGAAGAAGACGTGGAGATCACCTTCCTCCCCACAAAAACATCAGAAATACATCTACATGTGGAACAACTCCTACAGAACACCTACTGAATGCTGGGAGAAGATCTCAGACCTCCCAAAAGGCAAGAAACTCCCCATGTACCTGGGTAGGACAAAAGAAAAAAGAAAAAACAGAGACAAAAGAATACGGACGGGACCTGCACCAGTGGAAGGGAGCTGTGAAGGAGGAAAGGTTTCCACACACTAGGAAGCCCCTTCACGGGCGGAGACTGCGGTTGGTGGAGGGGGGAAGCTTCAGAGCCGCAGAGGAGAGAGCAGCAGCAGGGGTGCGGAGGGCAAAGCAGAGAGATTCCAGCACAGAGGATCAGTGCCAACCAGCATTCACCAGCCTGAGAGGTTTGTCTGCTCACCCGCTGGTGCGGGCCGGGACTGGGAGCTGAGGCTCGGGCTTCAGTCGGATCGCAGGGAGAGGATTGGGGTTGGCTGCGTGAACATGGCCTGAAGGGGGCTAGTGCACCCCAGCTACCCGGGAGGGAGTCCAGGAAAAGGTCTGGAACTGGCGAAGAGGCAAGAGACTTTTTCTTGCCTCTTTGTTTCCTGGTGTGTGAGGAGAGGACATTAAGAGTGCTGATAAAAGGAGCTCCAGAGAGGGGCGTGAGCTGTGGGTATCAGCACGGACCCCAGAGACGGGCATGAGACACTAAGGCTGCTGCTGCAGCCACCAAGAAGCCTGTGTGCAAGCACAGGTCACTATCCACACCTCCCATCCTGGGAGTCTGTGCAGCCTGCCACTGCCAGGGTCCTGTGCTCCAGGGACAACTTCCCCGGGTGAACAGACGGCGCGCCTCAGGCTGGTGCAAGGTCATGCTGGCCTCTGCCACCGCAGGCTCGCCCTGCATTCCCTACACATCCCTCACCCCAGCCTGAGTGAGCCAGAGTCCCCTAATCAGCTTCTCCTTTAACCCTGTCCTGTCTGAGCAAAGAACAGATGCCTTCAGGCGACCTACACGCAGAGGCAGGGCCAAACCCAAAGCTGAATCCCAGGAGCTATGCGAACAAAGAAGAGAAAGGGAAATCTCTCCCAGCAGCCTCGGGAGCAGCGGATTAAATCTCCACAGTCAACTTGATTTACCCTGCATCTGTGGAATACCTGAATAGACAACGAATCATCCCAAATTGAGGAGGCGGACTTTGGGAGCAACGATAGATAGATAGATAGATAGATTTTTTTCCCTTGTTCTCTTTTTGTGAGGGTGTATGCATATGCTTCTGTGTGAGATTTTGCCTGTATAGCTTTGCTTTTACCATTTGTCCTAGGGTTCTGTCTGTCCTTTTATTTTATTTTTTTTAGTATAGCTTTCAGTGCTTGTTATCATTGGTGGATTTGTGTTTTGGTTTGGATGTTCTTTCTTTCCTTTTTTTAACTTTACTTAAAAAATTTTTTAATAATTATTTTTTGTTTTCTATTTTAATAACTTTTAAATTTTTTTAATCTTCTTCCTTTCTTTTTCTTCTCCTTTTTATTCTGAACTGTGTGGATGACACACTCTTGGTGCTCCAGCCAGGTGTCAGGGCTTTGCCTCTGAGGTGGGAGACCCAAGTTCAAACATTGGTTGACCTGAGACCTCCCAGCTCCACATAATATCAAACGGCGAAAATCTCCAAGATAGCTCCATCTCAACGCCAAGGCCCAGCTCTAATCAATGACCAGCAGGCTTCACTGCTGGACACCCTATGTCAAACAACTAGCAAGAGAGGAACACAACCCCATCCATTAGCACAGAGGCTGCCTGAAATCATAATAAGGTCACAGATACCCCAAAACACACCACCAAACGTGGACCTACCCACAAGAAAGACAAGATCTAGCCTCATCCACCAGAACACAGACACTAGTCCTGTCAACGAGGAAACCTACACAACCCACTGAACCAACCTTAGCCACTGGGGAAAGCCACAAAAAACAATGGATTCAGAATAATGATAGTAAAGATGATTCACAATTCTGGAAATAGAATAGAGAAAACACAAGAAACGTTCAACAAGGACTTAGAAGAACTAAAGAGCAAACAATCATGAACAACACAATAAATTATATTAAAAATTCTCTAGAAGGAATCAACAGCAGAATAACTGAGGCAAAAGAATGCATAAGTGACATGGAAGATAAAATAGTGGAAATAAATACTGCAGAGCAGAATAAAGAAAAAAGAATGAAAAGAATTGAGGACAGTCTCAGAGACCTCGGGGACAATATTAAATGCACCAACATTCGAATTATAGGGGTCCCAGAGGAAGAGAAAAAGAAAGGGACTGTGAAAATATTTGAAGAGATTATAGTTGAAAACTTCCCTAATATGGGAAAGGAAATAGTTAAGTTCAGGAATCACAGAGAGTCCCATACAGGATAAATCCAAGGAGAAACACACCAAGACACATACTAATCAAGCTATCAGAAGTTAAATACAAAGAGAAAATATTAAAAGCAGCAAGGGAAAAACAACGAATAACATACAAGGGAATCCCCATAAGGTTAACAGCTGATCTTTCAGCAGAAACTCTGCAAGCCAGAAGGGAGTGGCAGGACATATTTAAAGTGGTGAAGGAGAAAAATCTACAACCAACATTACCCAGCAGGGATCTCATTAAGATTCAATGGAGAAGTTAAAACTTTTACAGACAAACAAGACTAAGGGAATTCAGCACAACCACACCAGCTTTACAACACATGTAAAGGAACTACTCTAGGTAGGAAACACAAGAGAAGGAAAAGACCTACAATAACAAACCCAAAACAATTAAGAAAATGGTAATAGGAACATACATATCGATAATTACCTTAAATGTAAATGGATGAAATGCTCCAAGCAAAAGACATAGACTGGCTGAATGGATACAAAAACAAGACCCGTATATATGCTGTCTACAAGAGACTCACTTCAGACCTAGGGACACATACAGACTGAAAGTGAGGGGATGAAAAAAGATATTCCATACAAATGGAAATCAAAAGAAAGCTGGAGTAGCAATTCTCATGTCACACAAAATGGAGTTTAAAACAAAGACTATTAAAAGAGACAAAGAAGGACATAATGATCAAGGGATCAATCCAAGAAGAAGATAGAGCAACTGTAAACATTTATGCATCCAACATAGGAGCACCTCAATACATAAGGCAGATTCTAACAGCCATGAAAGGAGAAATCGACAGTAACACAATCATAGGGGACTTTAACACCCCACTTTCACCAATGGACAGATCATCCAAAATGAAAATGAATAAGGAAACACAAGCTTTAAATGATACATTAAACAAAATGGACTGTAGTGATATTTATAGGACATTCTATCCAAAAACAACAGAATACACTTTCTTCTCAAGTGCTCATGGAACATTCTCCAGGAGAGATCAATACTTGGGTCACAAATCAAGCCTTGGTAAATTTAAGAAAATTGAAATTGTATCAAGTGTCTTTTCTGACCACAGTGCTGTGAGACTAGATATAAATTACAGGAAAAAAATCTGTAAAAAAATACGAACACCTGGAGGCTAAACAATACACTATTAATAACCAAGAGACCACTGAAGAAATCAAAGAGGAAATCAAAAAATACCTTGAAACAATTGACAATGAAAAGACGATGACTGAAAACCCATGTGATGCAGCAAAAGCAGTTCTAAGAGGGAAGTTTATAGCAATACAATCCTACCTTAAGAAACAGGAAACATCTCGAATAAACAACCTAACCTTGCACCTAAAGCAATTAGAGAAAGAAGAACAAAGAAACCCCAAAGTTAGCAGAAGGAAAGAAATCATAAAAATCAGATCAGAAATAAATGAAAAAGAAATGAAGGAAACGATGGCAAAGATCAATAAAACTAAAAGTTGGTTCTTTGAAAAGATAAACAAAATTGATAAACCATTAGCCAGACTCATCAAGAAAAAAAGGGAGAAGACTCAATAGAATTAGAAAAGAAAAAGGAGAAGTAACAACTGACACTGCAGACATAAAAAAGATCATGAGAGATTACTACAAGGAACTCTATGCCAATAATTAGACAACCTAGAAGAAATGGACAAATTCTTAGAAATGCAAAACCTGGCAAGACTGAATCAGGAAGAAATAGAAAATATGAACAGACCAATCACAAGCACTGATATTGAAACTGTGATTTAAAATCTTCCAACAAACAAAAGCTCAGCACCAAATGGCTTCACAGGCAAATTCTATCAAACATTTTGAGAAGAGCTAACACCTATCCTTCTCAAACTCTTCCAAAATACAGCACAGGGAGGAACACTCCCAAACTCATTCTATGAGGCCACCATCACCCTGATACCAAAACCAGACAAGGATGTCACAAAGAAAGAAAACTACAGGCCAATATCACTGATGAACATAGATGCAAAAATCCTCAAAAAAATACTAGCAAACAGAATCCAACAGCACATTAAAAGGATCATACACCATGATCAAGTGGGGTTTATTTCAGGAATGCAAGGATTCTTCAATATACGGAAATCAACCAACGTGATACACCATATTAACAAATTAAAGGAGAAAACCCATATGATCATCTCAATAGGTGCAGAGAAATCTTTCGACAAAATTCAACAGCCGTTTATGATAAAAAACCCTGCAGAAAGTAGGCATAGAGGGAACTTTCCTCAACATAATAAAGGCCATATATGACAGACCCACAGCCAACATCATCCTCAATGCTGAAAAACTGAAAGCATTTCCACTAAGATCTGGAACAAGACAAGGTTGCCCACTCTCACCACTCTTATTCAACATAGTTTTGGAAGTTTTAGCCACAGCAATTGGAGAAAAAAAGGAAATAAAAGGAATCCAAATCGGAAAAGAAGAAGTAAAGCTGTCAGTGTTTGCAGATGACATGATACTATACACAGAGAATCCTAAAGATGCTACCAGAAAACTACTCTTGCTAATCAAATGAATTTGGTAAAGTTGCAGGGTACAAAATTAATGCACAGAAATCTCTGGCATTCCTATACACTAATGATGAAAAATTTGAAAGTGAAATCAAAAAAACTCTCGCATTTACCATTGCAATTAAAAGAATAAAATATCTAGGGGTTAACCTACCTAAGGAGACAATAGACCTGTATGCAGAAAATTATAAGACTCTGATGAAAGAAATTAAAGGTGATACAAATAGATGGAGAGATATACCATGTTCTTGGATTGGAAGAATCAACATTGTGAAAATGACTATACTACCCAAAGCAATCTACAGATTCAATGCAATCCCTATCAAGCTACCACTGGCATTTTTCACAGAACGAGAACAAAACATTTCACAATTTGTATAGAAACACAAAAGACCCCGAATAGCCAAAGCAATCTTGAGAAAGAAAAACAGACGTGGAGGAATCAGGCTCCCTGACTTCAGACTATACTACAAAGCTACAGTAATCAAGACAGTATGGTACTGGCACAAAAACAGAAATATAGATCAATGAAATAGGATAGAAAGCCCAGAGTTAAACCCACACACGTATGGTCACTTTATCTTTGATGAAGGAGGCGAGAATATACAATGGAGGAAAGACAGCCTCTTCAGTAAGTGATTCTGGGAAAACTGGATACTACATGTAAAAGAATGAAATTAGAACACTCCCTAACACCATACACAAAAATAAAATCAAAATAGATTAAAGACCTAAAGGTAAGTCCAGAAACTATCAAACTCTTAGAGGAAAACATAGGCAGAACACTCTATGACATAAATCACAGCAAGATCCTTTTTGATCCACCTCCTAGAGAAATGGAAATGAAAAGAAAACAAATGGGACCTAATGAAATTTCAAACTTTTGCACAGCAAAGGAAACCATAAACAAGACCAAAAGACAACCCTCAGAATGGGAGAAAATATTTGCAAATGAAGCAACTGACAAAGGATAAATCTCCAAAATTTATAAGCAGCTCAATAACAAAAAAACAAACAACCCAATACAAAAATGGGCAGAAGACCTAAATAGACATGTCTCCAAAGAAGATATACAGACTGCCAACAAACACATGAAAGAATGCTCAACATCATTATTCATTAGAGAAATGCAGAACAAAACTACAATGCAGTATCATCTCACACCAGTCAGAATGGGCATCATCAAAAAATCTACAAACAATAAATTGTGGAGATGGTGTGGAGAAAAGGGAACCCTCTTGCACTGTTGGTGGGAATGTAAATTGATGCTGCCACTATGGAGAACAGTATGGAGGTTCCTTAAAAAACTAAAAATAGAACTACCATACGACCCAGCAATCCCACTACTGGGCATATACCCTGAGAAAACCATAATTCAAAAAGTCATGTACCACAATGTTCAGTGCAGCTCTATTTACAGTAGCCAGGACATGCAAACAACCTAAGTGTCCATCAACAGGTGAATGGATAAAGGAGATGTTGCACATATATACAATGGCATATTACTCAGCCATAAAAAGAAACGAAATTGAGTTATTTGTAGTGAGGTGGATGGACCTAGAGTCTATCATAACAGAGTGAAGTAAGTCAGAAAGAGAAAAACAAATGCCATATGCTAACACATATATATGGATTCTAAAAAAGAAAAAAAAGTCATTATGAACCTAGAGGCAAGCCGGGAATAAAGACACAGAACTAGAGAATTGACTTGAGGTCATGGGTAGAGGTAGGGGTGAGCTGGGACAAAGTGAGTGAGTGGTAGTGTATATATGGATATATATACACTACAAAGTGTAAAATAGATAGCTAGTGGGAAGCAGTAGCATAGCACAGGGTGATTAACTCGAGGCTTTGTGACCAGGTAGAAATTTGGGATAGGTAGGTTGGGAGGGAGGTGAAAGTGGGAGGAGGTATGGGGATATATGTATATGTATAACTGATTCACTTTGTTATAAACCAGAAACTGAAACACCATTGTAAAGCAATTATACTCCAATAAAAATGTTTAAAAAAAAAAAAAACCAAACATGTAACAAAACAGCAAAAAGTACGTACCTATCAATAATTACTTTAAATGTAAATACACTAAATACTCCAATCAAAAGATATAGAGTGACTGAAAGAATACAAAAACTACTAGAGTTTATCAATGAATTCAGTAATGTTCCAGGATGCAAAATTAATACACAGAACTCTGTTGCATTTCAGTACAATAACACCATAGTATCAGAAAGAGTAATTAAGAAAACAGTCCTATTTTCAAATGCATTACAAAAAACAAAATACCTAGAAATAAATGTAAGAAGGTAAAGGACTTGTACTCAGAAGACTATAAGACACTGATGAAAGAAATAGAAGACAACACATGCAGATGGAAAGATAAACCATGTTCATGGATGGAAGAATTAATATTGTTAAAATGATCATACTACCCAAGGCAAGCTTCAGAGTCAATGCAATCCCTAAAAATACCAATGGCATTTTTCACAGAACTAGAATAACTAATGCTAAAATTTGTATGGAAACAGAAAAGACCCCTAACAGCCAAACAATCTTATGAAAGAAGAAATCATGCTCCCCTGATTTCAAACTAAACTACCAAGCTACAGTCATCAAAACAGTATAGTACAGGCACAAAAACAGACACATAGATCAATGGAAATGAAACCACTCTTATATGGGCAATTAAGCTACAATAAAAGAGACATATACAATGGGGCAAAAAACAGCTTCTTCAACAAATGGTGTTGGGAAAACTGGGCTGCTACATGCCAAAGAATCAAGCTGGACTACTTTCTCACACCGTGCAGAAAAATAAATTCAAAATGTATTAAAGACAAATGTAAGACCTGAAACCATAAAACTACTGGAAGAAAACATAGGCAGTCCACTCTTTGACATCAGTTTTAGTAATATTTTTAGATGTCTCCTCAGGCAAAGGAAACAAAAACAAAAATAAATGGGACTACATCAAACTAAACAGGTTTTGTTCAGTAAAGGAAAGCATCAACAAAACAAAAAGGCCTACTGAATGGGAGAAGATATTTGCAAAGGATATGTCTGATAAGGGGTTAATATCCAAAACATACAAAGAATACATACAAATTCCACTCCTGGGTATTTACCCGAAGAGAAGAAAAGCACTAATTAGAAAAGATATATGCACCCCTGTAATTATTGCAGCATTATTTACAATAGCCAAGATATAACCCAAGTGCCCATCAATAGATGAATGGATAAAAAAGATGTAATATACATACAGTGGAATATTACTCAGTCACAAATAATAATGAAATCTTGCAATTTGCAACAAGGTTGGAACTAGAGAGTATCATGCTAAGTTAAATATGTCAGACAGAGAAAGATAAATACTGTATGATTTCACTTATATGTGGAATCTAAAAAACAAGTGAATAAGTATAAAAAACAGAAACAGAGCTGTAGATACAGAGAACAAACAAGGGCTTGCTGGAAAGGAGGGAGTTGCGGGGAGGAATTAAATAGGTGAGGGAGTTTAAGAGATACAAACTTTCAGTTGCAAAATAAGTGAGTCATGGATATGAAATGTGCAGTGTGGGGAGTATAAAAATAACTATGTAATATCTTTGTGTGGTGATATATTGTAACTAGACTTACTGTGGTGATAAGTTTGAAATGTACAGAAACACCAAATCACTATGCTATGTAACAGGAACTAACAGTCTTGTAGGTCAATTATACTTCAAAAACAAACAAACCAATTAAAGATGATACAAACAGATGGAGAGATATACCAAGTTCTTGACTGGAAGAATCAACACTGTGAAAATATCTATACTACCCAATCTACAGATTCAATGCAATCCCTATCAAACTACCAGTGGCATTTTTCACAGAACTAGAACAAAAAATTTCACAATTTGTAAGGAAACACAAAAGACCCTGACTAGCCAAAGCAACCTTGAGAAAGAAAAACGGAGATGGAAGAATCAGGCTCCCAGACCTCATAATACACTACAAAGCTACAGTAATCAAGATAGTATGGTACTGGCATGAAAACAGAAATATAGATCAATGGAACAGGATAGAAAGCCCAGAGGTAAACCCACACACATATGGTCACCTTGTTTTTGATAAAGGGGGCAAGAATATACATTGGAGAAAAGACAGTCTCTTCAATAAGTGGTGCTGGGAAAACTGGACAGGTACATGTAAAAGTATGAAATTAGAACACCATACACAAAGGTAAACTCAAAATGGATTAAAGACCTAAATGTAAGGCCAGACACTATCAAACTCTTAGAGGAAAACATAGGCAGAACACTCTATGACATAAATCACAGGAAGATCCTTTTTGACCCAGCTCCTAGAGAAATGGAAATAAAAACAAAAACAAATGGGACATAATGAAACTTAAAAGCTTTTGCACAGCAAAGGAAATCATAAACAAGACAAAAAGACAACCCACAGAATGGGAGTAAATATATGCAAATGAAGCAACTGACAAAGGATTAATCTCCAAAATTTACAAGCAGCTCATGAAGCTCAATATCAGAAAAGCAAACAACCCAATCCAAAAATGGGCAAAAGACCTAAATAGACATATCTCCAAAGAAGACATACAGATCGCCAACAAACACATGAAAGGATGCTCAACATCACTAATCATTAGAGAAATGCAAATCAAAACTACAATGAGGTATCACCTCACACCAGTTAGAATGGGCATCATCAAAAAATCTACAAACAATAAATGGTGGAGAGGGTGTGGAGAAAAGGGACCCTCTTGCACTGTTGGTGGGAATGTAAATTGATAAAGCCACTATGGAGAACAGTATGGAGGTTCCTTAAAAAACTAAATACAGAACTACCATACGACCCAGCAATCCCACTTCGGACATATACCCTGAGAAATCCATAATTCAAAAAGTTATGCACCGCAATGTTCACTGCAGCACTATTTACAATAGCCAGGACATGGAAGCAACCTAAGTGTCCATTGACAGATGAATGGATAAAGAAGATGTGGCACATATAAGCAATGGATTATTACTCAGCCATAAAAAGAAATGAAACTGAGTTATTTGTCATGACGTGGATGGACCTAGAATCTGTCATACACAGTGAAGTAAGTCAGAAAAAGAAAAACAAATACTGTATGCTAACACATATATATGGAGTCTAAAAAATAAAAATGGTTCTGACAAACCTAGGGGAAGGACAGGAATAAAGACACAGACGTAGAGAGTGGACTTGAGGACATGGGGAGGGAGAAGGGTAAACTGGGATGAAGTGAGAGAGTGGCATGGACATATATACACTACCAAATGTAAAATAGATAGCTAATGGGAAGCAGGCACATAGCACAGGGAGATTATCTCAGTGCTTTGTGACCACCAAGAGGGGTGGGATAGGGAGGTTGGGAGGGAGACACAAAAGTGAGGAGATATGGGGTTATACGTATATGTATAGCTGGTTGACTTTGTTATAAAGCAGAAACTAACACACCATTGTAAAGCAATTATACACCAGTAAAGATGTTAAAACCAACCAACCAACCAACTAACTAACTCATAGAGAAAGAGATCAGATTTATGGTTAACAAAGGCAAAGGGTTAAGGGATCGGGAATTAAATGAAGGCAGTTGAAATGCACAAACTACCAGTTATAAAGTAAATAAGTACTAGGGAAGTGATGTACAACATGACAAATATAATTAATACTGCTGTATGTCATATATGAAAGTTGTTAAGAGGGTAAACTCTAAGAGTTTCATTACAAGGGAAAATTTTTTTCTCTTTAGTTTTGTATTGATGTGAGATGATGGATGTTCACTAAACTTATTGTGATAATCATTTCATGATGTATGTAAGTCTAATAATTATACTGTACATCTTAAACTTATACAGTGCTGTGTCAATTATATCTCAATAAATTCTGGAAAGAACTTTAAAAAATAATGTTAACAATACTATCAAACAAAAAGAAATACTGTAGAAGAAAAGATTAATATATAAGATTCTATGGCATTTTATATACTACCTACAAACAAGTTGAAATTGATATTAAACAATACCATTAACAATAGTATCAAGAAAAAAAATTCTTAAGGATAAATATGATAAAGATGTAAAATCCCTTTGCACTGATTACTGTAAAACATTGCTGACAGTAATTAAAACCTACATTTTTAAATGAAGAGATATCCCATATTTGTGGGTTACAAAACTCAGGATCTTTAGAATGTTAATCCTCCCCAAATTGATGTATGTATTTGATGTAATCACAATCAAAATCCCAACAAGCTTTCTTTTTTAGATATTGGAAAAATGACTTTTAAATTCATATAGTTATGCAAAGGATGTAGAAAAACCACAAACAATTCTAAAGAACAAAGGTGGAGGACTAATGCTATTTGATTTCAAGACTTATTATAAAGCTACAATAATCAAGAAAGTAGTACTGGTGTAAATATAGACCAATAAGTCAGTGGAACAGAATGGAGAGTCCAAAAGTAAGCACACACATATATAGATAATTAATTTTTGATAGGGTGCATATGCAATTTAGCAGAGAACATACAGTCATTTTAACAAATGATGCTGGAACAATTAGATATCTGTATTTAAACAAACTTTGATCCATATCTTATACCATGTAAATAATTAATTCAAAATGGATTGTAGATGTAATTGTGAAATATAAAATTCCAGGAATATGAGGAAAATTTATGTGAACTTGGGTTCAGCAAAGATTTCTTGGTTATGACACCAAATATGTGATACATAAAGAAATATATTGATAAATTGGTCTTCATTAAAATAAAAAGCATCTGCTCTTTGAAAGATCCAATTAAGGTAATGCAGAAACAAGCCATAGACTGAGAAGATATTTGAAAATCATATATCTAACAAAGAACTTGGTTTCTAGAACATATAAAGAACTTTGAATGCTTAGTAATATCCACAAAAATGGGCAAAAGATTTAAACAGATATTTAACCAAATAATAGAAACAGATGGAAAATAAGCACATGGAAAGATGTCCAGCATCAGTCATTAGGGAAATACGTATTAAAAACCACAATATGAAGTTACTGTATCCTTGTTAGAATGTCTAAAATTAAAAAGACTGACTATTCCCAGTGTTGACAAGGAATATAGGAAGCAATTGAAATCTTACACACTGCTTGTGAGAATGCAAAATAGCACAATCACTTTGGAAAACTGTTTGACAGTTTCTTAAAAAGTTAAATGAACACCTACCATATGATCCAAACATTCTACTCCTTAATATTTATCCAAGAGACATGGAAGCATATGACCATACAAAGACCATGTAAAGACCAGCTGCATGAAAGAAGCCAGACAAAGAAAGTGCACCTAGTGCACTATGAAATTCCAACTAATGAACAGTTTCAGAAAGTAGATCAGCAGATGCCAGGAGGTGGAGGAATTACAAAGGAGCATGAGGGAACTATTGGGGGTGATGATTATGTTTGTTAACATGATTGCAGTGATGGTTTCACAAGTGTATGCAGATTATATGCTTTAAAAATGTACAGTTTATTGTATATCTGTTGTACCTAAATCTGTTAAAATTATTTAAATAATCATATTTCATTGATCTCATTGATATCTTTGTGTATACATTAATAAGGATAATACAGTTGTATTATAATTACATTCAATCTCTTCTTTTACAGAACAGGGCAGTTGGGAAACCTGACAGCTCCTTGCAATTCTCACTGTAAATGCTCATCTTCATTTTATTCTGCTACATGTGGAAGAAATGATATTCGATATTTTTCTCCTTGCTTTGCAGGTTGTACATATTCTAAAACATTAAAGAATCACAAGGTAATTATCTTTTTCTCTGCTTCGTCCTCTCCATTAAGAAGTGCAACTTATAGATGATGTTTATATTTTACTCCTGCTGTCTATAAAATCCTTTCCCCCTCTTATTTTCCGTTTCTTAAATTTTTCTTAAATTATGGCTTCATGTGATAACAATACATAGGACTTGTGAGAATTGGGAGTGAAGTAGGGACCCAGGTTTTAAAAATTCTGCGTTTCTCTCTCCCCTCTCTTTGTCTAGTCTGTGTGACGGGAAGAGAGCAACAAAGAGGATATTTCCTGACCCATGGGCATTATATCATCTTCCTTAGCAGGCAATAAAGTACTTTATTAGTACTTTATTTATTAGTATGTACATAACAATATTCTTTTTCCTGTTACACAGATCATTTTATCACAGTATATTAGCATGCCTGACCAACTTTAGTTCCTCGTTGTCATATTTTCACTGGCCTACTATTTAACAATATATCTTCAGTTTTTAATTGAAAATTAAAAAGATTATATACCCTTTAAAAATTCTTTCTTCTTAAATGTTTAAAATGAGTCTTTAAAATTTTTAAATTTAAAATGGTTATTTATATGTATTATGTATTTTAAAAATACATATAAATACATATAAAATAAATACATATAAAATACATATAAAATATAAAATAAATATTTATAAAATAAATACATATAAAATACATATAAATACATATAAATACATATAAAATATTTTAAAATATTTATTTTAAATATTTTAAAATATATTTAAAATGATATTTAAAATCTTTAAAATATATTACTGTGGGAAGCTTTAAATGTAATAGAAAACCAAAATGAACTCCCATATGTTAGTTACCCATCCTCAACAATTTATTAACTTATGGAAAATCTTAATTTACACTCCTGTTTACTTCCTCTCCTCCATTTTATTTTGACAAGTAAATGATTTTTTAAATCTCATGTTGTCACCACAGAATAAAGAAGAACTGCTTGACCTTGGTGTTTTGATCCGTGGGATATTCAAGAGCTAAAAATGCCAGCCACTATATAGCTTCCACCCATCTTTCTTTTACTGGGGAATCCCTTTTAGGGATTTGTTTCTATTTCATAAAAATCTTTATAATTTCCTTTCATTTCTCTAAGGAATAATGAATAATGAATAATGAAATAATTCACAAAATAGTGACTCAAACTGTGTGATAACATTTGATGCTGAATAAAAATTGAAAGAATAAAATATATTTGAGAAAAATTAGATCTGTTACGAATTACCCAGGACAATTAGCCTTGAAAGAAATAATGGCTCTGAAGGAAAACTCACAATAGCAGAAGTTATGATTAGTACAATTTGATACAGATGAAACCAATTAACGGATAAAATATACATTAATTTCAAATGGGAAAGAACTGATGCCAGTAAAAATAATTTTAACAAAATGAAAATTAGAGAAATACCATATACAAAAAATTATTGTGTCTAAATTGTGTTAATGGAATTCCCTCTGGAAAATTTTTTTCAGTGAAACTATGTCAACTTTGAAATAATTCTGATTAAATGTTCGTATTCAAAATATAAGAGTCAAATGTATTAGAATTGAGTGCTCTTCAATTACACTTATGCAAAAGTTTACAAGAGGAGTGGTAGGAAATACTACACCTTTGAAGATTTCTAAGTTTCTATAGAAAATCACAGCTTTACCAAAACTGAAAATAGATATCTGCTCTTCATGTTGATAATATTCCAAGTGTTTTGCCTCATTGAGACCCACATATTCTTATCCATGCTATCAAGATCTTCAAATTTCCTTATATAGATACGAAAGAAATCTTGGGATTTCCTTCCTGATCTTCTCACTGGGACTAGCTCTTTTCAGCAGCTGTTATGGCTTTCAGTATAAAATAGCAGTATCAGGGATCTTCTTCCAGAGACTGCTGTAGTCCAACAGGAGCCTCATTCTACATATCTATAGAGAAGGGAAGTCAGTCTCGTCCAAAGCATTAAGGATTACAAGAAGCCAGTCTTCAGGATCTCTTCCAGTTGAAACATCCCTAGAATATTTTAACTTCATTTACTGATTTCCCACCTTTGTGCTATTTTTGTCATATATTTTATTTCTCCATATATTTTAAAGGACACATACTGTTATTTTTTTGTACAGTCAGTATGCACTTATATTTACCCACTTCCTTGCATTTCCATGTTTTCATATGAGATTTTTTTTTTTTCCTTAAGAACCATATTTCACTCCCATTTCTGAAAAGAAAAACTGTCTTCACTTGGTATGGAATTCTGTATTGGCAGTGATGCCCACCTGCCACCCCACCCCCTGACTGTGGCCCGGCGTTTGAAAGATGTCATTATATTGTCTTTATGTCTCTGGCTGCTTAGCTGCTTTTAAGATTTTCTCTTTGTTTTTGACTTTTAGCAATTTTACTTTGATATGCCTGGATGTGGTTTTCATTATATTTATTTTGCTAGGGTTTCACAGAATATCTTTAGTCCGTGGATTTATGTCTATCAGTTGGAAAATTCTCAGCTATTATTTCTCCCTCACTTTCTCCTCTTTTATTGGTTGTGGAGGAGGCACCATATATTAATTTAATATTGCTGCATAACAAATTACTACAGCCTTAGTGTCTTTAAATAATACCCATTTATTATCTCACAGGTCATAAGTCCAGATATGGCATTGCTGGTTCCTCTGCTCAGAGTCTCACAAACTGAAATCAGGGTGTTGGCTGAAATACATTCCTTTCTGGAGGCTCTGGGAAAAAATCTACTTCCAAGGTCATTCAGATTTTGGGCCAAATCCAGTTCCATTGGGCTGTGAAAAATGAAGTCCCTATTTCCTTGGTAGCTGTCTGCTGAGGGCCAATTTTAGCTCTTAGAGGCCACCCCCATTCTTTGCCACATGACTCCTTCCATTTTCAAAGCCAGCAACAGAATCTCCCTTGTGACACATGTTTTGAATCTCTGACTTCAGGAAAAGCTCAGTTCCTTTTATATATTATCTAATTAGGTGAAGTTTACCTCTGTCTCTTAAAGTCAGCTATGCCATGTAACATAACTTAGTAAAGGGATTAAAATCCACCAATTCACATCAATCTAGGGATTATGCAGGTTTATAAAATAGCAGGATGGGAATCTTAGGTGCCATCTTAGTATTCTGCCTAACAGCAGACTACAAATAGACCTTTCTACTGTATCCCATACTCTTTTGCTCTTTTCTCTATTTTCCATCTCCTTTGATCTGTTCCATTCTAACATTTATGTTTCTGTAGAATCCAAGTCCCTGGTGAAATTCCACATCATTTAAGATATTTTATCCATTTACCCTCTATTTTCTGGAAAATATTAATCATAACTATTTAAAGTTCTTGCTATTTAGTCTACTATCTGTAGTAGTCTACTTATATTTGTCCTAATTTTAAGCCAATTATTCTTGTCATTTTGCATACCTTGTAATAATATATGAAATTCTGAACATTATATATGAAAAATGTATCTTAATATAATTATACAGTTGTCTATTTCTCTCTTTATTTTGACTTCATGTATTTTAGACCCTCTAATTGTGTGCACACACATTAATAATTGTCACAGCTTCTTGATCCTTTTATCTTTACAAAATGTCCCTTTCTATCTCGGGTAATACTCTTTGTCTTGAAGTTTGTTTTATATATTAAACAGTCACTGTAAGCTTTCTTGCTGTTTTCATGGTTTATCTTACTTCTATCATTTTATTTTCCAGCTGTTCATGTCTTTATGTTTAAAATGTCTCCTGTAGCCAAGGTATAATATGCTTTTGCTTTTTCCTCAATTCTGTTAATGTCTGTCTTTCAATTGGAGTTTTTAGACAACTGACATTTATTATAATTATTGATATGGTAGACTTAGATCTATCTTCTTCTTTTATTATTTGAATTGAATATATTTTACTATTTCATTTTAATATAATTTTTCCTATTTTGGTTGTATCTCTTTGGATATAACTCTACAGCTCTTCAGCCCTTCTAGAGCCTAATATCTTTTGATTCTACCATCTGTTCACTAAAGTTTCTTCACATTTTCACTTTTCCCCTTAGTCAGCTTAGGTTCTATGGTCTGCAATTATTTGTTGTACTAGATATCTTTTTTCTGACCTCCAGATCCACTTTTCACCTTCTCTACCCTCTCACTGTTCCAAGAGACCAAACTATAGGATGAGAGTTCTATTATCATATATAATCTATTGTCATATAGACTATGATAATAAGGAGTCTTGATAGAAAGTCAGAAAGATGGGGGGAAAAAGTGAAGTCGTTGTGTTTATTTTCTTGGTTCCCTCTCTGAGCCATGGACTGACTGCCTCCCTTGCCTGCAAGTCTTAACTTCTTTCAGGGAGGCCTTCTCCATATGACCTTCTCTTTCTGGTAACCATTCTTATCCTAGGACCCTTCAAATCTACTTTCAAAATACATGCTAGATCTGACTATCTTCATCATTTTCTCTGATACCCGGGCCCCAGTCACCAATGACTTGCATCTTACTTTAAGAGCTTTTTAACTGTTTTCTCTGCTTTTACCCTTGCTTTCACAGTTCAGTAGCCTCAATATATCAGCTAGAGTGATCTTTTAAAAAATGTCATTTATACATCTATCCCTCTAATGGTTTCACATTACTAAGAATAAAGACTGAAGTTCTTAAATTGCTCTTGCAATTACCTACCAGTTTCTATATAAATCCTTCCCTCATTACTCCAATTTCATTTTCTCTTAGTTTCCCTCATGTTCACTCTGATTCAAACAAATTTTTCTCCTTGCTTTTCTTTGAATTTTTCAAGCAAGCTCCAGTCCCAAGGCTTTTCAATTTCTGTTTTGTTTTTCCCACCTGGAATATACTTCTTTCAGGTAACCACATGGCTCACTCCCTTACCTTCTTCAAATCTCTGCTCAAATATCACTGTATCATTGTAGCATTACCTGTTCATGTTAAACTCACCCCTATAATCCCTGTTTTTTTTCCTTACTTTATTTTTTCCTCCATAGTATTCGTCACCATGTGCTCCGTTAAAGGTTCTTTTTTTAAAAAAATTGCCTATCTCATGCTAGTAAAAAATTTCCTACATGAGGGCAGGGATTTCTATTGTATTGTTTACTATGTTTTCACAATACCTAGAATGATGTTTGGCACATAGGCATTATAAAAAAAATACGGTAGAATGAATGATTTGCTATTTAGATATTTCTATTTTTCTTTAATATATCCAGTAACCACTTAGCAGCTTCCCTAAACAACGGACATGGTTTTTGTACCATCATTTTCTGAATCACACAGGTTCAAGCCATCTTTATTTCCTCTTATTCCTTCACTGGTAACTTAGTTTAATATTTCTACTGAATTTTAAAAATTATTATTATTATTTAATTTAGAATCTTTTCAACAGATTAACAAATTGCTAACTGGTCTCTGTATCTCCAACTCTGTTTATCTCTTCTTAGAAAATACCACCTATTCATCTTCCTTGAGTTATCAATAATAATATAACAGCCCCAAGTTTTCCTTCGTTCCCATTAGGGACTACATTATGACTTATGTTGGCTTTAGGCACTTTTGCCTTTTTAAACCCCTTCCTTCACTTAAAAAAAGAAAGAAAGAGAGAGAGAGAGAGAGAGAGATTTAATGTACAACTACTTTGGCATAAAGACAAATATGATCCAGGCTGGATGCATTATAATATATTCATTATTATGATATTTATTTTTTCTCTGATTTTAAAAGACACTAAAATTAAAACCTTTTTTTTTTGGTTCTGAAAGTATTGTGGGTCCTAGGTACACTGTGCCTACTCTGCCTAATAGATAACAGCCCTGTCATCATCACATACAAAATAAAGTCTTGCCTTTGCAGCATAGTTCTAAAACTGTCTACGATTGGGTAACTCTCCATATTTCAAATTCCAGCTAAAATTCCACTTTATTCATTACATTTTCCTTATTTGTCCTTAATCTATATCTCTCTCCAACAATTATTTGTACAATTAAATGTAAATATTTTTAGTGAAATTTCTTAAATTAATAGAATTTTTCCTAAGTAACTATAATTATATATACATGTACACAATTCTTTATTAGGTAAAATACCTTGATCTTATTTATCATTAGTGGTTCATTTGTAAGTTATGAATGGCAGATTTAATATAAGGATATTTACTAATAAAACTGCCTAGTCTCCCTGTAGTTATTGATTTAATTTTTATTTTACAATTATAAGAGTTTTTGTCTTGTGACTATATTTCTAAAAGATTGTTTCCTGTCTTCATTTTCATAGACATATTACAATTGTTCTTGCATTAAAGAAGGATTAACAACCTCAGATAATCAAGGTGACTTTATTGACGCTAGACATGGGACATGTGATCCAAAGTGCTATAAATTACCTTTGTTCATTGCTTTTATCTTTTCTACAATTGTATTTTCTGCTTTTGCTGGTGTACCAAACATCGTGACCATCCTTCGGTGTGTATATGTTATTCATAATCATTATTCATTTAATACATATGAAAGACAAGTTTAGGAAGGTTTTAGAATATTGTAGTAAATGATTTATGCTTTTGTTTCAAGGTAGCAACTGCTAGAGGGGAAAATTGTTATATTTTCAAAATTCATGTATATGCTTAATTCTCTATTTTAACTAATTTATTTGCATAAAGTATGTATATAGATAACACATTTAGTTTAATTTAAAACTAAATTTATTTACTTAATTTAACATACCTGGAAAATTCATAAATATAGGAAAAATCTTAATTATAACACATGTGATTACAATGTTGATTCATTGGTTATAGATATTTATTGACTATTTACTTCTATATTAGCCAGTTTGACTATGAGAAGACATGTGTCATCAACAAAGGAACATAATAACTTCTAGAATTTTGGAATTTCAATACATAAGTTTATTATTATTCTAAATTAAACCAACATTTGTTATTCATTTGTTCTTCCTGAATATATGAAATATATTTAATATTTGTTTTTACCATAGTAGCAGAATAATTGGTCATTATTTTCAGATTATTTTTTTCAAAAGACTAACATAAACCTTTAGGTCATGAGGAGCAATTTGTTGTACCCTAGGAAAACAGACTAAAAAACATGAATAAATATATGCAAAAGAAATCTGAGTTGGGCACACATGGTCTCTGACTTCAATGAACTTGCAGTTTAGATGGGAGACAAAACTTTAACATATCAATACAGTGAAGCAGGTTTTTACTTATTCACCTAGATCTGGCACTGAAACTACAAAAACTAATAAAATATGGACCTTGCCTAAGCTGCTTAGAGTTTGCTAGGGGGAGAAAAACACATAAAAAGGAGTGCAGGGAGGGCTTCCCTTGTGGCGCAGTGGTTGGGGAGTCCGCCTGCCGATGCAGGGGACACGGGTTCGAGCCCCGGTCCGGGAAAATCCCACATGCCGTGGAGCGGCTAGGCCCGTGAGCCATGGCCACTGAGCCTGCGCGTCCGGAGCCTGTGCTCCGCAACGGGAGAGGCCACAACAGTGAGAGGCCAGCGTAAAAAAAAAAAAAAAGAGTGCAGGGAGTTCTTAGAAATGCCATGATTAAGACTTGTACAGATTGACCTGGGAACAAAGTGGAGAAAATGGTCATTTTTATCTAGGATGATTTGGAAATGCTTATAGACAGTGTGGCACTTGAACTTGAGTTGTGAAGATAAGTGATTTCTCACAATGCAAGCAAACTGGGGGCAAGTTCTTAACAGGAAAAATTAGTAGGAAAAGTAGAGGCAAAAATGTGTGAAATATCTTGGCAAGGAGTTTGTTATGACAAGAGTAGCATGATTGTAAATTGGACAGGGAGATTTGAGCTTGGTAAGGGCCTGGTCATGGGAGGCTTTCTTTGCCATGTTAACGTGAATGATGTTATCCTATATGCATCTAGAAGCCATTGAAAAGAGTAAACCTCAGAAGTAAAAGTTATCAAATATGTGTTTTAGATAGATTAGTTTGAAGATAGTGTGGATGATGAAGCTGATAGAAGAAAACAAGAAACAAAGGAAGGTACTTAGGAGACCAGTTTAGAATTTATCTCTATTTAGAGATAGAGAGAATAGAACATAATAGAGAAATATTTAGTTTGGATAAAAGGGCAAGGTTATTAATTTGATGTTCCTGGTATAAAATGTGGAAAAATCTAGAATTATGTCCAGTTGTCCAGTCTGGGGAACTAAATGAATTATAATGTATTAACTGAGATAAATTCAAAGAGAAGAGAAAGCTCAGATTGAACATAATCAGTACAATGTTGAGCATGCCTTAACATTGTATGAAACTTCTGAGCAAATATTCTCAGCAGTGAGATGAGAAAGATGATAGTAATACTCCAGAAGTCTAGTTCTGAATCTTCTCATGTCTCCTGGTAACTGTAGAGAGCAATAAGTAGAATAAAATATAACATGCATGCACACACACATAAACACACATGCACACATATACTGTTTCAGTACAATTATGAGATCAACAAAAAATGACAGAGTTGTAATTGCATATAAATATTGCCAAAATTGAAGTAGAACAAGGAACCAGCTTGTAGATTCATAAAGATGTTACAAAGAATAACAGGGAATGTGGAGAGGGTATCAGGATTGACAGATCTCAAATATCTCCAGCATATATTTCTGCTCAGGAAGAGAGGATGGTACCTTAAGATGGAAGTTCTGGGAGTAGGACCGAGGTAGATAAGTCAAAGCAGAGTATTTTTGGAAAGAATGGGAAAAAAGTTTTGCAAAATGCCAAGGGGGTCCAGACATAGCAGATCTAAAAAAGTGCCAGCAAAATACCATCTACAAGTGAATACATAACTTTGGAAAACAATAAATATGAAGAGATCTCGAAAGCCCAGATCTGGCAGTACAAGTTCTTTTGAAGCAGGCCAGGTTTGCAGAAGCAGAGAAGGTATAACCACACATAGGGACTATATTTAACTCCTCTATATAAACAGAGAAGATAACTCTTCAGTTTTGAAGCTTGGAAAGCTGGGTGCATGTTCCATTCCCATAACTTTCTGCCTCTAGTTTAAGAAAACCCATCTCATTCAAAATGATTAAGTAGAAAAGGAAAAGCTTCTGCCTACATACCAAATAATTATAGTGAGAGAAATGAAAATTATTAAGCATTACTTTACAAAGGACAGTGAAAACTCACTAGAACAATGTTACCATGAATCAGATAAAAATATAAATGTAACTATATGTAAGTTTAAGTTAAAAAAATTAAACAATCTTGGCCACAAAACAAGAGAAAAATAGCTAGATGAAGGAGGCTATGGAATGAAAACTGACAGAACTCAGGAAAGAAAGAAATGGGAAAAAATTTATAGATGAAGACTAAATTATAAAGCACACAAGGAAGAAAAGACAACATAGAAAGCATGTATGTGGCATAGAAGAGGGAGAATGGAGAATATAAAATAAAAGTAAGAAAAAGTATTAGAGAAAATAGGCAAATATAGAAGATAGGAAAAGGAGATCCAAAATGCACATAATTGCAGTCCCCAAAGAAGAAAACCAAAAAAATAAATATTTAAATCTGTAGCTAAAGTTTACTGAAATAATAAATAATGATAAATAATGAATAATTAAATAATATTTGAATCTACATATTGTAATGGCACATCAAGTGTCTAGGGAAATTGATCCAGAGCAATCAACACTGAGATGTACTGTGGTAAAATTATTGGATGTACAGATGCAGAAATAATCCTTTTGTCATCTAAAAGAAAAAAGGAAAAACAAAAGTTTGGCATCAGGTTTCTAAACAGCAGCATTCACCTCCAGAAGACTGGAGAAACACTTAAAAGATCCTCAAGGAAGGAAAACATGAGCTCATTATTTCATCATCAACAAACTGCCCTACAGTTATAAACAGTTTGGATATGGAAGTACCCGGGATATGTTGATATCAGATACTCCTTAAGAACTGACAACAAGGCAAGTTGTAACCAACCAAGATATGATTGGGGAAATTTTGATAAAAGGTCTGGCGAGGGACTTCCCTGGTGGTACAGTGGTTAAGAATCTGCCTTGCAATGCAGGGGACGTGGGTTTGATCCCTGGTTGGGGAACTAAGATCCCACATGCCATGGAGCAACTAATCCCACGTGCCGCAACTACCGAGCCTGTGCGCCACATAGAGAGAAGCCTGCACACCGCAACGAAGAGCCCACACGCCACAACAAAAGATCCTGTGTGCCTCAACGAAGATCCCGTGTGCTGCAACTAAGACCCCGCGTGCTGCAACGAAGACCCAACGCAGCCAAATAAATAAATAACTAAATATTTTCAAAAAAGAAGGTCTGGTGGCAAGCATCAAGTATGTTAAACTACTTAGATTTAACTACCTATATTTAGCTAATATATTTAACTAAGTGCAATTAATTTATGCTAGAACTGAGGCAAATACTAAGCTAAGCATAAGGGTGGCAAAATAGAATGAAATGTAATATGCTTTGATAAAGTAGAAATTGTACAACTAAGAAAAATGGGAGAAGTAAACAGGGTAGAGATCAAAAGAAGGATAAGCTTGATGGCTGCCTAATAGATAATAAACGGAGAGTCAAGGGATATTATTTTTATAGACATTTTATTGAAGCATAATATGTTTTCAGAAGAGTGCACAAATTGCAAATGTAAATTGATGGATTTTAACACAGCAAAGACACCTATGTAACCAGAGTCCAGCCCAAGAAACGGATAATACAAGTATTCCAAAAGCCCCTCCTCCACCTCCCTTCTTGTCTAAACCCTTAATGCCTAAAGATTACCACTCTCCTGACTTCTGCAGTGAATAGGCTAATTTGTTCTGTGTTTGAACTTTATGCATACACAGGAGAATACAGCACATAGTCATTTGTGTCTGCGTTTCGTTACTCAACAACGTGCTTTTAAGAGTCATTCATATGGTTGTATATAACAGAAATTCATTTTCATTGCTCTATAGCAGTACTATCCAATCAGATTTTGTAAAATGATGGAAATGTTCTGTATCTCTGATATCCAATATAGCCTCTAGCCACATGTGCCTATTGTGCATTTGAAATGTGGTCAGTGTGAATGAGGCACTGAACTCTTAATTTTATTTAGTTTTAATTGACATAAATTTAAGTAAGCACACATGGGTAATAGTTAACCATATTGTACAACATAGTTTTATAGTAGTCCATTGTGTGAATATACTAAAATATATTCATTCTGTAGTTAATGTTGTTTCCACTTTAGGGCTAATATGCTGTTTCTATGAACATTCTTTTACTTGTTTTTTGGAAAACATATGAATATATTTCTATTGAGTACACATATAAACAGAATTGCTGAGTCATATGTATGTTAAGCTTTTTAATAAATTTTTAAAGTATTTGCACTAGTTCATTCTTCTAGCAGTCTATTGTTAATTGTTCTTAAACTCAAGCAATTTTGATAGGTGTATAAGTGTTGATATTTCATTGTAATTTTAATTTCCCTATTCAGAGGATTAATATTATTGAGCATGTTTTCCTTTATTCATTAGCCATAGGAATGTGCAATTTTGTCAAATGTCTTTTCTGTTCTTTTGTCTATTTTTACATTGGGTTGTCTGTCTTTTTTATTATTGATTTGCAGAATTTCTTTATATACTCCAAATGTGGGAGTCATTTGACATATATATTCATGACAAATATCTTCAACTCTGTGACTTGCCTTTTCACTCTGATAATGGCATCTTTTGAGTGAAATAAATTTTTAATTTTAATGTCCTGTTTAAGAAATCTTTGCCTGATCAAAGTCATGTGGACATTTCTTATGTTATTTTAATAAGAGATTATAAAATCAATAATTCAACTGGGAATGATATTTTTTGTATAAAGTTGGGACCCAGGTTCATCATTTTTGGATGGATACTAATTGACTCACCACCGTTTATTCAAAGGCTGTCTTTTCCCCACAGACATGCACCAGCAGACTCTATATATGTGGTTCTATTTCTGCACTCTGTTCTGTTCCATTGGTGTATTTGAGCATCCCAGTACCAACATTACACTGTCTTAATTGCTGTGTATTTTTTGTGAATATTTACATCAGTCTTTGTTGTAAGTCCATCTTTGAGATTATCTTGGCAATTCTCGGCGCTTTGTATTTCTAGGTGATTAAAATCACCTAGTTAGTGTCCATAAAAAACATGCTGAGATTTGGATTGGAATGTCTTTGAATCAATTTGGGAGCATTGCTATACTTACCACACTGAGTCTCTTGATCATTCAATGAAGTATGATTCCTTCAGTTATTTAAATCTTCATTTATTTCTCCAATAACGTTTCATAATTTTCTTTTTCAGAGTTGAGGTCTTAAACCTCCTTCATTAGATTCATTCCTAGGTAACTGATGTTTTTGATATTTAGTATAGCATAGTATAAAATAGTTGTTTATTACTGGTATGAAGGAAATGCAATTCATTCTTATTGCTTTGACCTTGTATTTTGTGACTGTGTTCATATTAATTTCTAATAGTTAGTTGGTAGATTACTTCAGATTTTCTATGTAATAATGAACAAAATTCACCACATCAAAGCTGCAAAGAAATAAAGGCTTTATTTGGCATCTGAGAATTCCAATTCAGGAGACACTGATCTGAGCAAGAGTTGAAAATGTGTTCCAAGGAGGAGATAAAAGACAGGGGTTTATAAAGGCAAAAAACCCAACAAGGTTGCAAAAGTTGTTTCAAAAGAATTATAATTGGTACTGGCAAGCCAAAGCTATTCTTATCTTTATGTGATTGGTAGCAAAAGGCTACCACTAGAGGGAGGGAAAAGTTCATTACTGTGACAGGTTGCAGGTTTTCTTGTAGAGTCCTTGGAATATTTGTGGTTTGGCCCAATTCAAAAGTTCATGGTTCCAGCTGGTGAGGATGTGCGTAAGCCCTGCTTCCTTAATGGCCTTCCAGCTCCATTTTAAAGAGCTCTCTTAGCAATATGTTCTCTTTTTTTTTTTTTTTTTTTTTTTGCAGTACGCGGGCCTCTCACTGTTGTGGCCTCTCCCGTTGCGGAGCACAGGCTCCGGACGCACAGGCTCAGTGGCCATGGCTCACGGGCCCAGCCGCTCCGCGGCATGTGGGATCTTCCCGGACCAGGGCACGAACCCATGTCCCCTGCATCGGCAGGCGGACCCTCAACCACTGTGCCACCAGGGAAGCCCTGGTATTATTTTTTAATTAAATCTTTGGAAGAACTCAGTTGTCATGTACCTGGCCTAGAATTTCTTTGGGAGAATGTTTTAAATTAAAAATTGAATGTCTGTGTGTGTGTGTGTGTGTGTGTGTGTGTGTGTGACTAACAAATCTTTCTGCTTTTATCTTTATAATTTCTATCATTTTACTTCTATGTTTTTAGTATTTTTATTTTATTCACCTATATCTTCTGTCTATTGGTATATATGCCTTTTCTATCCAAGTATAAATTTAGCTGCATCCCAGAAGTCTTGATATATATTTTTACTCATACGTTCAATTCAAATATGCCTTTCAATGTATTTTTCATTTAAACCATGTGTTATTTAGAAGTGTACAGTTGGTGCAAGGTTGGTTCCTTTTGATGGCTATGAAGGCAGGGTCTGTTCCAGATATCCATGGCTTGTAGATGGCTATCTTTTCCTGAGTCTTCACATTATCTTCACTCTGTGAATGTCTATGTCCATATTTTCTCTTCTTATAATGACACCAGTTATATTGGATTAGGGCCTACCCAACTGACCTCATTTTAACTTAATTACCTCTGTAAAACCCTGTATCCAATATGATGGCATTCCAAAGTACTGGGAGTTAGGATTTTTGGCATATAAATTTTGGAGGGAACAGAAATCAGTCCATAACAGTAACAAACCATCCCAGGTTTAATCACTTAACAACAACAATTTATCCTTATCTTTCATGGTTCTGCGAGTTGACTGGGCTCAACAGGGTAGTTCTTGCTTAAGGTTTCTCCTAAGCTTGTGGTCAGATGGCACATAACATTTGAGTTACCTGATAGCATGACTGGGTTAGATTTCCTAGATGGCTGACAATTTAGGCTAAATTTTCCTAGGAGCTTAGGTGGAGCTGTTGATTGGTCATAGAGGCTTCTTTGTGCAACTTAAACGTCTGCTAACAAAGTGCAAGAATTCCAAAAGGGAACATCCCAGGTTTTAGTGTTCTAAGAGACCCAGGCATAAGGTACAAGGCATAAACTGCAAGGCTTCATTAGACCTAGGCTGAAAGTCCAAGAATGTCACTCTTCTGCATTCTATTTGTCAAAAAAGTCATGTTTCAAAAGAGGGTGATTAGATTCCATCTCTTGATGTCAGGAGCAACAAGCATGTATTGGGGGAAAAGAGGAATCAATGATAGCCATGTTGAGTGATTATCTACCACAGTATCTTTCATTGGTTTTGGAAAATATTTAACTATTCTTTCTTCAAATATTGCTTCTGCTCTATTCCTTATCTACTCACCTTTTGGATATCAGTTACACATATTGTAAACCTTTCACTATATCCATGTATCTTTTATTCTTTTTTACTTTCTGTTTTCATTTGTTTTTATGCTCTGTGCTTCAGACTAAAGTTTTTTCACTGATCTCTAATGTATTAATAATATTTCCACCTGCTTTTCCAGTTACCTGTACTCTAGTTTACTAATTCTACCATCCCCTGTGTCTAATTAGTTGTTAAATTCACCTATGAGTTCATTATAATTAGTGTACTTTTCTGTTATAGAATTTTATTTCTTTTTAATAGATTCTAGTTCTCTGATAATATTCTCTTTCTTGTCATCTGTTTTCTTGGACATATTAATCCTCTAAATTTAAAATGTCTGTCAGATATCTAGTATCTGAATATTCTGTAGTACTATTTAAATTTCATTTTTTTCTCTTGACTCTGTCTCTTATAACTCCTATAATTATTTTTAATCATGTGAGATTTTGTGTACCAAAAATAATAGAGACTCTGAACATTAATAACTCCAAAAATATTTTACAATAGCTTTATTAAGGAAAGTAGAATAGGAACAGTTCTCTGTAAACCAAGCAGGAATTTAGCTGATTTAAGGATAGGTTTAAGTTTTTTAAAGACCTTATCAATTTTCAGATTGTCCTTTATCCTAGAGTATCATCTTTCAAGAGGTCCTGATTGAAAGGTATGTTGAACATAGGATCCTTCACTTTTGGTGACATTTGAACTCCAGTATTTGTCTACCCAGTCACAGTAAAACTTCCTAGAGCAATATTATCAGTTCTTTTTACATTGCATTAGAAATAATAGGACTTCCCTGGTGGTGGAGTGGTTAAGAATCCGCCTGCCAATGCAGGGGACACGGGTTTGAGCCCTGATCTGGGAAGATCCCGCATGCCGCAGAGCAACTAAGCCCATGAGCCACAACTACTGAGGCCCCGTGCCACAACTACTGAAGCCCATATGCCTAGAACCCGTGTTTCGCAACAAGAGAAGCCACCACAATGAGAAGCCCGTGCACTGCAACAAAGAGTAGCCCCCACTCTCTGCAGCTAGAGAAAGCCCCCACACAGCAACGAAGACCAAATGCAGCCAAAAATAAATAAATTTATAAAAAAAGAAATAATAGCCAGTACATTTAGCTAACTATTTGGTCAGGTAACAGCAGATAAAAAATAGCAGATATATTGAGCTATACACACACACACTCACACACAAACAAATTCAGTTAAAAAAATTTAACGTATATTAACTGAAAAATGAAAACAAAATAAGGTCTGTAGTCTGGTTAACAGCAGCAAGCCAATGTCAGTTTCCTGGTTTTAATATTATATTACAGTTCTATAAGATTTCACCATTTAGGGATGCTGGGTGAGTGTACCCATGATGCTTTGTACTATTTTTACAACTACCTGTGAGTTTCAAAATAAATAATAATTTCAAAATAAAAATAGTTTCAAAATAAAATGAAACACACTTGAATGTCAAAAAAACTGACTTGAACAATTTGAAAAGATATATCTCATATTATTGAATAGGAAGACCTAACACCACCAATGGATCAGTTCTCCTTAAGTTAATTCATAATTTTAATGTGATAATGAAAATACTAGTGGAATTATTGAACTATAAAACCTGATTCTAAAGTTTTTATGGAAAAATAAGCAAGAGTAGCTTGGGAATCTGAAACAAAGAAGCACAGTAACAGAGGCTTAGCCTCATAAACTAAAATGCACCATAAAGTCTCAACACTGAAGCAATATAATATTGACTTATGAATAGACTGACATTAAGTCTAGAAATAGATCTCAACTCATATAGGAATTTAATATAATGAAAGTAAAATTTTAAATAAGTGCATCAAAAATGGACTTTTAAGAAAGTGTTTTGGGTATAATGGGGATAGACTTTGGGGAAAAAATTATATCCAGAGCCCATATGATATAACAAGAAAAACTCAAATGGGACAAAGATTTAAATGTAAAAAAAATTAAATAATACAAGTGGTAAAAAAATCAGCTAATTTCATTATTATTATTATTTTAGATGTTGGGGGTAGGAGTTTAGTAATTTATTTATTTATTTTTGCTGTGTTGGGTCTTCGTTTCTGTGCGAGGGTTTTCTCTAGTTGTGGCAAGCAGGGGCCACTCTTCATCGCGGTGCACAGGCCTCTGACTATTGCGGCCTCTCTTGTTGCGGAACACAGGCTCCAGATGTGCAGGCTCAGTAGTTGTGGCTCATGGGCCTAGTTGCTCCGTGGCATGTGGGATCCTCCCAGACCAGGGCTCGAACCCGTGTCCCCTGCATTAGCAGGCAGATTCTCAACCACTGCACCACCAGGGAAGCCCTCATTATTATTTTTAAAAGGTGAAGGTATTTGTTACTATGACTAAAAATCTAGAAGTCATAAGGGAAAGACTGATAAATTTTAGTCCATAAAATTAAAAATAATAAGCAAAGTCAAAAGCCAAGGAACAATGAATTTATGCAACTCATATTCTATAAAAGATTAATTCCTCTAATAAGTAAAGCTCTCCTAAGATTAACATCCCAATAGAAAAGTGGAAAAGCATCAAAGAAAACAAAATACAAATACAAATATGAAAGGATGTTCAGCCATATCTACAGTAAAGGTCATAGAATTTAAAAATTTTATGTGATAGTATTTCTTATGTACCTAGTTGACAGGAATAAAACATTGATAATAGATCTGTTTATGTGGCTGTATAGAAAAAAGTACTTTCATATATTGCTTGAAAGAGCACAAAATGGTGCAACTCTGATGAAAAGAGTATCTTTAATACTTCAAAAATTGCAGATATGTTTACCCTTTATGCTAGCACTTGTACTTGAAATCCTTTTTGCAGATATCCTGCAAAAAAATATATTTACATCCATAAGGCTATCTATATTACATAGAACCACATATTGTGTATGTACTATATACATGAAACAACAAACACTGGAAAAAAACTAAGTGTGAAAGAGCAACAGACAGGTTGAGTAGATGATTTCATTTTTGCACAATGTAATATAATGAAAGTGAAAACAAATAGGGAGGGGCTCTATGTTCATATAGGAGGGGATCTTAAGAATATATTGTAACATGAAAAAATCAGGTACAGAACAGTCAATATATGGGGTTCACCAAAAAGTTCATTCAGGTTTTTCCATGAGATGTTACAGAAAACCTGAACAAACTTTCTGGCCAACCCAATAGTTTGCTACTTCCTCTGAAGAAATGAGAGTATAGAGGTATGCATTTATAATCATTTGTATTTTCATAAAGAAACACTGTGAAGGTATAAACAAGAAAGTGATGAAAATGATAACCTAAAGGGATGGGATAGAAATGAGAGTAGATGAGAGCAGGGGTATAAGTAAGCATGTCTCTCCAGCATGTGCTCTTTGTATAGCTTTCCAAAATATAATCAAACTTCAAATTCAACAGAGTTTAATTTTTTAAAAAGTACAATAAAAGTCAAAACCAAATACATCAATTGTGAAATCATTATCAAGTGCTAATGTCATGGAAGTGGTGTGGGATGGAATAGCATTGCAGGCCAATGCTCCTACAAAGGATAACTAGAAAAGCTGGGTTAAATTAACAATCATATATTTAAAGGCACAAAGTGGCAGAGGACTAGAGGGATTAAAATTCCAGAGAGAGCAGAAGCTTTTAGAGATGAAATAGGGATCTAAAGCTGTCCCTGACATTCTTGTCAATTCTTGATGAGGGGTAGATGCTGACAACATGGACTAGGTCTAGGTAGAGTGTCGCACTAGGGGGCAAGCAAACTGACATAGTTTCTGGTGACCAAATGGGGCCAGGAATGACACCATTCTTTTTCCTCTGGAGAATTCTGATGAAATCCGAAGCTGTGTGAGGCTTAAGTCTAAACAGAAAAGTATCAATATCATGATTTGTCAGTTCTCACTCCATCAAGGTGATCATTAAGAAAAATTAGTTCTTCATTTCTTTCCCTTCCATCCCTCATTATTTAATTAATTAATTATTATTATTATTATTTTATTTCTTGTGGCACATGGGCTCTAGAGTGCAGGCTCAGTAGTTGTGGCGCACAGGCCCAGCCGCTCTGCAGCATGTGGGATCCTCCCGGACCAGGGATCAAACAGTGCCCCCTGCATTGGCAGGCAGATTCTTAACCACTGCGCCACCAGGGAAGTCCCCATCCATCATTATTTTAATATGTGTATGTATTCTCACCTGTGATAGTTACCATGGATTTAAACAAGAAGGTGGATGAGCACTTTAAGGGAAAAAGGTGAAATAAAAGAGGAACAGAAGTGACCAGATTCCTGCTTCTCTGATGGACTTTGGAGGGTGGCACAATAGAAAAAAAAAAAAAAGTAGTTTCACTAATAAGTTTTCAATTGTAATATTAAAACGTACTGCAAAAAAAATGTAGAAGAATGCCAAGAGAGAATTATGGGACAATCTAAACTAAATCTCCTCTCTGGGGATTCAGAGAGGGTGTCCTTAAGGAAATCACATTTAAGCTAAGCCCTAAAAGATGGGGGATGAGAATTTCACACAGTGGGAACAATGTATGCAAAGACTCTGACTCTGAGTGCAAGAAATAGCTATATAAGAGTGCTGTATGACAGAATGTCGTAAACAAAGAAGGTGGTAAAGGCAAAAGTTGTGAGGTGGCATGCAATGAGACTGATGAGCCATTGAAGGTTCCTAGTGGGTTAGTGAAGTAATCAGAATTTTACCTTAAAAAAATCACTTGTGGCTCTATGTGGAGAGTGGACTGCAGGGATAAAAATGGTTGTTGGAAGATAAGTTAGGAAATTCTTTTATTTTCTTCAGGCAAAAAATACACGCTTGGAATAGGCCAGTAGAATTAGAGATGAAGAAAATCAGAGAGAGATATAAAAAAAGTTATTTATAAAAATCACAGTATTTTATTATTGATTGTCTGTGGTGAATGAGGAAAAGAATACTCCTTCAAGCATGCCTCTTTCCAGGTTTTGGGCTTGAAAACTGCATGGGTGATGATTCCATTTCTTGTGACAGGGAGCACCAGGGGAAGAGCAACTTTTGTGTGTGATAGGAACTTAAGTCTAGAACTCAAGAAAGATATGGACTGAAAATATATATTTAGAAGTCATGAGAGATATTGGAAGCTGTCTTTTACATCTTGGAAGAGTACTAACCAATAGTTTGTTTATTCCATGAAATTCTTAAACCATACCATCATAGCCTTACTCCTTAGACAAAATACCAAAAAAAATCACTTTATTCTTAAAACATAGTAATGTTTTTCACTAAAAAATTGTGTTTTATGAATATTATTTCTTGTTTTGCTGTTCATTTAACTGATTTTGGAAAATTAGGGGAATCATTCATCTTTTCATCTTTTTTGTATATCAGAAATAAAGTTATAATCAAACTGAAGATACATAAATATTTGTTAATAATTATGAGTTATTGTTAGCTCTTTATATACTTCAGAGAACACCATTATTGTACTACATATAAAAAAACTGCTTATGCTAAATGAAGCAGAATACTAAATTTTAGTTAGGCATATGACCCACATTTCTGTTTTATACCAAAAACTTTATCCTAAAGTGTGGTTCTAAAATGTGACACTTTACTTCCTTTATATGTCTTTAATGAATCTGCTCATAATAAAAGTTAAATTATGTTTCATTTAGAAACATCACTATCTTTTAAGAATTGGTAAATATGTAGCAAATATTTGAGGAAAGAACATATATTTTTACCAGGTTGATACAGGTGGAATTATCTCACTTTTTACAAAATAGTCATAAAGTACTGAACATATGCTACATTTTAATAAATTGAGTCATTTTGGATGACAATATTGGTCATACTTGTTTATTATTCAAGTTCCAGAACAAGGAAATAAAGGGTAAGCACAGGATTTATTTAAAATATCCATTTAAAATGTAGCTTTTATTTCTTTACTTTTTAAAATGTTCAAGGGTTGATTATTTTTTGTTGTATTTTAGTTTATTTTCCAAAATACTAATATGTGATTTTTATACATTATTTTTCTTTTTAAAACAAATACTTGATGAATACAAAATACAGAGATCTTCATTCTTCATATTTGAGAAAGTTATTTCTTATTTATTTTAACTTTTGAATAGTGAGGGTAAAAGTCAGAGGTCCAACCGAAAAGAGATGGCACCCTCAAATTAGGACAATTCAAGTAAGGTTGAATGATGTGGCTATTTAAAATGCGGGCAGGGTATAAGGAATCCCAAAGTATAGTGCAGTACTTCAGGTCTGTTACCACCCAACACCCAAAGGGAAACAAGGGTAGGAAGAAGAGAGACCTGTAGAGGGTACTGCTTTGCCTAGTGACCCAGTCAACTTGGGTAACTGCAGAGAGGGAGCCTGGGAATGAAGACCTGAACTTCACCTTCCTTTCTCACTCTGGAGCACCCTATTGGCATAACCCAATCAGTAGCCAGAGGCAAGAGAACCCCATTGATGTAGTCCATTACCTAAATGGAGAGCAAGGTAGAGAAAGGTAGAGAGTAAGTTTCACAGGGACAAAAGGAAGAAATCTGAAACAATGGATGTGCACCACAGAATGAAAAATGAGAAGTATGAAAGGTAGTGCTAAATTTTTTTCAGCCAAGGCTGGGGCAGAGAGTTTGGGCCATAAATGCTTCCTCCTAGTGAAGCACAAGTAGCTTTAGAATTGGTTGGCAGTGGGCAGAATATGGAAACATGGGAAGAGTTGCAGTTAATTCACCCAGATTGAACTCTGTCAACTGGCCAAAGATCCTTAGTCTAATGGATGCACAGGGAAAAAAATTACCCCTGAACCTAGCAAACATTCTTTACAGCTAATAATAATGATTTTTCATGATATCATTGCTATTTGCTTGCAGGATTGTATCTGACAAACAACGTTCTCTGGCCATGGGTGTGACCTTTGTGATTTTGAGAATATTTGGTATGGACTTTTGGCAATCTATTATTACATTGAATTGAATGGTTTCTTTTTTGATTTATACATGTGTCAACATGTATATTTAGAATTTCAAATGAATAATTATGATAAACTGACACAAAACAAGTGAATGGGGGAGCTGCTTTACAGAATTTAGGAGACAATACTTAGTGTAAAAAAGATAATACTTGGGGCTTCCCTGGTGGCGCAGTGGTTGAGAGGCCGCCTGCCGATGCAGGGGACACGGGTTTGTGCCCCGGTCTGGGAAGATCCCACATGCCGCGGAGCGGCTAAGCCCGTAAGCCATGGCCGCTGAGCCTGCGCGTCCGGAGCCTGTGCTCCGCAACGGGCGAGGCCACAACAGTGAGAGGCCCGCGTACCGCAAAAAAAAAAAAAAAAAAAAAAAAGATAATACTGTAAAGCCTGTCCTGTCATATAAAATATGCATTAATATTATATTAAGTTAGAAGAGAATCTTTTTGATCAGAAGTATATTCTTCAAGCTTACACAAGTGGTTTGGTAAGCTGAAACAAAGCACATATAAGCATAGAAACTATATTTTCCATTGCTTGCATGTTTGAGAAGTCATTAACCTAGACTAGTGCTTTAAAAATTTCTCATTACCAAAGACACTGAATCTGATGTTTTAAAAGATTTATATCCAAAGAACAAATTGGTTTTGCTGAGGGTGATGCACTGTGTACTTCAGGCTTTCTTATGCAAAAAATAGCTTTCAAATCCACATTATGACTATATTAGGAGCTCTGATTCAAGAAGTTGATTAAAATTATTGGTGGGGTAAGGAAACAAGATTAGACTGGATTGAAGACTGAAAGCCATATGATAAATGGAGTCAAGAAAGTAGAAAAATTTAAGTGTGGCTCTAATGGGGATCAGAGAAATTGTTCTATAGCTAGATCAATATGCAGGGTTTAAATTAGCTTTTTTAATTGAGAAAAATTAGAGCATATTTTTACGGTCAAAAGTGATCCAGTGGATAAGGATGGATTCTTAGTGGAGGAGGGAGCATAAGAAACAGCAAGTGCACAGTTTCTTACCTCAGAAAGGAAGCCCGTGAGGCTGAGGCAGTTTTGAATGGGAGAGGGTGGAATAAGGTGATGATATTTTAGATACAACTGTCTCTACATCTTTCAGGGTTTTGCCATCAGAGAATTTAAGCAGAGGGTAGATATTATCTGATTTACATTTAAAAGATAACTCTGCTGCTGGAGTGAGAAATATTTATCAAAGATAAATGTGGAGGAAAAGAAAAAGGAGGCTTTTGCTGAAGTCTGAGTTATATTAAATTGGATTCTAGGGGTTGTAATGAAAAAGAGAAATCAACTTATCCAAGGTGTATTTGGAGTTAGTGTTACAGTGGTTTATCATGGATTAGAAAAAATATGGTGGGAAATAGAAAAAGATGAGTAGTAGGCCTAGGTTTTTCACTTTGAACAATTATAAACAGAGTACCAGCACTCACTGAGACTGGGAAATCTGGTGATGGGCAGTGGTCTTTGACAGGAATCAAAAAGTCATGAGGCATGAGCACTCCGATAATTTCTTAAGGAAGATGGTCAATTGTTAGATATGTTAGTTCTGAAAACCTAGTTCTAATGCCTTTGGAGTGGCATTTATTTATTTATTTATTTATTTTTATTTTTAAGACTGCATTCACTTTTACCTGAAAGCAATACTGTTGCTGAGGAAGTGTCTCTGTGAGTATATAGAGATTTCCCTCAGGCAGCACACAACTATTCCTCTGCATATGAGGTCTTCTGAAGCTAGGGCTGCTACAAACATGCCAAAGCATTTACATTTTCAGTTATTTTCGCAATATCTTGATACATAACAGGCATACACTGCATTTCAAAACTAAATTTTCAGTCATTGAAAATTTCACAATTTGAAATCTTAGGAGATATATGGAGTTCACAAAATCAATATTTAGTATCTCTGTTTTAAATACTTTCTCCTAAGTTTTTCATTTAGAAATTAACAAAATGTTGAGATGTCAACTAAATAACAACATGCATATCATTCTAAGAAGAAGAAAATCTGCTAGCTTTTTTTATATCTACAGGGATAGGGATTTTTGAAAACACTCAATTACGTTTTCAGTTTTTAACAATCCTATTGATAAGCAACTTCTTAGATAACTTTAAATGATATGTTTACAGTGATGATGACTAAATATATAAGTTTACATTTAGGATTAAAATCATTCTGATCCCAACCTACAGTGTTTTCATGGTGAATTTACAATCATTGCTTTTTTCATAGGGACTATACCTGGACCAGTAATTTTTAAAATAGTAGGAGAAACTTCTTGCATCCTTCGGGATACTGAGCGCTGTGGAAGCATTGGAAGTTGTTGGATCTATAACAAGACAAAAATGGCCTACCTGTTGACAGGAGTATGTAAGTGATATCTATTGAAGAATATTGAGAAGTAAAATTGTTTTTATTTAAAATTTTTTTAACATCTTTATTGGAGTATAATTGCTTTACAATGGTGTGTTAGTTTCTGCTTTATAACAAAGTGAATCAGCTATACATATACATATATCCCGATATCTCTTCCCTCTTGCGTCTCCCTCCCTCCCACCCTCCCTATCCCACACCTCTAGATGGTCACAAAGCACGGAGCTGATCTCCCTGTGCTGTGTGGCTGCTTCCCACCAGCTATCAGTTTTACATTTGGTAGTGTATCTATCTATGTCCATGCCACCCTCTCACTTTGTCCCAGCTTACCCTTCCCCCTCCCCCGTCCTCAAGTCCATTCTCTGGTAGGTCTGCATCTTTATTCCAGTCCTGCCCCTAGGTTCTTCATGACCCTTTTTTTTTAGATTCCATATATATGTGTTAGCATATGGTGTTTGTTTTTCTCTTTCTGACTTACTTCACTCTGTATGACAGACTCTAGGTACAAATTGTTTTTAAAAACGTATGGTTTAGAGTAAGTTATAGTTATAATAAACTAAGAACAAATGGATACTTTGATTATTAAAGAAGCATATATTATTATATGCAAAATATTTTAGAAACTAATTACTATAGAACTGATGTAAATATTTGAGACATTGCATTAACTACACAATTGTTTTATGTTATTCCTGAATAAAGGGTGATGATTAGAAGAATTTCAATTTGGGAAAAAATTTTGCCTGTATACATATACAACTAAGTTGCTTGACCTTATGGCCCTTTCCATTTCTGCAGTAAAAGAGATTGGATAATTTAAAAAAGAAATTTTACACCACTGAAAAGTATCAAAATACTCTTATCCCACTTAAATGTAAATTTCACATCGTCTCTTTTGCTCAGTGATAAAACAGGGCCGACATATAGCAAACATTCAGTATTGTTGAATAAATAAGAGATATAGAAAATTGGGATGCTATAGTGATATGGTCAAATTGTTGGGGAAAGCCTCGATATGCTTGTATTACTTCGGGAAATTCACTAGATCTTCTTGTGAAATGAAGATGTTGAACTACATAATTTCTGAAGCCTTAATCAGCATTAACTTTCAGTGGTTTTATTGTATAGATACTTCTGGTGTGCTAAACATTTAAAAGTGTTTATATGTTTTGTGATTTTACTGAGTGGGTTCAGTAATTCAAAGAACCACATAATGATAGACTCTAATATTTAACAGTAACAAATATCTGTTTGATAAACAGTATTCAGCAATGCCTTCTAAATCAGAAGTCAATTGTCCAGTGAGCTTATTAGTCAATACTGAACACTAAATAAATTTTTAAAAATTTTAAAAAGTCAAAAATGGCATTTAAGAAGTCAAAATTAATTTCTCAGAGATAATTCAACAAAACTAGGCATTATTCTTAAGAAAGTCTGCTGAACCTTTTAGTTTTCATTTTAGATATAACTGTAACGTGCTTAGCTATTTTCAAACGTGGCATATAATTGAGAAAATAGATGAACTATTAGAAATCCTACTAGGGAGCTACTAAAAGGGATAATGATAATACAGAACATAGGGAATTACAGTCAGAAAGGGCAAATACAGGAAACTGAAATAGGAATATACATTTGCAGCAATTTAGTGTAAACCAGTATTTAAATTTTATTCCATGAGTCACTTGAATCAGAATCACTTGGAGTGTTTGCTAAAATGTAAGTTCTGAGGTCTTTATTTAGAATACCAAGAATTAGTGGTAGGAATGTACATTTTTTTTTTTTTTTTTTTGCGGTACGCGGGCCTCTCACCGTTGTGGCCTCTCCCGTTGCGGAGCACAGGCTCCGGACCCACAGGCTCAGCGTCCATGGCTCACGGGCCCAGCCGCTCCGCGGCATGTGGGATCCTCCTGGACCGGGGCACGAACCCGTGTCCCCTGCATCGGCAGGCGGACTCTCAACCACTGCGCCACCAGGGAGGCCCAGGAATGTATATTTTTAATAAAGCACCTCAGGTGATTTTTATCACAGTAAACTTTGAAGACAGCTATGTGAGAGATCCTGGAGCTGCAGTGTCCAATATGGTAGACATTACCTGCACATATCTATTTAAATTTAATTTAATGCAATTAAACATTCAGTTCTTCAGTATCAACAGCCAAATTTCACTTGCTTAATGGTCACATTTGACTATTCTATGGGACAGTGCAGATGTAGAACACTGCCATTGTCACAGAAAGTTCTATGCATACCACTACTCTAGAGCAAGGCTTATTCAAGAGGGATGCATGAGCCCTAGGAGCCCACATTAAATTTTAGTATATTTTTGGAATCCTAAAATTCTGTTTGTACAATTGTATGTCTTCTATAAAGGAAGGCTGTGACATTCATCAGATTCTCAAAAGTTTTATCAACTTAAAAAAGTTAATAAAAAATTTATCAGTCTATCAATCACCTGTGGAACCAGCACTCAAAAGAAGCTATAGAAATTTCTCCTATGCCCCTGGCTAGTCAATTTCCCTCCCCCACAGATAAACCCCTTTCATATTTCTATTAAAATATGTTGGTTTTGCCTGTTCTACAAATTATGGAAATGGAATATAATACATGCTGGTGGGGTTTTTCACCTGTCTTGCTTAATGTTATGCTTTTGGGAGATTCATCCATGCTATTCTATAGCAGTAGTTTGTGCTTTTAAAAAATTTCTGAGTATTGTTTCACTTTATGAATATGCTATAGCTTATTCATGCTCTTATTAATGGACATTTGGGTTGTTTGCAGTGTTCAGCCGTTATAAATAAATGTTTGAAGTATTGTATCATTACAAATAGCTCATTAATGTTTCCTATTTTATCTTTGAAACCACTGTAATTGATAGTGTCAGATAACTGATATTGTTGCTGTAAAATATTTTTTACTTTAATGACCAGGGTTATTTGCACCCAAAGTTCAAGTACTTTTATATAATTCCTGTAATATATTAACTTTCCAAAACTTGAAAAATGAAAATGAATTTAAAAACTTACATAGTCAATTAATTTTTCTGAAATATTTCTGTTGGCCTTTGGAAAACGATGAATATTTCAAGGAGTAAAGCTGCATGAAGTTGTTTAAAAAGGTTCCAGTTTCTGCTGATAATTAAGTTCTGAAAGTAGAAATATATTTTTATGTTTTAGAATTAATACATTCTGTGAAATAGTAACACACTTTGCATTTGTCTTGGGCTATTTGTTTAAGACGTCTAAAAGATTTTGTAAACATATTTTTAAAATTTCCTTTAAGTAACTTGACATAAGTTTATGACATTAATTGCATTCTACAATTTGAAAATTGGTACATTTATAGATGAAATATACTTACCTTTTCTTTGGTAGATGGCTCTTTCCACAAACATTTTTGCTCTAAATAAATTGACACATCTGATGGCTGTATTTTTTTCGAATTCAGGTTTTATTTGCAAAGTAGTTACTATCTTCTTCACTGCTATTGCATTTGGCCTATATAAATATTTACCACAGGAAAACAGTGACATCCTGCCTACAGTTGTGAAGAATCTAAAAGTTAAAAAAAAGGAAAGAACTGGATCATCATTATGTAAGAATTACACATTGTCAATCTATCAATGGGATATTATTAATAAAATTTAAAATGATTTAATATAACTATATGTTTAATAAGTGAATGTGATTCATGTGATCTTATAAGCTTTATTATATTTTGAGTATAAATATAATAATATAGTCTCTGTGTTTTGCACTTTTAAAGGATATTATAAGATACATATTTAATACTTTCAATAGAAAGGTAATACTTTGAAAGAAAAGCATGAAGTGGAAATGGGAAAATACACATAAGTTAATTCTGACTGCAATGATATCGTATATATTAGTTATTGGTCTTTGGTTATGTAGGCTTACTTAGGTTTCATATAGTTTATTCTTATTACGTTTCATTTGGGCTGTGGGTATTTATTTCTCAATAATTTTTCAAAGTAATATTAGATGTGCCAGTCTAGTTCATATAATAAAAATTTATATGAAGGTCATATTTATTCTCCAAAAGGAGACATTTTAAAATTAACATTTATCTCTGTTAATGGAGAGGTTTCCTCAGAAAATTTCTCTGGTCAATTGGCCAGTTTGCAATACATATTTTCATGCTTCTTTAATTTTTGTAGACATAAAATTCAATTTGATCATATACCTCTCTATTTTTACCTTGACTTGAATTTTATTGATAAAGACTACTGGTACCTAAGTTGATATCCATTTTTGTGTTTTTGTATTTAATTTCATGATTAATCGTAATTATTTCACTTAAAGAAATGTTCAAATTCGAATGCAGAAAATGTGTCAACCATTTGTGGAATTTTTCTTAAGCTTAAATGTGTTTTTATAGAACAATTTTGATATAATTATTTCATACATGATTCTACATCTATCCAAATTATATAGCAATCTTCCAAATATTGAAATAAAAATCAAATTGTTCTGAAACAAAAACTTCTCTGCAGTGTTTCTTTTGTTCTCTTGGGAGAATGCATAACTGACAAAATTTCTTCTTTGTTATTCACATTAGTCAATGACCCTATGTGTAAGGGCAGACATTGCCCTATTCATCTTGGCTGGCAGAGGGAAGTGAGAAGCAGGGAATATTCATATCTTACTATATGTTTTTCTTACCTAACTTTAACATGCATTTATGAAAATCTATAAACCAGTCTTTATGTGAAACTCTACTTGACAGTTTGACTCTTCTCTGTTTGAACCAGCAGGATGGCAGAATATCTGAGGATCAGAGTGTGAAAACAGAATCTTTAAAGATTCTACAAGATCTGTTGCTGTGTCCTACTTTCAGAAAAGGGGAATCACATGTGACGTTTACCAAAGTAGTAGAAATGTATCTGTGGTGATTTGTATTTTCATAATAAAATACATTCTTATAAAGCATTTCTCATATGTTTTTAATGTATGTAGGATTTTAAACATCAATGTACAATATAGGTTTATCTAGAATTAAAGATTAATAATTTTAGGTTATTTATATTCTTCCTTAATATTCTATTGTCTAAAAATATTTGAAAATTTATGCAACTAGGAAATAAGATAAAACAATAATATTCAGATCCAATTTGAAGGTGCTTATAATATATTTCTGTGTATGTGTAAATATCTACATACTTCTTTTTGGTTTTTTTGGAAAACAAACCAGCAAAGGTATAATAAAGATTATAATAATTTGGAGAGTAGTGTTAAGACTTAAATTTGCGTATAACTTTCTGCTACAATAGACCATGTGTTTCTATGTCACAAACTATTATAGTTCATAGAGGATTGATAAATAGAGAAAATACAACCCAAAGTCACTGGTTAACACCAATTTAGCAGCTTTTGAAACAATCAGAGGAAGCTTTCTCACTACTAATGAGAAGACCTTAAGAAGAAGTCTTAAAAAAAAAAAAACAACAGCTAAAAATCCTATTGAAATACCTTCCTTTGGAGTCAGTTTTGAATGTTTTAATGCTAACAAGGATCATTACACTTTCTACGTTAATGTATCTAGTGAAGCTGCAAGTGCAGATGAAGAATCTGCAAAGACACTTTTAAGTATCAGATTTTAAATTTTTGATGAAACTGTTCTCTATTGAGAATTCATGCCCTCAAGGAACTACATCTCAAAGGAGGGAGGTGAGCCCCCCAGCATTTAAACCTACAAAGGACTGAGTGACTGTGATGCTGGGTGAAAATGCTATGGAGATTTAGTTGTGCTAAGATTTATTAAGATGTTTTTGTTTTCTTTGGATATATACCAAGAAGTGGAATTACTGGATTATATGGTAGTTCTATTTTTAGTTTTTTTTGAGAAACCTCCATACTGTTTTCCCATTTATTCACATCCTCACCAATACTTGTTATTTGTAGACTTTTTGATGATAGCCATTCTGACAGGTGTGAGGTGATAGTTCATTGTGGTTTTGATTTGCATTTCTCTGGTGATTAGTGATATTGAGCATCTTTTCATGTGCCTGTTGGCCATCTGTATGTCTTCTGTAGAAAAAATGTATATTCAGGTCTTCTGCCTAATTTTTAATCAGGTTGTTTGGTTTTTTGATATTGCGTTGTATGAACTGATTATATATTTTGGATATTAACCCCTTATTAGCCATATCATTTGCAAATATTTCCTCCCATTCAGTAAGTTGTCAGTGGTTTTCTTTGCTGTGTAAAACCTTTTATGTTTAATTAGGTCTGAATAGCTTATCTCTTTTATTTTTTATTTTGGCTACATTGGGTCTTCTTTGCTGCGTGGGCTTTCTCTAGTTGTGGTGAGCGGGGGCTGCTCTTCGTTGTGGTGCACAGGCTTTTCATTGTGGTGGCTTCTCTTGTTGCAGAACATAGGCTCTAGGCACGCAGGCTTCTTTAGTTGCTGCACAAAGGCCCTAGAGCGTGTGGGCTTCAGTAGTTGTGGCGCACGGGCTTAGTTGCTCCACGGCATGTGGGATCTTCCTGGACCAGGGGTAGAACCCGTGTCCCCTGCACTGGCAGGTGGATTCTTAACCACAGCGCCACCAGGGAAGTCCGAATAGCTTATTTACTTTTGTTTATTTTGTCGCAGGAGACAGATCCAAAAAAATATTGCTACGATTTATGTCAAAGAGTGTTCTGCCTGTTTTCTTCTAGGAGTTTTAAGATTTTAAGGCTTACTTTTAGGTCTTTAACCCATTTGAATTTACTTTTGTATATGGTGTGAGAAAATGTTCTAATTTCATTGTTTTATGTGTAGCTGTCAAGTTTTCCCAGCACCATCTATTGAAGAGACTATCTTTTATCCATTGTATATACATGCCTCCTTTGTAATAGATTAATTGATCATAAGTGTTTGGGTTTATTTCTGGGCTCTGTATTCTGTTCCATTGTTCTGTGTGTCTGTTTTGTACCAGTACCATGGGGTTTTGGCTACTGTATCTCTGTGGTTTAACCTGAAGTCAGGGAGCATGATACCTCCAGCTTTGTTATTTTTTTTCAAAATTGTTTTGGCTATTCTGTATCTATCGTGGTTCCACATAAATTTTAGGATAATTTGTTCTAGTTCTGTGAAAGATGTGATGAATATTTTGTTAGGGATTGCATTAAATTTGTAGATTGCTTTGGGTAGTATGGGCATTTTAGCAGTATTAATTCTCCCAATCCAGAAACACAGGATATTTTTCTATTTCTTTGTATTATCTTCAATTTACCTTATCAGTGTTTTATAGTTTTCAGAGTATGGGTCTTCCACCTCTTTGGTTAAGTTTATTCCTAGGCATTTTAGTCTTTTTGATGCCATTTTAAGTGGGATTGTTTTCTTGCTTTCTCTTTCTGATAGTTCATAATTAGTGTATAGTAAAGCAACAGATTTCTGTATATTAATCTTGTATCCTGCAACTTTACTGAATGCATTTATTAGTTCTAATAGTTTCCTCGTGCAGACTTTAGGGTTTTCTATATATAACATCATGTCATATGCAAATAGTGACAGTTTTACTTTTTCCCTTCCAATTTGGATGCCTTTTCTTTTTCTTGTCTGATTGCTGTGACTAGGATTTCCAGTATGATGTTAAATAGAGGTGGTGAGAATGAGCTTTCTTGTCTTATTCCTGATTTTAGAGGAAAACTTCCTGCTTTTCTGCTTTTCTCCAGTAAGTCTGATGTTAGTAGTGGGTTTGTCATAAATGGCCTTTATAATGTTGAGATATGTTCCCTCTATACCAACTTTTATGAGAGTTTATATCATGAATGGATGTTGAATTTTGTCAAATGCTTATCTTGTGTCTATTGATATGGTCATGTGATTTCATCCTTTATTTAATTTTGATTTGCAGATATTGAACTATCCTAGCATCCCTGGAATGAATCACACTTGATCATGGTGTATTATCCTGTTTATATATTGTTGAATCCAATTTGCTAATATTTTGTTGAGGATTTTTGCATCTGTATTCATCAGAGATATTGGCCTTTAATTTTCTTCTTCTTCTTTTTTTTTTCCAGTGTCTTTGTCTGGTTTTGGTATCAGGGTAATGATGGCCTTGTAGAATGAATTTGGGAGTATTCCCTCCTCTTCAATTTTTTGGAATAGTTTGAGAAGGATGGATATTAGCTCTTCTTTATATGTCTGGTAGAATGTCCCTGTAAAGCCATCCAGTCCTGGACTATTGCTTACTGGGAGTTTTTTTAATTAAAAATTCAATTTCACTACTTATGTTTGGTCTGTTCAGGTTGTCTATTTCTTCATGATTTGGTCTTGGAAGTTTGTATATTTCTAGAAATGTTTCCATGTCTTCTAGGTTGTCCAATGTATTTGCATGTAACTTCTAGTAGTATTCTCTTGTGATTTTTTGAATCTCTGTGATATTGGTTGTTAATTCTCTTCCTTCATTTCTTATTTTGTTTATTTGGACCCAGTTTCTTTTTTTCTTAATGAACCTAGCTGAAAGGCTATCCATTTTGTTTATCTTTTCAAAAACTGGCTCTTGGTTTCACCGATCTTTTCTATTGTTTATTCTCAATTTTACTTATTTTCTTTCTGATCTTTATTAAGTCCTTCTTTCTGCTGACTTTGGGCTTTGTTTGCTCTTCTTTTTATAATTCCTTTAGATGATAGGTTAGGTTATTTATTTGAAATTTTTCTTGTTTCTTGAGGTAGGACTGTATCGCTATAAACTTCCCTCTTAGAACTGCTTTTGCTGTATACCATAGATTTTGGAAAGCTGTGTTTCCATTTTTATTTTTCTCAAAGTATTTTCTAATTTCCTCTTTGATTTCTTCATCGACCTATTCCTTTATAGTAGCATGCTCTTTAGCCTCCACATGTTTGTGTTTCCATTTTTCTTCCTGTAACTTATTTCTAGTTTCATACCATTGTGGTTGGAAAAAATGCTTGATATATTTCCGTTCTCTTAAATTTGTTGAGACTTGTTTTGTAGCCTAGCAAGTAATCTATCTTAGGATAGACTAAGCTAAGAGAATTCAGCACCACTAAACCAGCTCTACAACAAATGCTAAAGGAACTTCTCTAAGTGGGAAACACAAGAGAAGAAAAGGACCTACAAAAACAAACCCAAAACCCCAAATCTACAACTCTGATGGGGAATGTTGATAACAGAGGAGCCTCTGCATGTGGAGGACAGAGGACAGAGTTTATATGGGAAATCTCTGTACATCCTGTTATTTATTTATTTATTTATTTTGCTATAAACCTAAAACACAGCTCTAAAAAATAAAGTCTATTATAAGATAAAGAAAACTTACTCTTGTCCCATCAGACTTTTTTTCCAGATAATTACCCATTTTTCCTTCTTTTCCTTCTAATATAACTCTCATAGCATTTAACTAAAGACACTTTTCTGCTTATTTCATGCTAGGTGTAACTAGTTATCCCTTTAGGTGTATGATTTTATCACTCCAAATAAATGTTATGCCCCTTGAGGGAAGGGATTTTTCTTCATTCTTTGGAATATTCTCTCTTCTGAGCACATGCATACCTTGCTCTCTATATGACTGAAAATAAAATATAAGAACAAGTTCATTCTGTAGAAAATGTTCAAAATGTATTTTTCCTTTTACTTTGCATCCAATATTCTATAATTTTTCTTTCATTCAGCAATACTGACATTATTATTCTATTTTTGATTAATGTACATAAAACTTTTTGTTCTAAAATCATTGGAAGCAACAGGGAGCACTTATTTTAAGGAGAAATAAATTATAAGACTACCTAGGAAAACAGGATTCACTTGCTTCAGAAAGTGATACTGAAATGCATATAGCAATATATTACTGAATTCATTTTTCTTCTTGTCTCTAAGACTAAAAGGAAAACATGTTGTTTTACTTTGTTCCTATGAATTGATGAAAGGGAGTTTTTACAGTTTTTTAAATGTAAATTGTTTTTTTTTTGGCCGCGCCACCTGGCATGCAGTATTCTAGTTCCCCGACCAGGGATGGAACTCATGCCCCATGCAGTGAAAGCTCGGAGTCTTAACCACTGGACTGCCAGGGTAGTGCCTTAAATGTAAATTTTATATAAAAGTCATTGCTTAACATAATAAGCAGCATGCCAAAGCTGCACATATGTTTTTCATATCCTACTTTGATAGGCAGAATGACAGCCCCTCAAAAATGTCCATGTCTTGTCTCTGGGGCCTGTCAGTATGTTAGAGTATGTGGCAAAGGAGAAGGTTGCAGATGGAATTAAAGTTCTAATCAGCTGACCTTAAAATAGAGAGATTATCCTGGATTATCCAGGTTAAATGTGATCATGAGAACCCTGAAATGTGGAAGAGGGAAGCAAAAGAGTCAGTGTCAGAATGGTGTGATGTGAGAAAAATACAACTGTCCATTTCTTGCTTCGAAGATAGAAGAAGGAAGGGGACCATGAGCCAAGGAATGCCAGCACTTTGATTGTAGTCCAGTGAGACCCATTTGGATTTCTGACCTTCAAAGACTAAGGTAATACATTTTCATTGTTTTAAGTCACTAGTTTGTGGTAATTTGTTAAAACACCTATAGCAAACAAGTGTATCTATCATACTTGTCCTCACAAATGTATAGGAATGATACTGTCACAGAGATAATATTCATCAAATATTCTATTCCCTACCCTCACTTACATTTTCCAGTCCCCTTAAAGTTAGATGTTAGTTGTTCTGGCCAGTGAAATGTAAGCAGAAGTGAAATGGGTCACTTTCAGATCAGATTCTTTTCTACTGCCATGTCCATATGGTTTAGATGGTACAACTACAAGATGGCACCTCCTCAGTCAAGCTGGGCCCCTGAAAGCCTATGTAAAGCGCAGGAAACACTCTCAAATCCTCTTTGAACATGTAGTGGAGCTAGAAATAAATTTTTTTTTATTACTTTAAGCCACCACAGTTGGAATGGTAATTTGTTACTGCTGTTTGACATGGTTTATCCTAAAAAAAAAATACAGATACTAAATATAACTTAGTAAAAATATTTCTGTCAGGAACTAAGTTTCTCTAATTTCTAGAGTTCTGTCTTAAAGACAGAACTTGCAGAATTTAGAAGACTTCATGGCTAACATTGCCCTTAGACTGTAACATCTCATCTATACTTTTAGCACACAAGATTTCCAATTCTAAGTTGTGCTCTCTGGCCAGTGACTGGAATGAAGACTGTGTACCTTATTGAAAAGAGTCATATGTTCCTTACGGATTATGGTCAATAGCAGAATAAGATGCAGTTATACAAATTAAAGAAGTTGTTTTATTTTTGCTCAGAGGTAATCCGTAATCCCACCTCCTCATGGAGGTGCCTGGGACAAGAGTCTACAGTAATGCCTGGAGAGGAGCCAGGATTTTTCTCAAAGAATTTTGAGCCTCTCATACGCCTGAATAATACTTCTGTGGCAGTGCAGAGTTACCTGAGAACTAAAAGTTATGGTTTTACTTTAGCTGAGAGATTTTTAAAGGCAAGTTGTTCCTATTTGACCTAGTTAATTACAGAAGAACTTTAGTGTAAATCTGTTTTATAAATGAACCAAAGATGTCCCCTAGGCTGTTTATTTCGTCACAGCAGACTGTGTCCTGTTAGCTCAAAAGGTCACTGGTGCCAAAGTAAAATTTTTACATTTTGTTTTCAACATAGCCCAAATAAACAGAATTTAGTCATTTTGAGTCTGATTGCTTTGTGTATCTTGTGAAGCTATGCCCAACATCTGCTGGCCATGGATAAAATAAACCCTATAGCTACAAAAGCAGAGCTGCTGCTGCCCTTTGGAACTCTCTGAACCAGATTCCCTACTGGTCTCCTGAATGACATCCCCTAAACATGTAAGCCCCCTCTCCCCTGGGAGTTCACTTGTCCCTCCATCCCCTTCTAGATAGTGCTTTAGGCTCCAAATACTATCATGCCATGAGGGGCTTCCCCCACATGCAAACCTGTCAAAGTGTTGCTGAAATAATGCTCATATGTACAACAGCCACTTCATGGTCATATCTTTTCCCTTGTTCAGCCCTGAAATCCCTCAAACTCACTGCAGAATCTTACAGAATGTCTGATTTTGTCTATCATTGCTGGGCTCACTAAATGTTAATTGCCAAAAGTACCTCCAAGTAGCTGTGAGAATTCACTAATTAAATGGGATTACTTAATTTTTTTTTTTTTTTTTGCGCTACGCAGGCCTCTCACCATTGTGGCCTCTCCCATTGCGGAGCACAAGCTCCGGACGACGCAGACTCAGCGGCCGTGGCCGACGGACCCAGCCGCTCTGCGGCATGTGGGATCCTCCCAGACCGGGGCACGAACCCGTGTCCCCTGCATCGGCAGGCGGACTCTCAACCACTGTGCCACCAGGGAAGCCCCGGATTACTTAATATTATCCATTTGTATTATGGTGAGTAATCACTCTCAAAAACTCATTGTTTTACTTTGACGTTGTTAGATGTTAAAGCCTATTTTTTTCTTAAATTTATTTGGCAATAGGCTCAGATGATTTTTAAAACTTTATTTTGTTTTGGACCAATTTCATTAACAGAAATATAACTGCTACTGTAAGGGACCTTGTGAGCACATTATAATGTAGTGATTAAGATCATAGTCTTCGTCTCTGATAGAGCAGGGTTTGAATTCCAGTTTTGTAGCTTAATTGTGTAAATTTGGGCGTTACCTAACTTCTTTAAGCAACTTTTCTTTTTGCAAAAACAGGAATAATAATTGTATAGAACCATGGGTTTTAGTTATCTATTACTGTGTAATAAGTTAATCTAAAATTTAATGGCTTAAAACATTTATCATCCAGTTTCTGTGGGTCAGGAATCTGGGGGCAGTTCACCTGGGATCTGTGGCTCAGGGTTTCACAGGGCTGGGTCAATGTGTCAGCTGTGGCTGCAGTCATCTCAAGTCTTACATAGAGAAGAACCTTCTTCCAAGTTCAGTCATATGATAATCATACTGTTGTTGGTAGGATTCAGCTTCTCAAGGTATGTTGGACCAAGGGCCTCAGTGACTCCACCAGCTTTTTGAACAGAAGTTTTTTGGCATGTGGGCCTCTCCATGTGGCTCATATCATGAAACTCACTTCATCAGAGCCGCAAGCAGGAAGAGCCCAAGAGTAAGTGCAAGCCAGATGGAAGTTGCAGTGGTCTATAGCGTAGTCTCGGAATTGACAGCTCATCACTTAAAAAAAAAAAACCTAATCTACAACTTTATTCAGATTTCAACAATTTTTCCACTCAGGATCCTATTCAGGGTTGTCATGTCTCCTTAGTCTCTTTGATCTGTAATCATTCCTCAGTATTTCCTTGTGTTTCATGATCTTGACATTTTTTTGGAAGAACTTCTAATTATTTTGTTATTTTGTAGGACTGCCCCTCAATTTGGATTTGTTGGTATTTTCTCATGATTTTGTTGAGGTTTTACATTATTAGAAGGATAACACAAAAGTGATTTTCCCTTTCCATTGTATCATATCATGGGTACATGATGTCAGTATATATTGGCAGTGTTATTAACTTTGATAAATTGGTCAAGGTTGTATGCATCAGGCTTCACTTCAATGAAGTTACTATTTTTTTTTTATCAATCTGGAACCACCACCACTTTTGACATATTCTATTTGTTAGAGACAAGTCGCTAAGTCCAGCCAGTACACACAAGGAAGGAGATGATATAATGGAATAAGTATCAGGAGGCAAAGTTCATTGGGAGTCATTTCAGAAGTTGCTCATCATACTATGAAAGGTAAGGTAAGTAAATGTCCATCAACAGATGAATGTATAAAGACGATGTGGTGTATATATATACACAATGGAATATTACTCAGCCATTAAGAATGAAATAATGCCATTTGCAGCAACATGGATGGACCTGGAGATTATCATATTAAGTGAAGTAAATCAGACAGAGAAAGACAAATATATGATATTGCTTATATGTGAAATCTAAAAAAAAATGATACAAATGAACTTATTTACAAAACAGAAACACTCACAGACTTAAAGAACAAACTTATGGTTACCAGGGGGAAAGGGCATGGGGAGGGGAGGGATAAATTGGAAGTTTGGAATTGACAAGTACACACTACTATATTCAAAATAGATAACCAACAAGGACCTACTGTATAGCACAAGGAACTTGGCTCAATATTCTGTAATAACTTAAATGGGAAAAGAATTTGAAAAAGAATGTATACTTGTAGGGGTATAACTGAATCACTTTGCTGTATACCTGTAACTAACACATCATTGTTTATCAAGTATACTCCAATATAAAATAAAACTTTAAAAAAGTAATAATAATAAAAAAGGTAAGGATACAGTTGTAAGTAAAGTAAGGATATAGTAGGTAAGGTAAGGATACAATAATGCACATAAAGGACTTAGCATGTTACTGTATAAATGGTAGCTATCATAATGATAATTATGATAATTATTTTGTGGCTCTCTTTCAAATTGATTCATTTGACAAATGTTTATTGAATGCTTATAATGTTAGAAATGGAAATACAAAACTATTTGGTTTAGGGGAGAAATAATAATAAACAGGTAAAGAAAATATTTGTGAATTTTTGAAAAATAAATAAATTTATTTATTTATTTATTTATGGCTGAGTTGGGTCTTTGTTGCTGCATGCAGGCTTTCTGCACGCGTGCTGCGAGCGGGGGCTACTCTTCATTGCGGTGCGCAGGCTTCTCATTGCGGTGGCTTCTCTTGATGCGGAGCACGGGCTCTAGGCACACAGGCTTCAGTAGTTGTGGCACGAGGGCTCAGTAGTTGTGGCTTGCAGGCTCTACAGCGCAGCCTCAGTACTTGTGGAGCACGGGCTTAGTTGCTCCACGGCATGTGGGATCTTCCCGGACCAGGGCTCAACCCTGTGTCCCCTGCATTGGCAGGCAGATTCTTAACCACTGCGCCACCAGGGAAGCCCAATACTTGTGAATTTTGATGAATGATATAAGGAAAGCTATCAGGACAAGGTGATTGTGTGTGTGTGTGTGTGTGTGTGTGTGATGATTGTTTCAATCAAGACAGAGAAAGCCTACTTGATATGATACTTATGCTGAGATTGAATGTTCAGAAAATATCAGCTTTACAAGATCCTGAAAAGTAATATTGTAGGCAGAGAGATTAGCAAGTTCAAGGACAGTGAGGCAGAGAAGAGTTTGTCATGTGAAGGAAATAGGAGAACCTTATGACTAAAGTATACTGAGCAAGGGGTAAAGTGTTATAATGTCGGTGAGGTAAACAGGGGCTAAATTATATAGGACCTTGTAGGCTGTGGGAAGGATGTTATTTTATTCTAAGTATGATGGAAAGGATTGTAGTGTTTTATGAAAGGTAATGATAAAATCTTATTTTTAAGCTTTTATTCTAAATTTATTCTAAATTTATATTTCTTCAAATTATAGAAAACTTGCAAGAATAGTGTAAGGAAGTTCTGTATATGTGTGGTGAAAATTATAACAATGCCAGCTCTCTCTGATTGAATCTATTGTCTTCAAAACATCTAAAATGGTATACTGGCCTTTACTTTTCTAGTATTCAAAGAAGACAACATTTCTGTACCTACTATATAAGGACAAGGAATCATTATAATTAGGTTATTTTCTCTTTAAATATTCAGATAATAAGTACAAAATGTTTGGAGACTATTGAAATTATCTCTAGTGTTTAAGTTTGGGACAGTCATAAAATGGCATCTACTGACTGGTAGGAAACTATTTTTCAGATCAGTCTGGTGTTATTGCAAGTATCCTGTGGGCAATTTTATTTTACTGTTTGAATTTCACCTTAGGATTTTTGCCTTTACTCTTGACATTTTTTTTGTTTTGTTTTGGCAAGGAAATATAGGTACAAGTTTCTGAACCATGGACATTTTAAAGGAATGTGTAACTGATCCAAAACTTTGACACCAACAACGATGCTTGAATATTATGGCACATACATGGTAGTACCTAATTAACACTTGTGCCTACAGTGTCTCCATGCTCATAGCATGCCATTCTTACTGATTTTTTACACTTGCTTTAGAAAGTGTTGCATGGCATTCATTCAATATACCTTTTCTATTCAGGTTCATTATTTGGTAAAGTATTTGTTGGTGTACAATTATATGTGCTTTACTGTTTTATGACTCATCCCACTCCATGGATGACCTCAAAACTATGTAGTATTTCATCTGGCTTCTTTCTTGTTTTCTTCCCACCCACATCTCACAACTGAATCTTTCTTTCTTTGCTAACATGTACTTTGAATGCCTTTGACACAAATAGAAAACAAGATCATGGTAAACAGCACACCAGAAGTCCAAGAAATCTATTGTCTATTCAGTCAAGGAGTGCTAAGAAAGGAAGGTGGTCACAACCAACAAACATCTTATCTGGTGAGCTCATGAATGGTTCTAGTTAGAATAGAACACAGTCCATTTATTTGCCTGGCCAAGGCCTGGAAGTAAACATAAGGTTGCTAGGTATGGGAACAGGATAAGGGGAAGAAATAAAAGTGGTTTAGTAGAAAGACGACAGAATTCTAAGTATGGCTCTGACACTAAATAGATGTTAGATGAAACAAATTTTACTTAAGTTTATATTCTGATCAGTATTTTATGAAATTACTGGATTACTGAGTTTTAGCATCATTCAATTTCAGATTTGGAAAGGGGTTCAGTGGTTGGCTAATCCAAATCTGTAGTATAAATGCCTCGCACAATACCCCTAATAACTGACCAGCTGGCTCCTTCAGTGAAAGAGAATTCAGTACCTACTGAGGCAATCTATCCCATTTTATATAGCTCTAATTCAATGGGTCTTAAACTTTTTTGTCTCAGGACCCATTTATACTGTTAGAACTAACTAAACATCACAAAGAGCTTTTTGTTTATATGGGGTATATCTATTGATAGTGATATTAGGAATTAAAATGAGGCATTTAAATAATTAGTTCATTTAAAATAGCAACAATAAGCCATTAGATATTAGCATAAATGTTTTAAAATTTTAATAATTTTGAGCTAGGCACAGAAAAACTTCTACTACATGATCTCACTTATATGTGGAATTTTTTTTTTTTTTTTTGCGGTACGTGGGCCTCTCACTGTTGTGGCCTCTCCTGTTACGGAGCATGCGCAGGCTCAGCGGCCATGGCTCACGGGCCCAGCCGCTCCGCAGCATGTGGGATCTTCCCAGACCGGGGCACAAACCCGTGTCCCCTGCATCGGCAGGCGGACTCCCAACCACTGTGTCACCAGGGAAACCCCTGGAATTTTTTAAAAAGTTTAATTCATGGAGACAGAGAGTAGTATGGGACCAGGGACTGGAAGAGGTGGGGGAAAAGAGGAGATGCTGGCCAAAGAGTACAAACTTTCAGTTATAAGATGAATAAATTCTGGAGACCTAATGTACAGCCATAGTGACTACAGCTAATAATAATGCATTGTATACTTGAAATTTGCTAAGAGAATAGATCTACAGTGTTCTCACAACACACACACGCACACACACACACACACTAACTGTATAAGATGATGGGTTTGTTAGCTTGATTGTGGTAATCATTTCACAATGCATATATATATATATATACATATATATATATATATAAAGTATGTTGTACACCTTAAATATATACTTTTTTTCTTTTTTTTTTTGCGGTACGCAGACCTCTCACTGTTGTGGCCTCTCCCGTTGCAGAGCACAGGCTCCGGACGCGCAGGCTCAGTGGCCATGGCTCATGGGCCCAGCCGCATGTGGGATCTTCCCGGACCGGGGCACGAACCCGTGTCCCCTGCATCGGCAGGCGGACTCTCAACCACTGTGCCACCAGGGAAGCCCCTATACCATTTTTATTTGTCAATCATACCTCAATAAAATTGAAAAAAATAATTATATTAAAAAAAATTATAGTGAGAAGAATGAAATGGTTTAATCTCTTTAATGTCTAGCTTAATAAGGGGTTCTTATGTCTTCTTTTTTGTGATATGACACGTCAAGTAGCCTCTGGAAAACTTCAGTGTTCACTTGCATGAAAATGGGGATCTAAACGGCAAATAACATCCTAGTATTATTTAAATATAGTTGTGAACTAGCAGACCCTCTGAAAAGGTCTCAGATTGTGCTGGGACTCCGGATCACATTTTGAGAACCATTGCTCCAATTATTTACACAGGATTTTCTTTATTTTGAGTTCATATTATCCTTCTACTTGAAAGGTCCTTGTACTAATCTCAAGAACCATAAAGAATAAGTGTGATCTCTGTTTCAAATGATCCCCTCACTCAAATATTTTATGACAGCTATTTGTTATCCCTGTATCTTTCCTTCAGGATAAACTTTCATAGTTCTTTCAACTAATTATCATGTGAAAATTTTCAATTTTCCACCTTAGTTATATTGGGTTGGCCAAAAAGTTCATTTAGGTTTTCTGAAACATCTTCCGGAAAACCCCAAATGAACTTTTTGGCCAACCCAATATTATCCTTGGGCCTACTCCCATTAGTCAGTTGTTCTCTTCGTGCATCAATTAGGGTTGAATACAATATTTCAGGATAGTCTGAATGGTGCAGAGAGAAAATCTTAACCTGGATTTCATACTTCAATTAATGTCTCAAATTAATACATATTTGATCCATATTTTAACTAGCTGATGTTTAGTCAAATCTGTATTTTGCAATTTTTTTTTTTGCTGTATGAGGACCTCTCACTGCTGTGGCCCCTCCCGTTGCGGAGCACAGGCTCCGGACCTGCAGGCTCAGCGGCCGTGGCTCACGGGCCCAGCCGCTCCGCGGCATGCGGGATCCTCCCGGACCGGGGCACGAACCCGCGTCCCCCGTATCGGCAGGCGGACTCTCAACCACTGCGCCACCAGGGAAGCCCTATTTTGCAATTTTGATTTAAGTGGATTTATAGAATTTTTTAAACCTATGTCATCTTGTTAGATATGGATCATGGTTTTAGTTTGTGGATCCTGATGCTGTTATACAAAGTATTCATAATATTTATGGCAGATATAATGCAACATGCACCAAATTGCTTTATTTTCCTCCTGGGCATACAGCACAACTACATACTGAGCTCCTGTTGCATCTAGGCATAGGACTGAGTTTTGATCAGTGGGATATAGGCAGAAGTGCCCTATGATCTGTTTCAGTGCTGGCTAGAAACATGCAGTGCAAAGGTGTACTCTCTCTCCAATTGACTTGTTGCAAAAAAAGACCTCAGAGAGAACAAAAAGTGGATCCCTGAGTCCATCATTTGAAGGAGACATTCCAGGAGAGCCTTCTGAAGAGGAAAATTCACACTGAACCTTCCATGAGCCAGAAAGAAACTGTTATTTATTGCTCTACGCTCATTGAATTGTTTGATAGCCTACCTGTTCTCAGCTTCTATTAAAATTCTCTATGGTTGACATTAGTCTGTTATTCAATCACTGTTTTGCCATAGTCAGTCAATCAAAAAGGACTGTACTAAGGGCTTCCCTGGTGGCGCAGTGGTTGAGAATCCACCTGCCGATGCAGGGGGCACGGGTTCATGCCCTGGACCAGGAAGATCCCACGTGCCGCGGAGCAGCTGGGCCTGTGAGCCATGCCCGCTGGGCCTGAGCGTCCGGAGCCTGTGCTCCTTAACGGAAGAGGCCACAGCAGTGAGAGGCCCGTGTACCACAAAAAAAAAAAAAAAAAAAAAAAAGGACTGTACTACCTCAACAATACTAAGAGTACTAACTGTACTGTCATTTACCCCATATTTATCATATCCACATGAATATAAGATAATTTTTGGTAGATGGTATGGTGAAATTTAGATAAATGATGAGTGATGCTGACATCATAGAATAAGTTGGGATGTATTCCCTTATCTTTGATTTTCTGAAAGGGTTTATGTAGAATTGGTATTAGTTCTCCCTTAAATGCTCAGGAGAATTCACTATGGAAGTCAATGGGCCTGAGGTTTGCTTTGTGGGAAGATTTTTAACTACAAATTCAATTTCTTTAATAGACCTAGGCTTGTTTAGAGTATCTATTTATTACCTCTTAAGAGTTCTTTTGTAATTTGTCTTATAGGTATTTTGTTCATTTCATCCAAATGTCAAAGTTTTAGGCGTAAGGTTTTTTATAACTGTATCCTTTTAATATCTGTAGAATCTGTAATATCACCTCTCTTGTTCCAGATATTGGTGCTTTGTACCTTCTGGTCAGTTTGGCTAGAGATTTATCAATTTTCTTTATCTTCTAAAAAAAAATAAGTTTTGGTCTTATTAATTTCTCTATTGTTTTCCTGTTATCTATTTCATTGATTTCCTTTCTGGTCTTTATTAGTTCCTGTATTGACTTTGCATTTAACTTGTTCTTTTTTTTTTTTTTTTTTTACAACCAAATGCACATTTATTTAACAGTATCATTGGCGGAAAAAGCATAAGGTTATTTCTATCAATAAGGTTTGATGTCTGGAAAATACTGTCTTGTCTTTGTTTGAGCACTCTGACTTTGACATTCTTTATTTCTTCAATGAGTCTTTCTTGCCTACCTTCAGAATCCCACAATTGAATGGTCAGATTTGTCTCCCCGTCTTCATCTGTCACCAGGTTTATGGTAAAGTTGGTAACATCTGATAAAGTCTTAGTCACATTCACCACTTGGAGCATTTTAGGATCTTCTAGTTGTACAAAGAGGTAGCTGGAGTTTGGCTGTTGACCTCTGTAACTTGACCTTACAACGACAGTTTCTTCAGTCTTTGTGAAAAATAGTATTTCAGTCTTTTCTATGTTCAGAAAACTGAGAAACGATTTCCTTGCCTCCCCAAGAGTCACAGACGACAAAAGCAGGACCATAAAAAGTTTTCTAATCATTTTGAAGCCTTAAATACATTACATATGCAAAACCATTTAAATAAACTAAAGAATGTTCTTCATACAGGTGTTCCAGTGATGGTCTGAGGTTGTTAGGTAACAGTTGTTTCTGCTAGATCAAAGTCCAGTAGGAGGGACTCTTGTACTTTTCAAACAAATACAGAGCTATCTAATGAGTGACATAACGGTTTAACCTACAGTTACGAAATGTCAAAGTCATAGCATTTAACAGGTTCAGTTTATCACAGCAGAAACCTAATCTTTACTCCTGACTTCATTTCTGCCACTGGAAAAACAGCCTCCTACTTATTTGATTTTAAAACCTTAGTGTCATCTTTTTTTGAGTTCTGTTCCTTCCTAAGGAAAATCTACACTAAAAGCAGACAGGATCCAAAAATTTTAAATAGATGTTGAGGAGGCCTAGAGGTGGGTGTTACTATTTTATTCATTCAGGTCAGAATCAAGTAAAAATTTACTGAATATGTGTTCTAGGGCCCTGAGCTAGGAGCTGAGTATACCACAGTAATCAAGCTAGGTGACTCGTCCCTCCTGGAGCTTAGCCTTGGTGGCTCTTCATCATTACTTAGGAAACTGCAGAGCCCATACATTGGCCTTGCAGCATCCTTAGGCTAGTTAGGGTTTTCCCATGACTCTAAACAGTGATGGTATCAGTTAGGCAAAAACTGAAACGGTTTGTGGTGTCCTTAGGTAGAAAAAAAAATTCCTGGATGGTTACCAGATAGCTTGGCAACCTAGGGAGAGCACATAGCCAGATCCATGGCCAAAGGTACAGCCTGGTTAAGGGACCACTGCTGCTGGACACTTGGACCCTGACACAATGGGGCAATCGAAGCCCACTGACTAATTCTAATCTTTTATTCCTTCCTAGTAACACGACTCCTTACTCACAGCTATGGCAAGGATATTCAATTGACCCAACTTAGGTCATATGCCTGTCTTGGAATAAGGAAGGAATAAGGAAAAGAGTCAGGCTTTTTGAACTTCAACCCACAGATTCACAAATGCTTTCTGTTTCCCAAACAAGAGGAGGGGCTTCTGATGCTAAGCAGAAAAAGAAAAAAAAGAAAAAAAAAAAAGAACAACAAAGAAACCCCACTACAGTTATCTACTACTGAGCCTACAGATCTAGTAGTCTCTGATCATATAATCATTTCAGCAGATCCTTCCTGTAATCATGACACAATCTGTGTCAGATGCAACAATGACAGTTACACATTAAGTATTTTAGATCATAAAATGTTTGCTCTTCAAAAATTGTCAAAGCAATTTTTATTGGATATTTTTATAGGTTTTTGAAATTTTGACTTATGTAGGTTAATCTTTCAAATACAATAGACTTTATAGTCCATCAATTTTATTTCCATGTACCACACTGAGAAAAACAAAATACACTATACCAATGTTGAAAAAGGGACTGGAACTAATGCTTCTGTGATATTTCAGTTAAGTTCCCAGAGAACTTCCCTGGTTTAAAAAGACAAAAAATAAACATAAGACAAGAACTTTATGAAACCAAAGCTATCTTTATAGTTATGTGACCAAATATCTTAATTCACAATTTTTGTCGCCCAGGTCAAAGAGGTGAGGAATGTAAATTTTACTTTCCTCAGATCCTTCCATCTGTAGCCTTTACCCTTCTTCAGGTTCTCCAAGGCTTCTTATCTGAAAACTGCCTGGAATAAAATCTGACAAATCTGGGAAAAATCTAGTAATTTATTATTCATGTGTATTTACTGGCTGATTATATGAAGCTTAAGCTCATTTGTATCATACTGTAGTTAGATATTTATCTGAATTTAAAACATTTTTCTACTTGTGGGTTTTCTGCTTGTAATTCTAGTCGCCTGTGAGCAGGTAGAAAGATTCTAAGGAGGGGTGGGGACAGCCAACCCTAGAATTATATTAAGCGGACTCAACTGAAAGCCCTAAAAGAAAGCCTGAGAAAGATGTCTGATTTCAGAGTAATTTGGAAACGAGACACTGGGGGTACTTCCTCTCGTGCCCACAATCTTGTTCTCTTTAGGAGACTTCTCAGGCCGGATCTCCCGTCCATAGAGCCTCCAAGAATGCTAGCACCTGTGTCTCTTACAGACTAGTTTGCTCCACTATCTGGGACCACATGACATAAGTCCTTCCCTCCATGCTGCTTTGTCTCTTTTCTAATCGTTGACAGGACCTCTTCTTTAGTCTCAAGTGTAGCTCAATCTCTGTTCGCCTTACTTCCCTTCTTTTCAACCCGCATTGGTATTTTTTCCGGTATATTTAGCTTCAGTTCAATTCATGAGACATGTGTTGGTCATCTACCCTGTGCAAGTAATTATGCAGATGCTAAGGTATTTGTATTAAAACTTTCTGGTATCTGGGAATATATTTAAATATTATTTCTACTTCTGGTCTTATGGTTTCTGATAAAAGAGCTATTAGAACATAGCTATACTTACTATATATTCTTTGGCACTTGCCACGCTGCTTTGTATTATAGTTTTAAGTACGTATACATCTCTTCATTGTATCCACCACGGCAGTTAGAATCAAATCCTTACATTTAGTAGGTACTTGAATACTAGGTTAATAAATGAATGTATAAGCAGCTGATAGAAGTCAGAAGTTATCTCCATTCACTGCATGAAAATAATATGAAGAAAGAATTAGAGATGAAATAAACACTGTGAGTTTATTCCTTTAATTAAACCTAAAGCCACTATCCCTGTCTATCGCAAAGTAGGAAAGGGACAAATAACAAACAGAAATAACTTCTATTTCTTCTCTATAGTAGTACTTTGCTGAGTATAGATAGAATACATCAGTCAGGAGCATTAATTTTAATGTGTTGGTAAAATGTAGTTACTTTTGGCATGTGTTTTGCTTTGGTATATATATAAAGGACTTGTAATGTAGTTTAGCTATCCCATCTTTCTTCTTATCTGTACTATATGATACAGATAAAATGGTGAATCCTACTGGAGGGAGTTTTTTAATCAGAGATATGCCCCAAAGCACTTAGGTGACAACAAGAAAATAATTTTCCCTTCCTAGGCCTGAGACTCCTCATCCACAAACTTTGAAGAGTGAGTGAGATGACCTCTAAGTTTCTATGGTTCATGTATACACATCAATTTATACATCATGATGTAGGTGGATACTAAGGCTCCATGATGGTAGGCTTGGTCATGTGTCTTGCGTAAAGCAAAAGTGAGACATGTTATCTTCTAAGAGCCATCTCTTTCTTCTGCCATAAGAATGGCAATGTCCCCAAAAAGGGTCATTCCTTCATATTAGATTCTGGAGTAAAGACAACATGGAGCAGAGTCACAGCCAATCAAAGCCGACATTAGCCAAATGAGAAATATATCTTTGTTGTTGTTATTATAGCATAACCTAATAAAAGTTAATTAGATAAGAGAATTTGCTAAATGTCAGTTCATAGTTAAACCTGAAAACACAAAAATTCAAATCCAATTTAATAGAAGACTGATAATGTAAATTATGACATAATATGAAATAAAAAGCAAGTTTTAAAAATAAAAAATACATAGTATTTGTAGTAAAAGAATTTGATTAACAATGAATTTTCCTCGTGATTTCTAGCTTGACTCCCTGAATGACTATTCCAAGTAAGAATCAACATTGTTTAAAAACTGTTCTTCATCATTCAGATATTCCAAGATAATACTTCCACCATTGTATAAAGGACAATCCTCCTTAGCAATCCAGGTTTCCAAAATATGATCCAAGGGTAAGGCTTCTCCTGAAGTACTATGACATAATCTCAATTTCTTAGGTGTTAATTTGTTATTGTCATTTTTAAGACTGGCTAAAGAAGCTGCAAAGTCTATGACCCTTCCAATGCTCCACTGCTGGCGAAAGAACATTGGCTTACTCTTCTCTTTGCTCCCCTTAGGTAAGAAAACCTGAAAGTAAATTCTTTCCGTCTGTGGCAATGATTTATCTCCATTAGCATGCATCTTTAATTTCATCAATGCTAACTTTGCAGCTGTTTCACTATTTTTTGCACCTTTCCGTCGTTTACTTGCTGTCTCTCCTCTCTTGGAATCAATAATGTCTTTAACAAGTTTCTGAGTGGCAGCCATACGAGACTTAGGGATTTCCAGTTCTTCACATTTATGATCTGACTGATGACGATGTCTCAGGCAAAAATTCTTCTCACAATAAGGACACATAACTGGCACAAGCTCTCTTTCAGCACAGTCCTTGAATGAGCATGGGTAAGATGTATGTGTATCTGACTTCAGTCTCTCAATTACAGTAACCTCAGGATAGCTATGTGACTCCCTGCTCCTGTGTTCAAGGCAAAATATTCCTGAACAACCATCACATACAAATGGAAGAAAATCTCGCTGCCGGCACTGTTCCACCCGGCAGTGCCGCCCAATGTCCAACTCCGCCATCTCCCAGCGCCGCGAGCTAACTTGTTCTTTATTTTTCAGTTTCTTATGGTAGAAAGAAAGAAACTGAAAAATAAAGTTTTTTTTATATAAAAATAAAAAAAACTTGAAGTCACTGATTCGAGACCTTTCTTCTTTTTAATACAGGCATGTTATAAGCACTGCTTTAGTAGCATCCTACAAATTCTGATGTTTTGTTTTTCATTCAGTTCAAAATACTTTCTTATTTTCCTTTTGATTTTGTTTTTGACCTATGGGTTATTTGAGCTGTGTTATTTGGTTTTCACACATTTGGAAATTTTCCAGATATCTTTGTTATTGATTTCTGATTTAATTCCATTGTGATCAGAGAACATTTTTTTTTTTTTTGCTGTACGCGGGCCTCTCACTGTTGTGGCCTCTCCCGTTGTGGAGCACAGGCTCCGGACGCGCAGGCTCAGCGGCCATGGCTCACGGGCCCAGCTGCTCCGCGGCATGTGGGATCTTCCCGGACCGGGGCACGAACCCGCATCCCCTGCATCGGCAGGCGGACTCTCAACCACTGCGCCACAAGGGAAGCCCCAGAGAACATATTTTGTATGACTTGAATCTTTTAAAAATTATTGAAACTTTTTTCATGGCTCAGGATCTGGTCTATCGTGATAAATGTTCCATGTGAACTTTGAAAGAATGTGTAGCCTACTGTTATTGGCAAGAGGTTCTATAAATTTTAATTAGGTCAAGTTTGTTTATAGTGTTGTTTGAGTCTGCAATACTCTTGATTTTCTATTTGTTCTATTAATTATTGAGAGCATAATTGAGAGCATATTAATTATTCTGAGCATAATTGTGGATTTGTGTATTTTTCCTTGCAGTTCTATCAGTTTTTGTTTCAGGCATTTTGATACTCTATTTTTGTGATTAATTATTTGAGATTTTTAAGTGCTGTTGATGAATTTACCCCATTATCACTAAGAAATAACCTTCTTTATCTCAGATAATATTCTTCACTGTGAAATCTATTTGCACTGTTATTCATGTATCCATTCCAGCTATCCTTTGATTAGTATGGGCATAATATATCATTTTCAATCTTCTTTTAGCCTATTAGCGTTTATATTTAAAGTGTGTTTCTTGTAGGCAGTATTTAATTGGTTTTTGCTTTTTGTATCAGATCTGATCATCTTTTCCTTTTAATTGCAATGTTTATCCTATTTATATTTAGTGAGATTATTAATATAGTTAGCTGTAAATCATCACCTTGTTACTTGTTTTCTTTTTCTCTTATCTATTTTTGTTCCCTTTGATCTCTTTTCCTGCCTTCTTTTAGATCAATTGAATATTTTCTATGATTCCACTTTATTTTTTTTCTTGGCTTTTTTATTGTTGTTTCTATTTTGGAGGCTGCTCTAGGGCTCATGGTGTAAGTCATTATCATATTCTACCTTTGACATGATATCACTTCACATATAAGACATTTACAATAGCATACTTCCATTTCTCTTTACCTGGTCTTTGCATTATTGCTGGCATACATTTTGCCTCTACACAACTTATGAATTCCACAATACTTCTTTATTTTTGTTTAAACAGTGAATTATCTTTTAAAGAGATTGAAATAATTTTTTAAAAATCACACATATTTCTCCGTGGGTCTTGAACTCCATCTCCTCATTTCTGGTGTTCTTTATTGTTTTGCATAAATCATTATTTTCACTTGTTATCATTTTCCTTTATCCTGAAGGACTTCTATAACATGTGTGCAGGTGCTCTGGGTGATGAATTCTTTCTTTTTTTTTTTTTAATGTCTGAAAACTTCTTTATTTCACCTTCATGTTGTCTTACTGGCCACTGTCCCTCTAATCCCTTCAGATGGTTCTTTCCCTGGACTAGGATAGTTTCTTCCCATACATGTGCTCTCAGTATTCTGCTGAATACTAGAGGGAACCCTCTGCATATCAACTCTGTCCAGCTTTCTCCTCTCCAGTACTCTGTCCTGCACATTCTAGTTGTCTTGTACCTTCAGCTTTGTCTCCTCAACCCAAGAGAGTCTGATGGGTTTTCTATGGATCTCACATCCTGCCCCACCCTACCCACACCATCAGTTGAAAACTCTCTCAAGGCAATAAACTGCTCACCTAGTTTGTTTCCCATCTCTCTGAGATGATTGTCCTTCATTACCTGGTATCCAGTGTCTTAAAAACCTTTTTTTTTTTCCTTCATATATTTTTTTCTTTTTCTCTTGGGTGTTTCAAGTTGAGGTTAAATCCAGTCTCTGTTACTCCATCCTGCCTGGAAGTGAAAGTCCCTTCACTGACTGTTCTTTTAATGCCAGTTTTTTGTATTCCATTTTTCATATTAAAAAAAAATTGTCTTTATTTCACCATTGCCTCAGAAGTTTTTACTTCTTATAGTTCTTCAGTATTATTTTCTTTTTCTAGTCTAGCAAATTTTCATCTCCCCTGATAAGCTGGAGTATGGAGATCCTTGTACCTCTTCATCAAAGAATAGACAGTTGATTCTGTGAATTTTCTCTGATACTCACTTAAGCAATTCTCTATTTTCATATCTCTCTTGTAGAGTATAAAACATTTGTCTTTGTCCTATAGGAGCATACGCTGAGAGCTTTCACAAGTTGTAAAGTAGAAATGTAAACGTTTTGTTTTGTTTTACCTATGTCAGTAGACTTGAGCTTTGTTCATTAAAGCTCTTATTTACAAGTAAATTATTTTGCTAATTAATAGCAGCCTGCTAGCTCCCTCAGCCTCACACCAGACTTCTCCCAACTCCCAGGAAATTGTGAAAAGATTATTGTGAAAGAATTTATGAAAATTCCTCACTCACTGCTATCGCTTTATCTGTTATTGGCCTATTTTCTGCTTCTGACTGCATTGAGTTTTTGGGTATATTTGACATTAATCTTGCTAGAAGCAGACTGCTGGAACAAATGAAATCGGTCTTGTATAGTTTTATAAATCTAAATTTTAGTAACCTTCATTATCTCCTTTCCTTTGTTAAGAAATGGGTAGTGGTTAAATTGTGGATGTGATGGCACTATCAAGAGTGGCAGGATGGCTATTTCTCTATTCAGTAAGGTGGCATTTTGTTATGATTATGACATTGTGATTGTGTATATCCTATAGAATCATAGCATGTTGAAGACTGTTTCCAGGCATCAAAATCAGACCTCAAGTAGAAAAGAAATATGTTTTAGAAATAATATCCTAATTACTAATTTACAGTAGGTTAATTTCTTCTAGTTTAAAGCATTTCTTGATATATAAATCCAATTATGCTTTCTTCACTATATCTACTGTTGTGATATTTGATCATAAGTATGCTTTTATAAAGTTCATAGTGTTTTTTTTTTTTTTTTTTTTTTTTTGCGGTACGCGGGCCTCTCACTGTTGTGGCCTCTCCCGTTGCTGAGCACAGGCTCCGGACGCGCATGCTCAGCGGCCATGGCTCACGGGCCCAGCCGCTCTGCGGCATGTGGGATCTTCCCGGACCGGGGCACGAACCCGAGTCCCCTGCATCGGCAGGCGGACTCTCAACCACTGCGCCACCAGGGAAGCCCGTTCATAGTGTTTTGAGTGAATTATAATAACAATCACTTAGTGAAAAGCTTAACTTGGTACTATATAGTAAATATTATACTAGTCATTCATTTTTCACTTCCTACTGAGTTTGCTTTCTTATGGGATTATTGTATTAAATGTTTACATATTTTCTTTTTAAAAATTATGATCAGTCATGTTTATGGATGTATCTCTTAATGATTTATGCTTAGTATTACTAAAAGAAAAATGTAGGTGCATTTCTCCTAAATATAAATATATTTTTTCTGTGAAACTGCAATTCAAAGCAGTATTAAAAAAATCTAGGGGCTTCCCTGGTGGCGCAGTGGTTGAGAGTCCGCCTGCCGATGCAGGGGACACGGGTTCGTGCCCCGATCCGGGAAGATCCCACATGCCGTGGAGCAGCTGGGCCCATGAGCCATGGCTGCTGAGCCTGTGCATCCAGAGCCTGTGGTCTGCAACGGGAGAGGCCACAACAGTGAGAGGCCTGCGTACCGCGAAAAAAAAAAAAAAATCTAGTCAGCATTAAATTTTTTCTTAAGATATAATTTGTGTTTTTTTAAAGTATTTATTTATTTATTTTTGTTTGGTTGTGCCAGGTCTTGGTTGCTGCAGGGAAGCTCCTTAGTTGTGGCTTGCCAGCTCCTTAGTTGCATCACGTGGGCTGCTTAGTTGCAGCAGGCGGACTCCGTAGCTGTGGCATGCGAACTCTTAGTTGACGCATGCATGTGGGATCTAGTTCCCTGACCAGGGATCAAACCCGGGCCCCCTGCACTGGGAGCAGAATCTTATCCACTGTGCCACCGGGGAAGTCCCTATAATTTGTGATTTTTAATTATACATTTTCTAGAGCATTTAAAGTGAAGAATACTAGGAAGCTCACTTAGATTGCTTCATTGCTTTTCCGCATTTATTTAGTTAATATAAGATCTAGTGGTGTTAATAAATGTTTAATGTTGGGATTTTTTGTTTTTCAATGCCTCGGTTCTTGCTTTGTTCTCATTAGTAGCACCTACCATCCGTGCCTTTTTTTTTTTTTACATCTTTATTGGAGTATAATTGCTTTACAATGGTGTGTTAGTTTCTGCTTCATAACAAAGTGAATAGTTATACATATACATATGTTCCCATATCTCTTCCCTCTTGCATCTCCCTCCCTCCCACCCTCTCTATCCCACCCATCTAGGTTATCACAAAGCACTGAGCTGATCTCCTTGTGCTATGTGACTGCTTCCCACTAGCTATCTATTTTACGTTTATTAGTGTATATATGTCCATTCCTCTCTCTTGCTTTGTCACATCTTACCCTTCCCCCTCCCCATATCCTCAAGTCCATTCTCTAGTAGGTCTGTGTCTTTATTCCTGTCTTACCCCTAGGTTCTTCATGACATTTTCTTTTTTATAGATTCCATATATTTGTGTTAGCATATGGTATTTGTCTTTCTCTTTCTGACTTACTGCACTCTGTATGACAGACTCTAGGTCCATCCACCTCACTACAAATAACTCAATTTCGTTTCTTTTTATGGCTGAGTAATATTCCATTGTATATATGTGCCACATCTTCTTTATCCATTCATCTGATGATGGACACTTAGGTTGTTTCCATCTCCAGGCTATTGTAAATAGAGCTGAAATGAACATTTTGGTACATAACTCTTTTAGAATTATGGTTTTCTCAGGGTATATGTCCAGTAGTGGGATTGGTTGGTCATATGGTAGTTCTATTTGTAGTTTTTTAACGAACCTCCATACTGTTCTCCATAGTGGCTGTACCAATTCACATTCCCACCAGCAGTTCAAAAGTGTTCCCTTTTCTGGACACCCTCTCCAGCATTTATTGTTTCTAGACTTTTTGATGATGGCCATTCTGACCGGTGTGAGATGATATCTCATTGTAGTTTTGATTTGCATTTCTCTAATGATTAATGATGTTGAGCATTCTTTCATGTGTTTGTTGGCAATCTGTATATCTTCTTTGGAGAAATGTCTATTCAGGTCTTCTGCCCATTTTTGGATTGGGTTGTTTGTTTTTTTGTTATAGAGCTGCATGAGCTGCTTGTAAATATTGGAGATTAATCCCTTGTCACTTGCTTCATTTGCAAATATTTTCTCCCATTCTGAGGGTTCTCTTTTGGTCTTCTTTATGGTTTCCTTTGCTGTGCAAAAGCTTTGAAGTTTCATTAGGTCCCATTTGTTTATTTTTGTTTTTATTTCCATTTCTCTAGGAGGTGGGTCAAAAACGATCTTGCTGTGATTTATGTCATAGAGTGTTCTGCCTATGTTTTCCTCTAAGAGTTTGATAGTTTCTGGCTTTACATTTAGGTCCTTAATCTATCTTGAGATTATTTGTGTGTATGGTGTTAGGGAGTGTTCTAATCTCATACTTTTACATGTACCTGTCCAGTTTTCCCAGCACCACTTATTGAAGAGGCTGTCCTTTCTCCACTGTACATACCTGCCCCCTTTATCAAAGATAAGGTGACCATATGTGCGTGGGTTTATCTCTGGGCTTTCTGACCTGTTCCATTGATCTATATTTCTGTTTTTATGCCAGTACCATACTGTCTTGATTATTGTATCTTTGTAGTATAGTCTGAAGTCAGGGAGCCTGACTCCTCCAGCTCCGTTTTTCGTTCTCAAGATTGCTTTGCCTATTCGGGGTCTTTTGTGTTTCCATACAAATTGTGAAATTTTTTGTTCTAGTTCTGTGAAAAATGCCAGTGGTAGTCTGATAGGGATTGCATTGAATCTGTAGATTGCCTTGGGTAGTATAGTCATTTTCACAATGTTGATTCTTCCAATCCAAGAACATGGTATATCTCTCCATCTATTTGTATCATCTTTAATTTCTTTCATCAGTGTCTTATAATTTTATGCATACAGGTCTTTTGTCTCCTTAGGTAGGTTTATTCCTAGATATTTTGTTCTTTTTGTTGCAATGGTAAATAGGAGAGTTTTCTTGATTTCACTTTCAGATTTTTCATCATTAGTGTATAGGAATGCCAGAGATTTCTGTGCATTAATTTTGTATCCTGCTACTTAACAAATTCATTGATTAGCTCTAGTAGTTTTCTGGTAGCATCTTTAGGATTCTCTATGTATAGTATCATGTCATCTGCAAACAGTGACAGGTTTACTTCTTCTTTTCTGATTTGGATTCCTTTTATTTCCTTTTCTTCTCTGATTGCTGTGGCTAAAACTTCCAAAACTATGTTGAATAAGAGTGGTGAGAGTGGGCAACCTTGTCTTGTTCCTGATCTTAGTGGAAATGCTTTCAGTTTTTCACCATTGAGGATGATGTTGGCTGTGGGTCTGTCATATATGGCCTTTATTATGTTGAGGAAAGTTCCCTCTATGCCTACCTTCTGCAGGGTTTTTATCATAAATGGGTGTTGAATTTTGTTGAAAGCTTTCTCTGCATCTACTGAGGTGATCATATGGTTTTTCTCCTTCAGTTTCTTAATATGGTGTATCATGTTGATTGATTTGCATATATTGAAGAATCCTTGCATTCCTGGGATAAACCCCACTTGATCATGGTGTATGATCCTTTTAATGTGTTGTTGGATTCTGTTTGCTAGTATTTTGTTGAGGATTTTTGCATGTATGTTCATCAGTGATATTGACCTGTAGTTTTCTTTCTTTGTGACATCTTTGTCTGGTTTTGGTATCAGGGTGATGATGGCCTCATTGAATGAGTTTGGGAGTGTTCCTCCCTCTGCTATATTTTGGAAGAGTTTGAGAAGGATGGGTGTTAGCTCCTCTCTAAATGTCTTAGTCCCCTCTTGGTCCTCGCGCACCAGGAAACAAAGAGGGAAGAAAAAGTCTCTTGCCTCTTCGGCAGGTCCAGACTTTTCCCCGGACTCCCTCCCGGCCAGCCGTAGTGCACTAACCCCCTGCAGGCTGTGTTCACGCCGCCAACCCCAGTCCTCTCCTAATGTTGGGATTTAAAAAATTTTTTTTTCTGGTGTTGCTTCCTTCTGTTTTGTCTTGCTTTGTTTTTTTCTTTTAAAAAAATTTTTATTGGAGTATAGTTGATTTATAATGTTGTGTAAGGTTCTGCTGTACAGTTATACATACATATATATATATATATATATATATATATATATATATATTCTTTTCCCATATAGGTCATTACAGAGTATTGAGAAGGGTTCCTGGACTATACAGTAGGTCCTTATTAGTTATCCATTTTATATATAATATTGTGTATATGAATGCTGAAATTTTAAATTATCTCGAAAATATCTGCGTTTGACCATCTTTCCATTCAGCCTTCCTCAAGATCCCTCCAATTTTAATATTCTATGAGCCTCATAGTGTTATACTGCTAAAGATTTCACAGCAGTCTGAAACTGGAAGGGAACTAATAAGGAATTAAAAGCAAACAGAAAAGAATATGATAAAATACTCAAATAGGCATATAAGTACATTTTCACCCTATAGGCATACCTACTTGGAAGGCAAAAATATAATCCTTAGAATGCTTTTCAGCATGGAATCAGAGCAAGGGGAGTTGGTGGGATAGTCTTGGAAGCTTCTGTCATTAAGCCACTTTACCTAGGTTCATCCAGTTCCTGATAGGGAAGACCTGCTGCACATCCCAGAAAATGAAACCCATAGGCAGGGACATCTGCTTCTGTGTACATTGGTGGAATTCTACTTTAAAATCTGGATACTATTCTTTCTCCCATTCTCCACAGTTTAAAAATATAGCAAATGAAATTTGCTAAAAGAATAGCAATTTATTAATTACTTCCTGAAATTTAAGATGGTATTTTGACTATGCTCATTAGATTTACGCTAGGTTGAATAAAGAATTTTTAAATGACAATTTTCCACAGAATTATCACAGACAAAATCCATGCAGTTGTTTTGTTTTCTTTGTTGTAAACCTGAACTTAAGGGAACAGGAAAGTAGTGTTGATAACTATTTCATGAAGACCAAGAAGTACTCAGCACGAAGCAATAGCGCTTTTGCTAATCTTTCAACAAAATTCTACTCTTCCTCACTGCAACAGTGGAGATTTCTCCTTAGACACTATGGATTTAAGTGCATAAAGATTATGCTACTTTGATTTTGATAGTTTGAATTTGTTCATTCAAAGCTGCAAAATAGTCTTAAACCATGAATGTATTTACATCTCAACAAAGCAAACTTTGCTGATTGGTTAAATTAATTCATGTTTCATAGATAAAATGGTGATCATATCTATTTACACATTTAAACACCACTGTAAGTTTATTTTTGTCGAAACTTTTTTCGGTAGAAGGCCTAGGAGGATTACATACCAAGCCTAATTTGAATATCTGCCAAATCTGGGGAATTCAGAGCAGCCTTAGTCTTCTAAATCTCATCAATACGAGATAAATAGGAGTTTTGATCTCTCAGAATTGCTATGCAATAATCCTAACCACAAAGACAGGCTGTAACAATTATAAGAGAGAAAATGCAAAGTCCAGGGAAGATACCTAACTGAGAGAACTAAGTTCAAATCCTTAATAAGGTTGGCTATTTATTAGCTATATGACATTGGAAGAGTTGCTAATCCTCTCTGGAATGTAGTTTCTTTAATATGTAAAATGAAGATGTTAATAGATACTGCTCTTGTAAGGATTAATAATGGGATATATAGCAGACATTAAAAAAATGTTAGCTCCTACTTCTGCTCTTTCCTTAGGTTCTAGGCCAGTCTAGACCTTTTTTGACTGTGAGGGAATAAAAAACATAATGTATGTCTGTTCAAAATAAGATAAATGTTTTATATCTTAATCCTCAACTCAGTAAAATAGGTGTATATAAGTGAAACAAAATTTTCACAAAATAGTACTTGTGAAAATGTACTATGTCATGCACTGTGTATTTTTTTTCTTCTGAATTCTACTTTATTTCATTAAAAGGTAATAGTGTTTGGAAAACATTCCTCTAGGCCACTTTAAGTGAGCCTACTGTCTACAGTTATAAATAAAAACATCTTGTTTCAGGATGAGAGGTAAACTTTCCATCACCATACTCTCTTCTCTGGGTTTAAGGCTACACTTGGATATGACCATCATATGCTACCAAATCATTGCTATTTGAGAGGTATTAGCACTGAATCTAGAAGTAGCTTCTTGGCTAGGCAACCAGCCAGGTGTTAAATGCAGATAGGAAGACTAGAAAACTATCTCTAGAACTTGATAGCATGATTAATTAATATTTAGTGAAGTACTCTAACTTTCTATGAAAGGACCCTTATAAATGAATAATAGTACTAACGTGCTGAAAATATCATATATCAGTATAGTATCCAGTAATATCTGAGACCTCTATTAACTTTGCTAAAGGTAGTTCAGACATATTCTTTGAGAAGTTTTACAGCCAACAATTAGATTTGAGGAAGTAGGTTCCTTAACAATCTGCAGTCTTATGAAGCATAACAGCTTTGTGTATGTAGTCCTGATTACATAGCAAAAAGAAAATATTTGTGGTTTTTATTATGTTCCTTATTGGAATAAATAGTTCATTTAGGGAAAGATAAACGTTCCAAGACTGTAATATATAGTTTTAAAAATGTCTCTGTTTAAAATATATTACTTTGGGATGTATTAGTGTATCTTTAGAAGGGGATAGAGAATGAGTCCTTTGAAAATCTAATCATACCATGATCATGTCACTCCTTAGCTCCAAACCTTCCTATTTTAATCACAATAAAAGCTAAAGTCCTTATAATAGCCTACAGGGTCTGGCCCCAATCACTTCTCCCTCACCCCACCTGCACCCCTTTACCTGCCTTCAACTCCCACTGCTCTCCAACCATCTCATTCCACCGCAGTCACACTACTTCCCCAATATACCAGGCTCCCTCCCTTAACTTTCTTCAGTTCTTTGCTCAAATATCACCTTCTCAGCGAGGCCTTCCCTGACCACCCTCTTTAAGATATTGCATCAAATTCTCCCCCTTCCCCTAACACACACGCACACTTTCCAGCCTGTCCTTGCTTTACTTTTCTCCATAGCATTTGTAGAGATGTACTACATATTTATTACTTATTTTCTGTCTCCCATTAGAATGAAAGTACCATAAGGGTAGGAGTGTTTGTCAGTTTTTGTGCACTATTGTACCCCCAGAACTTAGAACAGTGTTCGGCACTCAGGAAATAAATATGCTTTGATGAATGAATGAAAGGATGAATGAATGAATTGTAACTACAATTAGCATAATGGTTTCAGTTCTTCAAAGTGTTTTTCTTATTTATTCCACAGGTAGAAATTATTTACATGACTATCACTATTGTTAATCTTAAGATAGGCAATGTACAGCAGAAAGAATATTATATATACGGCTTTAAAGTTTCTGAGTTCCTATTCCTTCAGTTTGGGGGAAGTGAAAGCTAAAACAAGGGGTTCTGTCGTGATGCTAATGGCTGCGGTGTTGAAGGGCGGGTGGGGATTTCGTTTCTAGGGAGGGTTACAGGTGAAACTCTTACCACGTGGCTCATGGAATCCAAAGTATTGTACCTGCGGCTGCTTGATTCTTGGAGTCCAGACCTAGCCTGGTTTGGTAAGCAGCAAGGGAAGAAAACCGCCAGATACTTTCTTGAACGATCTCCTTATGCAACTGTGTTTACAGCCTTCCCGGCAGCACCCAGGGGGAACTTTAGGGCCAGGAGACTCTCACAGCCTTTATTTGGCTCTCAGTCCCTGGGCTCTGGGAAGCAGCGAGGTGGGCTGAGGGCCCTTTTTCCTTCCCGTGGCGGCCGCGGGGCCGCACGCCCACGCGACAGGTGAGGCGCGGCGGAGCGCCAACTGCACAACCGCGGGGCCAGACGCCCGCGTTCTGCGCCGCAGGCGGCCGCGAGTTGGCGGAGGAGTGTCCCGGCGGCGGCGAGAGCCCTTGCCGACGGACGCCCGGTAGGCGGGAACTCTTCCCGCACGGGGGCGCTGCCACCTGCCCGGAGGAGGAGCCAGAGCGGGACCTAGCTTTTTGCGGCTCCCGACGCACGGGAGTCGGGAGAACTCACCCTGATCATGAAGGGCTGCAAAGGCATCAGGAACCCGGCTTTCGTCGCCTCCAGTCCAGACAGCCCGCGCCGTTTGTGTCCATTGCCCTGTTCCGTCGAGGTCTCTGTCTTGTCCACCAATCCGCTGAGAGAGGGTTCGCAGCCGCAGGAGCCTCAGGAGTCCCAGAAGTCCCCGGAGCCACCTCTTTCTTCAGTAACTCCTCCTGGCTCCCAGGAGCGGTCCGGGCCAGAGTCACTGTCAGAGTATGAGGAGGGGCCCTGCGGGTGGGGCAACTTCCAACCCCAGTGTCTCCAGTGCTGCAACACGCCCCAGGGCTTTCTGTTTCACTACTGCCTTTTGGCCCTCACGCAAGGTAAGGTCCAGAGCCGGCTCGAGAGGGCGGTGGGCCTGCGCGGGGCGAGGGTGGCGCGGAGGGCCGGCGGGGAGGAGACGGCAGATGCGCCGCGAGCCCGAGGTGTCGACGCGGCGAGCTAGGTGGCCCCAGGCTTGGGACTTGGAAGCGCTCGCGCCGACGTCAACCAATGAGGTTCAGGCATCTACATTTTAGCTTCTCTTTTATGGAAACATTTAAAACTGGCCATGCAAGCTTTTTCTCTTTAGTGTTCTACCTCAGTCTAGAAGATTCGATTCCTACAAAGAAGATGAGTGGAGCCTTTCTTCGGGAACCTTTTGCTGGGGGGTGGGGCGGGGGAGATCCACTGTACGTTACAAAAACATACATTTTGCTAAATCCCCTTATTAAAAGGATTTTTTTTTACGTTGTTTCTGGAAGAGAAGAATTAATAACTTTGCAGTTGAGGTAGGGTGGTTCTCGAAGGAGAAACTTGCTGAAAATATATGGTATCGGTTAGATCTAGGCATTCGTGTTTTGTGAGTATAGTTTGAGTGTATTGGATGCACACGTGGAGCCCAGTGAGTAAATCCGCAAAGGCTTCAGGCGTTGTTAACTGGTAAGGTTGTTTGTTCAAGGATCTCTTTTATATTCTCTTGGGAGTTACTGATAAAGTCCAGGTTTATACCCTCAGGAGTCTGCAATCTAAGCCTGATTTGGAGGAGTGAGTAGAAGGGCAGAGGGACTATGACTCTCCTGAAAGAAAGCATACAGGGAATGAAAGAAATGGGAAGTTACACTAAGGCGACAAATTAAGGAGGGGGGCATTAAAGTGCAGCATCTTCAAGGACATGCTGATGGTTAGCTAGAATTTGATAGTATGTAGGTATTTTTTGGTCACTTGAGTCATAGTTTAAAAATATTTTTTAAAGAGGCAATCAAGGACTGACTGAAAGAAATCTAATCCAAAAAAAAATGGGGGGAGGAGGTGGGTTGAAATTGCTCTTTTTTAAGATTAACAGAAGACTATATCTAAATATATTCTTCCTGTTCTTATTCCTGCTCCACTGTCTTAAAGCAACTCAGTGACCCTTGCACAGGTTAGGTGCTGAGTAAATATTTGTTGATTGTGAGTCTGAAGCTCTTCTACTAGGGACAGTTTTGTGCTAAAGAGTTACTTCCTTTTCCACCTTTCTTGTCCCCACCAAAGTTGGCCGCCTCTCAACATCTTGATCTCAGTTGTCCAAAATCAGTGATTGTGAAGCATCTTAGTGTCAAGGGAATGCAAAGTTCAAAGAAATTGGGCACAAGTAAAAAATTCCTTGTCTTGTGTATTACCTTAAACGTATTTTGAAATTTCAATATTATTCCAGAATATATCATTTTACATTTAATATAAAATATTGTTTAAAATTATTATTGAATATAATTGAAATTCTTAGAGAAATGTGTCAAGTTTAGCCTGGAGCTACTCTACCTAGAAATCTCCAATTTCAGAAGCATAATCTGTGATGAAAGTGACCCAGTAAGTTCTTATTTGGGTTTAAGTCTGAATGAGTGAAAAGATTATTATTCTGTTTTTCAAACAAGATCCTTGGGAAGACCATTTCCATGATATAGTAATAGGTGATTAATTGGTAAAAAGACCCAAAACTTGTCAAGTGAGTTTACTTAACCCAGCACTTCTCAAAGATAAACAGGATTTCTCTTAGCACTTAATTTCCTAATGTACCTCATTGCTTCATGCATTTACAATAGACATAGTATGCAATGTTTCATGAAATTTCTTTTTTTTAAAAGCAAAATTCTTGGAACTTGTGTAGCATAGAATTCACATTGGGATCATAGGCTTAAAGTGCTATATTTCCACAAGAGTTTGCAAATTTGCTTTCTTAGAAAATTTTTTACCATAAAAACAGTGAGTTCTAATGACTGACTTTTAATCAGTATGGCAAGGGTGTCGGAAAGTTGATTTTAGATGGGAAATTTTCAAATTCTCAGACAACCTTATCTCCTTATAAATGTGTCATTCCTAGGTACCTTAGAAATTTTTTCTTAAAACATTAAGAATTATAAATTGGCTTATAGATTTATTAAACTGGCATAAAAGTAAAAATCATGTTAGGACTTTTAAAGCTTATATAAATTTTCTTGAAATACATTCCTAGTTACAGTCTTGATAAAGCAAAATTTGAAGAGATTATAGAGGTCATGACTTGGATATACTCTTTCTGTTAATTAATTAATGAAAACAATTCATGGCAGTCTCTTAAGTAAAAGGAATAATCAGTTAAAAACTTTGTAATTTGATCAGATGCTTTTTATTTTCACTTTATAGTAATATTTAAACTTCTGTATATTTAATCTATATCCAAACAGGACATTTTCGTTGTCAGTCAAATTGGATTTTCAGCTTTTCCTTGTTTATCTTGTACTCCTTCATCATGGTTATAATGAGCAGATGAAGTATAATTTTTTTTATTTTGCTTTTTTCTGTTACTTTGCCTTTTATTTAGAATGCCAGTGGTGAAAATAAGACTTTCAGTTTGTTATTTTTGCTCCAGGAACTTTTAAATGATAACTTTAAAGAGTGCTAGAAGAAAATAGAGGTTTGAGAACTCAATTTCACCTTTCTTAAGACTAAGTCAAGGATCTCATGTTATAAATATGTTTAAAGATTGAGTAATTTGAGCAGTTTTAGTATTTGAACTCTCAATCACCTCTACATTTTGTACTCTTCCAAGCGAGGTCCATGGGACTATGCTACACCTGGAACTCTCTAGCAAACCAGCCTCATGAGACTTTACCGGTCTTTATGTCATTTAAAGAAAAATGAAGTTAGTTATAATTCAGTATGTGATAAGCATCAATTTTATTTAACATCTGAAAATTCACAAGTGTATAATTTAAAAGCGAGCTGATTTGTAAAGGAAATATGTTTGGCTTGCTTAGCTTTGAAACTTTGAGATTTTTAAAATTGGTACATTTAAAAATATCAAAAGAAACAAACAATCAAATTTTAGTATGTCATTAATAATCATAATCTATATGGTAAAGTTGTAATAATGCACTTAAATTTCCTCTTCTCTCTTTTAGGTATGGTGGTAAATGGCCTAGTAAATATTAGCATTTCCACTATTGAGAAGCGCTATGAATTGAAGAGTTCCCTGACAGGCTTGATATCATCAAGCTATGATATCGCATTCTGTTTGTTGTCTTTATTTGTATCATTCATTGGTGAAAGAGGACACAAACCAAGATGGCTTGCATTTGCATCCTTTATGATAGGATTGGGAGCACTTGTATATTCATTGCCAAAATTTTTTAGTGGAAAATACCAATTTGGGTCCCTTTTTGAAGGTAAGTTTCTGTTGTGTTTTGCTTATTTTAAGAAGTAGTATGAAACTATGTTATACTGCAACTCTATATTGCAGCTCACTTGTATGGGTAAATAGGGTAAGGGCTAGTCTCTTCCACTGCTTACTGCTTTGTTATGATGTGAATTGTGTTAGGAGATTCCTGAGACAGATTGCGCATTATTCATCCCTTCAGTGGTTCTCCAAGTTTTTAATCCTCTAATACTCATTCCCCATATTATACACAATCTTCCTCAGAAAAGACATGACTTGTTTTGGTTTGCAGGTGGTGTGACTTCACTGGGGTTCTAAGATCTAGTTTTTCCCTTTATGGCTTTATTTGCTGTGCCTATAGCTCTGCACCCTGGACATGTTGACTCCTGATTTGAGAAAGAGAGGTAAAACTTGTAGGAGTGGGGCTTTTCCTGAGAACTGAAACTAGCTTTACTTTTGACTCTAGTTTAGAGACATAGAACTTCATGAGTTACCTAAAGTGTTGCTCTGGTCAGTACATTATTTAAAGGCTCAGAAAGGAAGTTTGATTATTTATATTTCTTCCCTTTTTTTTCTCCAAATAATCCTTTTTAATGGAAAAACAATTATGGTAGAGCCCAAGAAATGTGCTAATGAAAGTAGACCTTAACGTTTTTTGTCCTTCCTGAGACTTTTAATAGCAAGTATTGAAATAAAATCAGAGGGCTACAAAATCTGAAGTTTTGATAGGTTAGGTAAGTGAAGAAAAGGCTTATAGTAAGAAGAAGGGAGAACTGGGGCCTCCTGCACAATAGGCATTATTTTTAAAAAGTTAAGATTGTTATATTTGTATTAATTTTGAAAATTCATATTAAGTGTTAACATTTCCCAAAATCTATTTCCCAATTATAGAATGACAACAAATGGGAAAATATTTTCAATAACAAAATATATATCTTGCAGCGTTTTAGGGGTGCACTTATTTAGAAAGCAGACTTCATTTTGGAAATAAAAATAGAATATGCAAGCATATGGACCAAGAGAGGATGTTTTTAAAATGTGATAGAGTTTGGAATGAATTGGATAAGGTGAATGTGTTATCAGTAGAAAGAACAGTTACTAGATTCTAGTATACTAACTAAGATTCCACAGGATTTTATCAGGCCAACTTCACATACTTTCTCTGGGGGTAGATTTGGGAAAAACACATGTAGACTTTAGTATAATACCTTTGAAATCCTAATTTCAAAGAGGAAAGGAAAAAGCTAATTTTAGTCTGTCACATAAGAAATATGAAACTGATTCTATGATAGCAAAAATATTATTGTGTCTATAGTATTTAGGTGTTGATCTTTCTTTGTACTGAATCTAATCCCTCATTTTTTTTTTTTGTTTTTGCGGTACGCGGGCCTCTCACTGTTGTGGCCTCTCCCGTTGCGGAGCCTGCAGGCTCTGTGGCCATGGCTCACGGGGCGCAGCCGCTCCGCGGCATGTGGGATCTTCCCGGACCGGGGCACGAACCCGTGTCCCCTGCATCGGCAGGCGGACTCTCAACCACTGCGCCACCAGGGAAGCCCTAATCCCTCATTTTTCCAGTTGATCAGATGCCCTGTTTGTTCTTAAAGTATACAGACTTTGTTAAAAAACTCTTTGACTCTCTAAACTAAAACATAAACACCTAGTCCAGTGCAAAAGCCTGATTTGTCCTCAGCCGTCTTCTTAGCTTCTTCTCTTGCCATACATGTGTTGAGTTGCAGCCAGTCTGAATAATTTATATTTACTAAAGAGAAATGGCCACAAATTAAGGTGTGTTTGTGGCCAGAGATGAAGCCAAGAAGGTTGCTGAAGCCAGGTTATAAACTTTTAGTACATTATTGTATATTGTGCAAGTTTTCACCAAATTCATATTGATATTTTTCATTATTTTAGTTGAGGTAGATTAGGTAGAGGAATTGGCTGATCTGTAAAAGTTTTACTCTAAGACTCATAATTTAAATAATAGTTTATCTGTGGCAAATAAAAGCAAAAACTCAGGTTGCCCTTACATTATTCTGCCATTCCTATGAGGAATATTTATTGATATGGACTATACATGATGCTGAAATAATAGCAGTGAAACTGTTTCATGCCCTCAGGATTTTATATACTAGTGGGAGGAAATACAAAATAAACAAACAAGATAACTGAAGATTGAGGTGAGTGTATAACAGAACAAATAGTGTGAAGTAATAGTGTACAAAAGGGAAAATTTGTGGGCAAGGAAAGTCTATTGTGATTGAAAACTGGTTAATGAGGACCCAGCCAAGAAAGATGATATCCAGGCAGGAGAAAAAATGATCACGGACTTTGGAGCAGGAAACAGCTTGGCTGGTTTTAGGAATTGTCAGTTTTGGCCAGCATGATCAAAGCGAGGGAGAATGTGGCATGAGATGAATTTGAGAGTCAGGTAGACCCCAGTGTGAGGCATTTGGATTTTCCTTCAAGTGCAATGGGAATTCATGAGAGAGTTTTACACAGGGAGGTACATGATCTTATTTATGTTTTTAATTGATCATTTGGCTTCTATTGTTCTGAGGGACAAGAGTAGATGGGAGGAAATCACCCAGGAGGTTTTTATTTTAGTTCAGGTGAGCAATAAGGGTGGTTGGGATGGGGTTGGTAGCAGTAGAGATCTAGAGGAGTGATTGATTTTCAGTGTATTTTATTTTTTATTTTTTAATGTTTATTTATTTATTGTTTTTCTTATTAGTCATCCATTTTATACAATACACATCAGTGTATACATATCAATCCCAATCTCCCAATTCAGCACACCACCACACCACCACCCCCCTCGGTGGCCATACGTTTGTTCTCTATATCTGTGTCTCAATTTCTGCCCTGCAAACCGGTTCATCTGTACCATTTTCTAGCTTCCACATATATGCGTTAATATACGATATTTGATTTTCTCCTTCTGACTACTTCACTCTGTACAACAGTCTCTAGATCCATCTACGTCTCTACAAATGACCCAATTTCGTTCCTTTTTATGGCTGAGTAATATTCCATTGTATATATGTACCACATCTTCTTTATCCATTCATCTGTCGATGGGCATTTAGGTTGCTTCCATGACCTGGCTATTGTAAATAGTACTGCAATGAACATTGGAGTGCCTGTGTCTTCTTGAATTATGGTTTTCTCTAGGTATATGCCCAGTAGTGGGATTGCTGGGTTGTATGGTAGTTCTATCTGTAGTTCTTTAAGGAACCTCCATACTGTTCTCCATAGGGGCTGTCTCAGTTTACATTCCCACCAACAGTGCAAGAGGGTTCCCTTTTCTCCACTCCCTCTCCAGCATTTGTTGTTTGTAGATTTTCTGATCATGCCCATTCTAACTGGTGTGAGGTGACACCTCATTGTAGTTTTGATTTTCATTTTGCTAATAATTAGTGTTGTTGAGCAGCTTTTCATGTGCTTCTTGGTCATCTGTATGTCTTCTTTGGAGAAATGTCTATTTAGGTCTTCTGTCCATTCTTGGATTGGGTTGTTTGCTTTTTTAATATTGAACTGCATGAGCTGTTTATATATTTTGGAGATTAATCCTTTGTCCGATGATTTGTTTGCAAATATTTTCTCCCATTCTGAGGGTTGTCTTTTCGTCTTGTTAATGGTTTCCTTTACTGTGCAAAAGCTTTGAAGTTTCATTAGGTCCCATTTGTTTATTTTTGTTTTTATTTCCATTACTCTAGGAGGTGGATCAAAAAATACCTTGCTGTGATTTATGTCAAAGAGTGTTCTTCCTATGTTTTCCTGTAAGAGTTTTATAGTGTCTGGTCTTACATTTAGGTCTCTAATCCATTTTAAGCTTATTTTTGTGTATGGTGTTAGGGAGTGTTCTAATCTCATACTTTTACATGTAGCTGTCCAGTTTTCCCAGCACCACTTATTGAAGAGGCTGTCTTTTCTCCATTATATATCCTTGCCTCCTTTGTCATAGATTAGTTGACCATAGGTGCGTGGCTTTATCTCTGGACTTTCTATCCTGTTCCATTGATCTATATTTCTGTTTTTGTGCCAGTACCATATTGTCTTCATTACTGTAGCTTTGTAGTATAGTCTGAAGTCAGGGAGTCTGATTCCTCCAGCTCCATTTTTTTCCCTCAAGACTGCTTTGGCTATTTGGCATCTTTTGTGTCTCCATACAAATTTTAAGATTGTTTGTTCTAGTTCTGTAAAAAATGCCATTGGTAATTTGATAGGGATTGCACTGAATCTGTAGATTGCTTTGGGTAGTATAGTCTTTTTCACAATATTAATTCTTCCAATCCAAGAACATGGTATATCTCTCCATCTGTTGGTATCATCTTTAATTTCTTTCATCAGTGTCTTATAGTTTTCTGCATACAGGTCTTTTGTCTCCAAGGTAGGTTTATTCCTAGGTATTTATTCTTTTTGTTGCAGTGGTAAATGGGAGTGTTTTCTTAATCTATGTTGAATAATAGTGGTGAGAGTGGACATCCTTGTCTTGTTCCTGATCTTAGAGGAAATGCTTTCTCTTTTTCACCATTGAGAATGATGTTGGCTGTGGGTTTGTCGTATATGGCCATTATTATGTTGAAGTGGGTTCCCTCTGTGCCCACTTTCTGGAGAGTTTTTATCATAAATGGGTGTTGAATTTTTTCAGAAGCTTTTTCTGCATCTATTGAGATGATCATATGGTTTTTATTCTTCAATTTGTTAATATGGTGTATCACATTGATTGATTTGCGTATATTGAAGAATCCTTTCGTCCCTGGGATAAATCCCACTTGATCATGGTGTATAATCCTTTTAATGTGTTGTTGTATTCTGTTTGCTAGTATTTTGTTGAGGATTTTTGCGTCTATATTCATCAGTGATATTGGTCTGTAATTTTCTTTTTTTGTAGTATCTTTTTCTGGTTTTGGTATCAGGGTGATGGTGGCCTCATAGCATGAGTTTGTGAGTTTTCCTTCCTCTGCAAGTTTTTGGAAGAGTTTGAGAAAGATGGGTGTTAGCTCTTCTCTAAATGTTCGATAGAATTCGCCTGTGAAGCCATCTGGTCCTGGACTTTTGTTTGTTGGAAGATTTTTAATCACAGTTTCAATTTCATTACTTTTGATGGGTGTGTTCATATTTTCTATTTCTTCCTGGTTCAGTCTTGGAAGGTTATACCTTTCTAAGAATTTGTCCATTTCTTCCAGGTTGTCCATTTTCTTGGCATAGAGTTGCTTGTACTAGTCTCTTAGGATGCTTTGTATTTCTGCGGTGTCTGTTGTAACTTCTCCTTTTTCATTTCTAATTGTATTGATTTGAGTTCTCTCCCTCTTTTTTCTTGATGAGTCTGGCTAATGGTTTATCAATTTTGTTTATCTTCTCAATGAACCAGCTTTTAGTTTTATTGATCTTTGCTATTGCTTTCTTTGTTTCTATTTCATTTATTTCTGCTCTGATCTTTATGATTTCTTTCCTTCTGTCCACTTTGGGTTTCAATGTATTTTAAAGGAAAAAGAGATGGGTCTTTCTAGTGGATTGATTGTGAAGAAGGGGTGACTCCTTCATATTTGGTTTGACCAACTGGAGCCATTTACTCTAATGTGGAAGACTGGGTTAGAACAGAATTGGGAGTGGAAATCAAGAATTCAGGTTTGGACTTAAGTATGAACTGCATACTATATATCCAATGTTGCGGTGTGTATTTTTGGACATGTATGTTTATGTAAATGTGCAAGTTTTTCTTTAGTCTTCATTCCTTGAAATGAAAATACTGGTTTGAAGGGCTTCCTCATTCTAATTTTTGATAGATAATGTCACACTGACTTTTAGGAAGGGATATACCAGTTACTCTCCCACAGTCAATATATGAAAATGCCTGGTTGCTATTTTGAAATTTTTACATTATTTTATATACTTGTCTGCTCACGTGAATTAACCCACTTTTGTAAATATGGGATTCTGTAACCAAAAATCTGAGTTATTTATCCAACTCTAAGGAGAATATAGAGGAAAACTGGAGATTTAAGTGAGAAAAGGAAAACAAATTAGTTGAAAGCTTTGTGTAAATAAATTAGAAGCAAGGAAATGTATAATCTTCTTAGGTAACATTACATAAATAACCTAAAGAGTATAACATTAAGAAATAATATTATTAATTGAAATCATACATGTAATTTAATTTGAAACTGACATTGAGAGAATTAACATATTCCCTTGTGTGCTTTTTTTGTTGCTGTTGTTTTTTTGAACTTGAGGTAAACCAAACTCAGGCTCAGTTTGGATGAAATAATCTCTGTAAGAGGATATTAAAGTAATGTAATATAGTTTGTAAGTAGAAGAAAACAAAATATGAAATATGATAAGCTTGTATAATTTCCACAGGTGTGAGAATTACACAGAAGGAGGTTAAGAGTTAGCAAAAAGGTAGAAAAATGTGTTTGGAATCAGCTTGAATTTTCTATTGTTCTATAAAAAATAAATTTAAGTAGGTTTGGGAAAGTATTTTCTTAAGGGAAGTTTTAATGGACACATAAGATTTAGAGGTGATTATCTATCTTTGAATGGAGATAACATTTATCAAAGAGAAGTTTTGCTTGTTATCGGACAAACACGAAAAAGGAAGAATTAAATTTAACGGAGAAAAATGCTTCTAAGGGCTAATTTTGGTATGTGTTAACCTGAAGATAGAATAATGTCATAAAACATTTTCAAGTAAATCATATTTGCCACTCACTTTTGATATATTTTAATAGACCATTAACATAACACATCATATTTTAATATAACTTTTAAATATTTTTAAAAATGTAATAAATAAATAAATCTTTACCACATAACATTTTGTTTTCATTCAAGCACTTTTTAATTTCCTTTGGATGAGTTAATTTAATGTTGGTAAACAAAATAATATTTTTTTCTCTTTGAAACTTTGTGACAGGGGCCATTAGTAAATAGCAATACTTAGGAATTGTAGAGAAGTAATTACTAAATCCAGTAAAGCTCTTTTTTTTTATTGACCAATATTGGATAAATTTTCCTAAGTTATATTATTTTCTTGTTTCTCTTTTCCATCCCTTTCTCTCAAAAGAATGTAACTCTCAACACTTCCCTTTTGCTTCATCACTAAATTTCTAATATTTTAGAAATGGGATTTCAAGGAGAATTCTGCATTAAAAGACTATGGTTACACAGGCTGACTACCTAAAAATGTTGAACTAGGAAAATGATTAGAGTGGGACTCAAAGTCAGACTTAAATTTTAGTTACTGTTTTGTCTTTGTCTTGTATTCTTAAGGTTTTTTTGTTTGTTTGTTTTTTTAATATGGAATGCTTGCCTAGATTGGAGAATACATAGGGCCAAGAATCTTAGAGTTTTTCAACCACCAGTTCAACACAGGATGCTTTAATTTTGCTTGGCATCTGGGAAATATGTGTCCAGTTTAGTGTTTACTTATTTTGTAAAGTCAATTGTGGGCATAGAGAAAAAGGTTTCTTTTCATTTCAGGATTATTGCTTTATATTTTCCTTTCAAATAGGAGTTTCACAACCATCATGAAATACTACATACCTTAATGTAGCCAGTTTTGTTGAAATTCAAATGACCTAACTTTTGAAATAGAGGAAACTCACTGAGAAAAATAAGTACGAAAGCATGTGTCAATGAGATGTTAGCACAAACTCTGTTCTGCCCGCAGTTATAATTTGCAGATAGGTATAAATTTTAAAATGAGTGGCCTTGAACAAGAGAAAGTAACATCCCAACATTTCTCAAGATATGATTTGCCGAGCAGAGTTTCTGAAGGTATTAAGATATACAATGGAATATTACTCAGCCATAGAAAGCAATGAACTTGGGTCATTTGTAGAGACATGGGTGGACCTAGAGAGTGTCATACAGAGTGAAGTAAGTCAGAAAGAGAAAAGCAAATATCGTATGATAAAGCATATGTGTGGAATCTAGAAAAAATGGTATAGATCATCTTATTTGCAAAGCAGAAATAGAGACATAGACATACAGAACAAATGTATGGATACCAGGGGGGAAAGGAGTGGGGAGGGAGGAATTGGGAGACTGGGATTGACACATATACATTATTGATGCTATGTATAAAGTAGACAAATGATGGGAACATACTGTATAGCACAGGAAACTCTACCTAATGCACTGTGGTGACCTAAATGGAAGGGAAGTACAAAAGGGAGGGGATATCTGTACGTGTACGGCTGATTCATTTTGTTGTGCAGTGGAGGCTAACACAACATTGTAAAGCAACTATACGCCAATATAAATTACTAGTAAAAAAAAAAGAGTATGTTAAACACGGGTTCCGTAGTTCAATGAGTTTGGGAAAAGGTGAAAGTTAAAGAGGCGTCTCCATTGCATCACTGTAAAAGTGAATGCATTGTGTGCCTCTTTAGTTAGGGAATATGAAATGTATAGTTCTGAACTTATTGACCAGGAACTCCATTGATATGCTTGTCCCTTTTACCCTGCTTCAACTACTCACTTTACATTTTCTCCTCCAGATTAGTGTTTCAGTGAACAGGCTTTGGAAAAATCTGCTCTATGCTGTCTTATGTCTAAGTATGTGATTTTGAAGCCCTTGTTGAATTTAGAAACTTCCTTATGGCCAGCACCTAGAACAGCGTGTGGTAGATAGTAGGTACCTGAGAAATGTTTGTTGAGTTGTCAAATATATAAATGAACGATTGGATCCCTTCAACGGAGGCATATTAGGAGTCTGATGAATTGTCCTTCTGTAGAAGGCAGTAAGAGTAGGTAATGGCAGATAAAGGCGATCTGGGATTCTCTGTTCACATTTTCCATAAACTTGGCTTTATGGAATAAACATATTCCATAAAGAATTTTCTTTTGGCCACTGACTTGGGAAGAATTGTAAGTTATCAGAGGCAAAAATTATTTGCCATAGATGATCTTTACGGGTAAGATTTTGGATCTGAAAAATTTGCAGTATGAAAAAGGAAGCTAAAATGAGAAGCATATTCAGAAATAGAAGCAAAATGCAGTGATACTCTATTTTTGGTTTTCATCTTAATTACTTGATAAAATATTGATTTCACTATGTATCTACTGTACTTCTAAAGTGGTGATAAAATGTCAGAGTTATTTTTTCATAGACTGTTAGTAGTGATTACCCTTATTTGTCTTCATGTATGAAATAAAAAGAAATGCTCTGGTAGGACATTCAAGCGGACCATAGGCAAAGTTGTGTCTAACCAGGTATAATGTATGGGAGGTAATGATTAAGTAATGCTTTTTGCTTACATCAGAAAGGTTGGTAAAAATGTGGTTTGTGGTAAGAAAGAAATGAGGAAATTCTTTTTTCTTAGTCACTGTTCTTAAAAATGCACAAATAACCAACGTGTGTTTTAATGTATTTTTTCTCTTTTATTTTAATGCTGTTAGCACATCACATTGAGTGAAAGTATGCAGCAATATAGCAGGGATATTAAGGTCAGACAAAACAGTTAAAATTTTTGCTCAAGCACTGTATGATAGAGCTTTGTGACCCTGGACAAGTTTCTTCAACTGTAAATCATGATGGGGATAGTAACTGCTACTTCATAGGAAATTATACACAAATAGTGATAAGGCGGTGCCTGGTGTGAGTAAGTGCTCATTAAATAGTAGCAATGAATAAAAATGATGTTCATGATAATTAAGTAACAGCTATATTAATGTAAAAAAACTGCCTTTCTTGGTTTGTTTACTTATTGTCAATGATAGTTACAAGATAATATGAACAACTAAAAATCTTTCAATATGATACATACTTTTTTTTAGGTGCCACTTGATATTGACATATCCCAAAAGTCTGGCTAAACACTTTCAAAGTAATATATTAGAAAAGGTTTTAATTAGCTATGTTTCCAAGATTGTATTCTTTTTATGAGATAAGAAAATAAATTTATTTGCTGTAGCTCAGATTAATATGGAGCTAATATGTCATTTAATATGACATATTAAATATTGCCTTTTAGATAGCCAAGTTGACTCTTTCTAAATATTTTTAATTTTTTTTCCTAATTTTAAACATGATATGTCCCTTTGCAAGCCAATCAGAAGATAGAAAAATACAAACAAAAATGGAATAGAAGGGAAAAAAATGGAATAAAAAAGTAAGGAAATAAAATTTGTTTATAACAGAGCCTAGATAACACTGTCAGTATTGTTCAGCCTTTTTAATATATACACACATTCACACATGTATTCACAAATAGTTATGCATAATTACACTTTTACATTACATAGTCATTAACACACACTCATGCACACACATTCTCACACCCTCTTACTAACCTTTATACATATTCATACATCTTTACATCACATTTTCACATATACGTTCAAATGCACATTTTTAAAGAAACAAGATTTTGAACTTATGGATATCTACTTTTTTTTAACTTAGAATATATATTGGATATTGTAAATATGAAAAAAGACAAAACTGCAGAATATTTTTTATTTTATTTCATTTTATAGATAATATGTTTAATCAACCCTCCTTTGTTGTGATTTTTATTAATACATTTTATTTTTCTGATTAGAAAAGTTCTACTGGTCATTGCAGACAATTTGGGTAATACTAAGAAGTACAAAGAGAAAAAAACCCAATTCATTATTATTCTTTTCTCAAGGAGAACAACTTTGAGATTGTCTTAATATTTTTATTGTGCCTATTTCTTGTAGAGTTAGTATAATATTTTTCATAGTTTGCAGCATGTGAGCATTCTTATTCTTGCATAGCATTCCACTTTATATTTTAATGATTCTCATAAATATTTACATTTTAAAAGTTTTCCATTATAAGTCATCTCATGATAACATTTTTCTGTTTCAAGATTTTACTATATTTTGGGAGTTATACAGTATTTAACATTTTGGAGTTGGCTTTTTTCATTCAGAATAATTCTGTGAAGACTCATCAGGGTTGAATTTATCAGTTGCTCATTCCTTTTTATTGCTAACTAGTAAGTATTCCATGGTATGGGTTTACCATCGTTTGTTCAACCATTCACCTGCTAAAGGACATTTGGGTTGATCCCAGTTTTTTGGTTATTACAAATAAAGTTATGAACATTTGTGTACAGATTTTTGTGCGAACATACTTTTTAGTTCTCTGGGATGGATGCCTAGGAGTAAAACCAATGGGTCATATGATAGTTCTCTACTTAGTTTATTGAGAAACTACTGTTTTCCAGAGTGTACCAATTTATATTCCCGTCAGCAATGTATGAATGATCCAGTTTATCTGCACCCTTGCCAGCATTTGGTGCTGTCATTATTTTTTGTTTTAGCCATTTTGATAGGTTGTAGTAAAATCTTATTATGCTTTTAATCTGCATTTCCCTAATGGCTAATGGTGTTGAGAATCTTTGCTTGTGCTCATTTGCCATCTGTTTGTCCTTCATGTAATATCTTTTCATGTTTTTTGCCCATGTTCTAACTATATTGTTTACCTTTTACTGTTGAGTTTTGAAAGTTACTTATGTATTCTAAGTACTAGATCTTTGTCAGATAGATGGTTTGAAGATATTTTCATCTCGTCTGTAGCTGGTCCTTTTCAACCTCGTAACAGGGTTTTTCACAGAGCAAATGATTTTAATTTGAGTGGGGTTCAGTTTATCACTTTTTTCCTTCTGTTGTCGAGTCTAAGAATTCTTTACCTAGTCCTAGATCCCAAAGAGTTTCTATTTCTTTTCTTCAAAAAGTTTATCATTTTCCATTTAAACCTGTGATACATTTTGAGTTGATTTGACTCTCTTTATATTTCCAAATAACATTCTCTGTTTACTCCTTTTAAAAACAGAAATGTATAACTAATGTATTTGTCACAATAATCATTACCGGTTGGAAAGGGGAAAATACACAGGAGTCACTGATTCAGAGAAATCCTGAAATCCCACTGGGAAGCTGTCATGCTTGTTCCTTGAGTAAACTCTCCTTCTGCTTCTTGGGAGGGGCTTCATAGTTCATTGTTCTCTGTTGGTCTTTTTTTTTAATTATCCTTGGCTATATTTAAAGAGGGCAAATGGAGAATATATTACTTAGATGCTTAGAAACTGTATCAGCCTGTTTCTTGCCTGTAGAAATTTGGGAACTAAGGGACATTTTAACACTCATTCTGTCATAATCTCTCCTAGAAGAGGCTAATGGTTCATCTGATAGTGCAGATGTTTCAAAAACTAATTGATTCAGATATATGTGCCAATAACCACACACTTAGTTTTGCATTATATCTTGTCTTAACCTCCTGTCTCTCTGAACTTAATTAAGCTTATCAGACTAATGGGAGAGTCATACCCTTAGGTACTTTTCCTTGAGCCATATTTTCCAATTAAAAGTATTTGCTTGGGGCCACCTTAATCCATTCAATGGCATTAACAGGGAGTGGGGCCATAGCCTTGGTTTTATCTACTCCACAGGCTGTTTTAATTAACCTTTGCTGCTCAAAGGCTTTCTGAGTTCTGGAACAAGATAAAGTTCTTACAGCAGGTATGGACAGTGTTTATGACAGTGTTTATGGCAGACAGGGAAGATGTAGGAGGCCTCGGGCAAGTCTCCAATAGGGAAATCCCAGTGAGGACCCCTGGGTTTCTGTAGTAAGACCAAGCTTTTCTGCCTAACTGTTCTCCTTTTGAAAAGCAGCTATTGGTTTGCTCCTTAATGCTGGTAAACAGGATTATGAACACCGTTCAACCTGGACTCCCCATCATGAAGTGTATGTTATCTACTGTAACAAATCATAAAATTAGACATGTGAAAATTAGACATCTCATTGTTGGTAGATGCAGGCAGATTTGGAAGGCACAAATAACTATATAGGCAGGTATCTCATACTACTATCCTGCTTGTTTTTATTGACTTTTACTTCCTTCTTTTTCAATAGAGAAAGGTTATTATAGGCAGAAGTTAGCATGGTCTTACTACAAAAACCGAGATGTCCTTATTAAAAGGATCTCACAGAGTTCCTTGTGGCTGGCTAACAGAGGAGGAAGAGGTGTAGCCTGGCTCACAGTGGGTTTTTGCTGGCACCCACCAAAGATGAACATTTTGAAGAAAAACCCCAGTCAGGCATGTCCCTAAAAGGCAATGGTCAGTGGAAATTCTCTTGACAGAAGGGAAGGCCTGAGGTACAGATTTATATTGATTCATGCACAACACTAATAGATAAGCTGGCCAGTCAGAAGCTTGGAAGAAAACAAAAATGAAAGTTGTTTACAAGGTACGAGGAGTTCCAGCCAAGAGATCTGTAGTATGCTTCTGGGCATGGGCCTAGAATGTAAAGCTATTTTTCCCACATGTTAATACTCACTTGAGGGCATCCTTTGTAGAAGAGGCTCTCAATCAGGAAGAAAAGATGGTCTGTACAGTGAGTGTCAATCGGTGTTTTTCCCCAGCCACTGTGGTGCTTGTGGAATTGTCCCATGTAAAAAAATGGCCATATAGCATAAAAGGAAGCTAAACATGGGTTCCAAAAATGCCCTTTCCCTCATAATGGCTGGTCTAACTACCTGTACTGCAGATTGGTTGCTCAGTTTACCAATTGCAGGGGTTAGTCCTGAGAGCAGTGATTTAGTAACATTCCCTAGGGCAACCACTATACCCCAGGGCAATGAAAAAATATATATCCTGGTTGCAATTTGTCCTCCCAAGACAAGTAAATATTCTAAATATGAATTTATTTTCACTGCCTGCAATACTTCCACCAACACTCAATGTTGTTTGACTTACAAAATGCCTTATTCATTATTATAACCTATACAGCATCACTTCTGATGAAGAAATTCATTTGCAGCAGAATTATGGTAACAAACTTCTGCTCATGAAATTCACTTGTGTGTCTTATTACTATGTACCTCAACACCCAGAAGCCGCTGACTTGGTAGAATAGTGTCTGTTGTGTTATACCTTGCAGAATAAGATTTCCTTCTCTACAGAATATGGTATATGCATTAAATAAGGCAGAAACCATTCTGTGTTGCTGGGTCCTCCATAGCCAGCATACACAGGGTAGTGAACTAGGGCGTGGCAATGGATTGGAGCCTCTTGCTACTGTACCTAAAAATCCACCTACAGAATTTTTGTTTCCTGCCTTGGTCTTCATACAATAATCAACAGGAAGAGAAGATGGTCACTGAACTGACAGAAGTGATGGATCCTCGTTACGAAGGGGAAATTGGGTTGTTTCTAACAGAGGCAAGGAGGAGCGTATTTTGGACTGAGGGAATTCACTCCTGTGCCTCTTAATATCCCCAACCCAATAGTACTTGTTGAAAGGAAAACTGTGGCAATCCAATAGAGACAGAACAGCTGAAGACTTGTAAGAACTTTGTAAAATCCCTCACCAGCTAAGGGATAGGCAGGAGGTAAAGGAAACATGATCTGGATGATAGAAAAAGAAGTGATTACAGACGGGAGCATTATCAAGCTTGTCAGTTGTCTTACTGCTTTATTAGAATAAGCCTCACGGACTATATTGCCGTGCACTTTTGCCTTCCGGCTTCTAGCTGGGTTCAGCCAGTGGGAGTTTGCATGTGGGGAAGAAGGAGGTTCTTGTGCTTATTTCCCTGGTGTGCTCCCCACAAGACCTAGTGTGGGAGTTGCTGTGTGTCTCAACCTAAGGCCACGTTGCTGCAGGGTTTCGGTAACTGCCTAGTAGCACCCACTGTTTGTTCCCTTAACTCTGCCTTTGTAAAAAATCCACCCATAAAACAATCCACATCCATACAAAACTTTTAAATTTGCTTCAGTTATCTCTTTTGTCTGTGTCCTACTGCAACCTTAACTAATACGTAAAAATATCCATATTCTAACTTGAGTATTTTAACAAATATTTTGATTTAAGTAAGTTCCTCCTTACAAATGACTGCTGTTTTGTTTGTTTTTATTTTTACTATTTTTATTTTTTTTGCGGTACGCGGGCCTCTCACTGTTGCTGTCTCTCCTGTTGCGGAGCACAGGCTCCGGACGCGCAGGCTCAGTGGCCATGGCTCGCGGGCCTAGCCGCTCCGCAGCATGTGGGATCTTCCTGGACTGGGGCACGAACCTGTGTCCCCTGAATCGGCAGGCGGAGTCTCAACCACTGCGCCACCAGGGAAGCCCATGACTGCTGTTTTGATGTGAAATTGTGCTAATACTTCATAACAAATTGGGAAACTTTTTATTTTCTTCTCTATATTGGAACAATTTAAATAACACGCAAGGATTGATTTTTTTGATGGAGCTTTGATATAAATTCTCCAGAAAAACCATTTTGGATATGTTGATTTTGAGGTACACTTTTGATTCCCATTTCAATTTATTCCAGAATCATATCTTCATTCAAATTTTATATCATTTATAGTCAATATTTTTATTTTAAGAGATTTTCAAATTTCTTGGTATATGATTATACATAGAATTTTCTAATGTTAAAATTTTTTTATGCATTTGTGGTCATTCCTATTATATTCATGATGTTGGATTCTGGTTTTAGTATCTTTTAATGGGTTAATAGCCTGGTAGGTCAGGAGTTTGTATTTTAGAGACCATAAGGAGGTTGACTGTTAGATCTTATATCAAAAGTTTTTGTCTGTCTTGATAGTCAGAAGCTCTTACAGAAATGTTTTGAATTTACATCCCAAATTATTTAAGTAACTGATTAATTTTACTTTGTCACCGTTAACCATGAGATGAATCTCTTAAAATACATAGGCTCTTAAATCTTAGAGATTTTGAAGTTAATCCAATCCTGACTTTACTCATCGTTAATGAGGAAAATAATAGTATCTCTTTCATAGGAGTTTTTCTGGGGATTAGAGAAGATAATGTATGCCAGTGAAGGACCTTGTATAAGATAAGCACCCCATAAGTATTACTACTATTATTGCTATTAACATAAATGAGGATAAGGTAAAAGTAATGGTAATCAAAACCTAGTGAGTCATACAGGCTTATTGTCACTGAATGAAGAAAGATACTAGTAAATGAAGAAAGGGTTTCCTTTGGACAACTCAGGTGAGAGCTTTTAATAGAAAGTGGAGTTTTAGCTAGACTTGAACAATGGGTATGATATCAGTAGGAAAAGCATATGATATGGTCATTATAGACAAGGAATATATTATTGAATGCTTTTTGTGTTTTAAACTTGATGACTAGAAAATGGATGTTATGAACACATATGGGAAAATCAGGTAGAGAAATTGGTTTTATGGTGAAGATTGTGAATTTTGTTTTAGATTTTGAGGTAGAAATTTGGCATTAGAAATATAACGCTAGAACATAAGACATTGGACGTTCAAAATTGAGATTTGGAGCCATCCTCACAGTTTCTACATCTGTGACAGTATATGTTCACTCCAAAGGAGATGGGTAGTAATAGAAAAGGTGGGAAGCAAAATCCTGAATCTTGGCACTATGAATCATTAAGCAATCATTGATAACACTAACCCTTTAAGATTTATGTCTGTCTATACAGGGGTTACATTTAAAATTTTTAATTATCTAGGAATGTTTTGTTTTACTTGACACCTTTGTCATACTTCAAATCAGTATTTTTCAAAGTGTGTTTTATGGAACACTAGTTCTGTGAGCTGTTAGACATCAATGGAGAAAAAAAGCAACTTGAATATACAATAAATAATGTATAAAACTTTATCATATTACATATAAATGCATGCTTATTAATCTAAGAGGAGAAGTGCTATAGTAGATTGTTTCCCAAACTAATTTGACCAAAGCATCCTTTTGTTTATGGAAATTCTCAGAAGCCTAGGGTTCTAGAAATTATACTTGGGGAAATCTTCCTTTGTACCTCTTTAGATGATGGTTCAGCTCATTAAATTATAGCTCAAAGATCATGGAGTATATATTGAAGGATCAGAGAATAGGAATCAGATTATTAGGCTGTGTTGCAAAATCTGACTATGCATAGCATGTGATTTTGGGCTTCAGTTTCTTCACTGGTAAAATGATTGCAGAAAGTTGTAAAGGCTAGGAAGTGTATGTGAAAGCTTATAGTTTTTTTCCTCTGGAACAATACAATGTGAGTAAAATAGGATAGATTTAATTGTAGTTAAAGATTAATATGTTATTTGGCACAAGGTGTTATTCATTTTTGTGACTTCACTGTTTCTCTTTTTTACATTCATAATTTGATCATTGCCTTTTAGGGAATTTCTTATCCATTCTTATATTATTTAAGTTCTCAGCAGCCTTTTTCACCTGTGTATTCTGAAATCATTTAGAAGTGCTTGTGACACTGGATATATAATATACTGCTCATATTTTCTACCAAGAATATTCTCAAGAGTCCATATGTCTATGAAATTTGGAGTCTCCTCAAAGTCCAGTTTAAGCTCTATCTTGGTGATGACTGTTGATGTCATGTTTCCCTGGCACCCAGTTATGCAGATTGAAGTATATAGATTTACATGCATATTAACATTTTAGGGACATTTTCTTAAACTACATATCTGAGTATTTTGTTCCATGATGTTAGTTTTTTTTTTTCCTCAGATACTTCAATTTTGTGTATGTATGATCTTTGGCCACCTTATATCCTTAGCATTTCCTCTGCTTTTTTTCTTTATCATTCATTTTACTCACTTTTCTAATTTCTGTATTACGTGCCTGTTACTGTGTTTTCTCAATTCGTTCACCCTTGTACCCCTTTCAATTTTATCTTCCTTTCTATGAGATTTTAGTTTTTCCCTTTTACTTTTTTCTCTGAGTTCTACCAGTGCAAGCTTCATATCCTCTTTCTTCCTCTCACCACTTCTTTTCTAAGTTATTTCATTTCTGCTTTGCCATTATGATGTGTTCACATTTTTCACCTGCTCCATGAAAATACTTCTGTGGTCCGTGTCCTAATCTTAATTTTAATGAAAGTATGTTGGTCTTTTTTCTTACAACATCTTTGTATGGATGCCATGATAGGTTTTTTTTTTGAAAAATCACTTTATTGGTTGAGTTAGGTTCCCATGGGAGGTGAGTGATCAGGTCAGCATCCCAGGTGGGTTAGCTGCACAGGCAAAGGCTCTCTCAACTTTTTAGTACCCATAAATAGAGAGTCCTAAATTGTCTGTGAGATTCCTTGTGCTGCCTCTTCCCACCCACGCTATCTATTTTTATGAACCAAAGCAGCCCAAGAATTCCCTGCTGCCACCTGGCCTATCTCCTGTTCCTGTATCAGTTGTCTCAGGCAAGGGAAGTCTGGACTTCTGAGTGTTGCTCCCCACCTTCAAGAAGAGTATTTTTTCCCCCTCTTTCTCAAAGCTGCCACCAGCTGCCTGCCCTTAGGTCCGGACAAGAAGGGTCTTGCCCTGAGCCCTGTGCTTAGAGGGGCCCATATCACAGACACTGAAACTCAAAGATAATTTGTTCTTCTCTTAAAGTTTTGCGAGAAAGATTTTTGCAAGATTGGTACACAGGATAAGTGAACAGAGGTTATAGGAGAGGGAGGTAGGGATGAGCTACCATCTCCAGTCCAGAAGCTGCTACGTAGACTTGGGGACGGTCAAGTTTAAAGAAAAGCAGCAGCTCCTTCTCCCTTTTCAGGGCTGGGGGTTGAATATGGGAAGTGGAGCCAGGGGGAGAAAATTACAGTCACTTCCTGGGAAGAGAGAAAGAGAGGTTGCTTTTCATTAAAGTTAGCCACCTCAAAGTACCTGATGCAGGTAATTAGGCAGACCGGGTTCTCCCAGAAAACAGTGCTTCTCAGGAGGCACGGGCACCTCCTGGAAATACTGTCAGAAAAGTGTGGCTAGGGGAGTGGAATACCATGACTGCAACACCCTTCCCTGCCCCTGGCAGCAAGATGGGCCAGAGGAAAAGTTGGTCTCTTTAAACTTATAGGTGTTGAAGGTAAATGCTTGGCGGGGAGCAGGCTGTGGACCTCTAGGTGAGGGTGAGGGCTGCACTGAGCTTGATATTTAACTTATAAATATTCTGGTATATGGATTTTCTTTTGCCGTTTTGCCTTTAGTTCCTACGCATGTTACTGGGCAGGACTAGACACTGGTTTGTTCATTAAGTAAAATTCTAAGCCTTAATTTTATTGGCAACACTCCTCTGTGTTCATAAACAACATAGAAGCTCCCTCTTGTGGTGTATTGTCAAATCACATGCCTTTAATTTAGCGTTAAGTATTTTGTCAGAATTTTTTTGATTTCACGTTAGAAGTTGAAATTCGAGGTTCAGATAGTTTCCTTAAGCAATAATACCTCAGAATTCACATAGAGGGTAAATCTATCTATCTTGTAAAGCTGTACTGTAGCAGACACAATTTAATAAATTATTTAATATTACTTAAGATGAATAGTCTTCTTTAGGTCCCCATGATGCATCTCTGAATGACTATTTCGTGGTAAACTGAAACGTACCCTCTAGTAAGTGTTTTTTTGGTTTGTTTTTAAAGGAAAGGTTAATTCCATGAGATTTTAAATATGTTAAATATTTGTCTTTTGCCTTTATATTTGGATAAGAGTGTGGCTGAGTGAAAAATTTCTGAGTCATATTATCTTTCACTGATTTTTTTTTGTCATTCCTTTACTGCCTTTATGGGATTAATGTTGCTTTAAAAAAGTCTGATGCCAGCTAAGGGTTTTTTTTTTTTTTTCCTCTGCCTAAGTGACTATCTTTTTTCCTGACTGTTCAAAGAAGTCTTTCTTCATCTTTAAAATTCAGTGACTTTTAGTGTTGAAAGTTCTGCATCAAAATTTCCAGGGTTTTTCTATGCCTTTTAAAATTATAGATCAGTGTTCATTTATTAAGTTTTACCTTTGAATATATATATATATATTCTATTCTGATTGATTATGCATGTTTATTTTCTTTGTCTGAATATCATTTCTATAATTTTTCTCTCTAATCTTTTAAGTCTTAGGTTTTGTTCATTTAATTTTGTTTGTATTTCTCAAGGCTTTTCTGTCTGTCCTTGTAATTCTCACAGTCTCTAGTCTCTCTTGTCCATTGCAATGTGACTTTTATTTCTGTTAGGGGGTGTTTTTCCAGAGTTCTTTCAGCCCACTTTTTTTCCTTTTTTTAAAATCCCTTATCTCACCACATTCATGAGTTTATTAAATCCCTGTTTTCACCTTTTGATTTTAGGAAGCAATTGTTCCTATCACTTTAAAGGATGGCAATATGGTAATCGTTCTGCTATGCATTTGCTTTTCTTCTTTGGTTATTATTTACCTTTGAATGAAGTGAATTATTCCTTGGCCAGCTTTTTGTAAGATGTTTGTATTAACTTTCTTTTGCTGCATAGCATATTACGCAAACTTACCAACTTGAAAAAGCACAAATATGTTATCTTACACACTCCATAGTTCAAGAGTCTGGCACAGCTCTGGGTTCTCTGCTTAGAGTCTCAAACTCAGGGTGTCAGCTGGCTGCATTCTCATTTGAGGCTCTAGAGAATTCTTTTCCAAGCTTATTAAACTGTTGTGAAATATCAGTTTCTTGTAATTGTTGAACCGAGATCGCCATTTCCTTGACGATTGTCAGTGGGGGTTGCTGTCAGCTCCTAGAAGCTCCCCACATTCCATCTTCAAAGGCAGCAAAAGTTCACAGAGCCCCTTTGCTTTAAATTTCTCTCATTGCTTCTGCTAGCCACAGAAAGCTTTCTGCTTTTAAAGTGCTCATGTGATTAGATTGTTGAGCACAGCCAGATAATCTCCTTTCTGACTAATTCAAAATCAACCGATTAGTAACTTAAGTTAGTTAATTAGTAAGGTGAACTTACTCTGCAGAATCCCTTTTGCCACTGTAACAGAATTAGGTGTGATGTTGTCATATTCACAGTCCCAGGAATTAGGATGGGGAATCTTGGGGACCATTTTAGAGTCCTGCATAACATAGTATGCACGCAGGAGAGGGACTGGAACTCTGTCTGGACAAGTGGGGATTTTCTCTGGTTGAGACAGATGTTCCTTCTGAATAAATTATTTAGCTTTTATTTCTTCCCCACATAGAAAGATTGCTGTTCAGATTTAGAATTTTTCTCTGACACCATGCCTCTATGACATACTGTTCCTTGTTCCGTCCCACCTTGCTTGCTTCTCAATGATGCTAGGTAGACAAGTATTCTTCATACAAGATGTTCACATTTATTTCTAAGTGTATTTAGTTGATCTTTCTTACTATACATTGGTATTTCTACCATCATGTCATCTAACTTATGCATGTGAAGCTAACTTATTTTTTTGTATATTCTTTTTTTATCTCTTTCAAAATTAATTTTATGTTTTACTACTTTACTAAATTCCTTTATTGTTTTTAGTAGTTTTTCCATTGGTTCTGGAACCAATTAAGTGTTCCAAAAAGACAATTATAATTTCTGCAAATAGAAATTGTTTTACCTCTTGATTTCCAATTCATAGGCCTCTAGTTCCTTTCCCTTTCCTTCCAATACAATATGAAAAGTTGCAGAGTTAGGGCACATCCTTGTCTTACTCCTGATTTTAGCAGTCTGTATGTGTGCATATACATACATGTGTATGTATACACACTTATATGTTTGATCATGTTAAAGAAATGTCTATTCCTATTTTATGTTGACATTTGTCAGTTTTCTACTTGAAATCTATGAAACTGATCATTTGATTTTTCTAATTAGATCTAATATGTTAAATTTTAATAGACTTCCTAATGTGCTTCTTTAAAAAGACATGCTGTATTTTTCATATATGTTGTTGGATTTTGTTGCTAATATTTTGTTTATGATTTTTTTGCGTTGATATTCAGGTATGAGATTGGTCTATCGTTTTCTTCGGTGTTGTTAATCTTTTTCACATGTTATTATCAATTTGTAATCAGTAAAAATATTTTGGTAATTTTTATCTTGTTTCTATGTTCTGGAATAGATTAAGTAGTGTTAAGTTTATCATTTATTATTATTGTCATGATTATTATTTAATATATAAAGTTTTGGTAAAATTCATCTCTGAAAGTATCTGGGCTTGGTAATTAACCATTTTAGATTTTCAAATTAATATGCTAGTAATTTGTTCTAAGTAGTCTCTTGTGATTTTTAAAAAATTTCTTCTCTTCATAGTTTATTTCCTTTTTTCATGTATTATTTGTATATATGTAATTTCTCCTCATTATGTTAGCTAGTGGTTTATTTTACTGATTATTTCAAAGGATTTATTTTTGTGTGAATTTTATTATTACATTTTATTAATCAGATTTCTATTCCTTTGTTAATTCTTTCTTTTTTTTAAATTAAATTAATTTTGTTATTTATTTTTGGCTTCATTGGGTCTTCGTTGCTGCACACAGGCTTTCTCTAGTTGTGGCGAGCGGGGACTACTCTTCCCTTGCGATGCGCAGGCTTCTCATTGTGGTGGCTTCTCTTGTTGTGGAGCACGGGCTCTAGGCGTGTGGGCTTCAGTAGTTGTGGCTCATGGGCTCTAGAGCGCAGGCTCAGTAGTTGTGGCACATGGGCTTAGTTGCTCTGTGGCATGTGGGATCTTCCTGGACCAGGGCTCAAACCCGGGTCTCCTGCATTGGCAGGCGGAATCTAAACCACTGCACCACCAGGGAAGTCCCCCCTTTGTTAATTCTTTATTGCTTTTTATTAGAGATGCCTCTTAATTGCTTGCTTTTTTCAGTATTTCTTTTTCCTAGATATTCTTTTGCATGTTATCTTCTCCATCGCTATTCTATGATAAACTCATCTAGTGCCAGTGGTGTTAGTGCTGGGGGCAACTCATTAATGTGCAATTTATTTTTATATGTTTTTTATTTTGACTTCTTTTTTTGGGGGTCTTTTTTTGTTTCAATGAGATGGTTTTCTTATAAGAACCACTTTAGTTATAGCATATAAATTTCGATGTGGTTTGTTTCTAGTATCATTTCTGAGAAATTTTGTAATTATAATTTTTTGATCAAAGAATAGTTTAATAGAGTTTTTTAATTTTTTTGAATTCCATATAGAAGGGCCTTTTCATTTTCTGTTGTCTTAAAAGTATCTAGCTTTTTTTTTTTTCCATTTTGGTCATAGAGTATTATTGTTGTTTACTCTTTGGATTGTATACTGATATTTTTGTTGCATAATATTTGGTCAGGTTTTTTTAGAATTGTCCATGGTACCTAAAAATGGAAGACACAATTTTATAAGAGAGTAGAATTTGACATGTTTCCCTAAATTCAGTGGTACTAATTATACTGTTTAGGCCTGCTCTATTGTTGCTTATTTTTAACAATTTGCTGTTTTGGACTGGGAAAGATGAAAATTAGTTTGCTGTTTTAACTTTTTATGTCTATTTTTGCATTTCTGGTAGTATCTGCTTAATAAAAATTGCTGCTGTATATTTATATTATTTATTTATTTATTTTTAATTTTTATGAAAGTTTAAGCCTTTATCTGTACTTGGCTGTTTTATTCTATACTTTAAAAAATATTAATAAACTTGCCTTTTTAGAACAGTTTTAGATTTACAGAAAAATTGTGAAGATAGTATAGTTTCCATATATACCACAACCATTTTCCCCTATTATTAACATCTTACTTTGTATGCTACATTTCTTATGATTAATGAATTAATATTGGTACGTCATTTATTAAATTTTCTACTTGTTAACTGAAGTCCAAACTTTATGTAGATCTACTTAGTTTTACCTAGTTTCCTTTTTCTATTTTAGGATCTGATCCAGTATACCTTATTACATTTAGTTGTCATGTCCCTTTGGCTCTTTGTGACTGTGATAATTTCTCAGAGTTTTCTCTTTTTTTTTTGATGACCATAGAAGTTTTGAGGAGTGCTGGTCAGATATTTTGTAAAATGTCCCTCAGCTGGGATTTGTCTGATGTTTTTCCTGTGATTAGACTGGCTTTATAGGATTTTCAGGGGGAGGACCACACAGGCAAAATGCCATTTTCATCACATCATATGAAGGGTACATGCTATCAACATCACTTATCACTCTTGATGAAAACCTTGATCACCTGACTCAGGTAGTATTTTTCAGGTTAATCCATTGTGAAGTAACTCTTTTCCTCCTTTCTATACTATATGATTTGGAAGAAAGTCACTATGTGCACCCAACATTTCAGAAGTGGAGTGTTATGTGCCATCTCTTTGAGGATGCAGTATCTACATAAATTACTCGGAGTTATTCTGCATTAGACATTTGTCTCTTCTCCCACATTTATTTATTTATTCAATTATTTTTTTTCAGTGTGGCTGCATGGATTTATATTTTACATTAGATTATAATCCAATGCAACTTTATTTCGTTGCTCAAATTATTCCAGCTTTGTCTACCTGGAGTTTTTTCGGTTGGCTCCTGTGTACCTTTGACATACCTCCATCATTGCAGATATTTTTGTTTGTTTTCCTTATTTTCTTGCACTCTGAGGTGCTGCAGGCTCATCCTATATATTTCCTGCTCCAGTCCTAAAATCAGCTATTTCTCCAGTGGGCCCTGGTTTCTTTAATTACGGAATGGGAAATAACTTTATCATCTAGAATACAGTGATTATATATAGTTACTTTTGCCTTTAGTCTTGCAGACTCCACTCATTCCAAAGTTACTTAGGTCAGCACCCTTACCCCCACTCTCCTTAGTGAGGTTGTTTCATATATTTGTATTACAGTTAGATCCTTTTGTCACATTCTGCCTTTCCTCCTGGAAACTTTTGGCCTCAAATGATTTTTAAAAGTTTGTGTAGAGTTCACTCTTTGTACTATAAAGTTCAATGTATTTTGGCAAATACTAGTCAAATATATGACTAGTGTCGTATATCCACAATCAAACCATCATATAGAAGAGTTTCACTACCCTAAAAAAAATCCTGTGGTGGTTCATCTGTTCAACCCTCCCTCCCCTCTTCCCTTGGCAACTATTTCTATGGTTTTACTTTTCCAGATTGTCATATATTTGGAATTATAAAGTATGTATCCTTTGTGGACTGGATTCTTTCACTTAGCAATAAACATTTAAGATACATCCATGCCTTTCTGTGGCTTGACATCTCATTATCAATTTTTATCAATTCTAGGAAAAGTAAAAGAAGGAAATTATTCAGAAGTAATGCAGAGAGAGTAATATATTGGATACAGTAGTTTTAATAAGTAGATCTTAGGCCTTGTTTATTTGGGAAAAATGATAAAATTAGATCTGTTAACTGTTACAGCCTTTCATGTAGTACTGTAAAATGGGATATAGCCGGGCTAAAATATTGATACCCACAAACCTTAGACAGCTGAAGTACTTAAAACAGATCTGTGGAGAGGGACTGCAAAGATCAGTGACATGAAACTGATTATCCAGAAATAAACCCATACATAGGAAATGTAACAAAATATGTACTCTTTGGTTAATCCAACACAATGCTATAATCCCTGTCTTTCCCACTAAAATATATTACATATGAATTAAAAAATAAAGTAGTAAAAATGCTAGGATAAAACCCAACATAAATAACTTTATATGTAATCATGGAGAAAGGGAAGACTTTTATAAGTCAGATATCAAACTCAGAAGCTCTGAAGTAAATTTGAGAAGTTAGTTCACAGAAAAACATGCAGGTGGCCAATAAACATACAGAAAAATGCTTAAGTTCACTGAAGATTTTTTCAAAAGTGTTGCTGCATTGCTAATGGGAATGCATATATTTATAACTCTTTGTTATGGCAACTTGGCAAATCAAATATAAATATTTATACACGTTGACCCGGCAGTTCCACTTTTTGGAACCTGTCATACGATAGGCTTGCACAAATATGCCAAGATAAATTTTAAAAATATTCATCACAACATTGTTTTGACCTGAATGTATGTATAATATAATATTAATAATATATGTTATATTATTATTAAATAGAAGTTGGGAGGGAGATGCAAGAGGGAGGGGATATGGGGATATATGTATGCATATAGCTGATTCACTTTGTTATACAGCAGAAACTAACACAACACTGTAAAACAATTATACTCCAATAAAGATGTTAAAAAGAAAGCATACAAGCAAACTTAAAAAAAAAAATAGAAGTTGTGGACTTGGTAAATAAATCACATTTATGCTGTGGAATATTATAACAGTGCCAACAAAGAAATTTAAATACAGCTTTAAGTTCCAACATCAAGGATTTCTAGGACATAAAAAGTGAAAACTGGAAGTTGTTGAAAATAAGGATAGTATGTTTCGTATGATCATACATATGTAAAAATGTAAATGGATATAAAACATGTGAATGTGTGAGAAAATGTCTGAAAAATGCTCGAAGGAACTGTTAACAGGGGTTATTGCCTTCATCTAAGTGACATGGGAGAGCATAAATAGAGGCAGGCAGAGGTAAGGGAGAGCTTGGATTTTTTCTTGGTATTCTTCTGTTTTATTTAAAATTTATTTAAACAAGTAGGTTGAAACCCATTGATTACTTCCTCTGGGAGAAACAAAAAAACACCAAAACCCCACAGAATACTCTTACAATCAAAAAGTCTACCAGATTACTACAGAAAGATATTTTCCTAAAGGCAATTTACCTATTATAAAAAGGAAATAGGAGAAAATAGTAAACCAATAATGCATGTACGTATGTTCAGTTTTGCAAAATGAACAATTTGCAAATAACAAAGCAAATAATAAGAGATTGTTAGTCTAATCTACTACCTCCAGGAAAGTGAATATTGAAACCAAGAATTATAATTCAAATGTTTGACATGACCAGGGAAATATCACAGATAATGCAGACCTAGCCCAGTTATAAATATAAATAAATTATCTGCCAAAATATCCATCAACCTCTTATAACATGAATATATACAGTATTATAGAGTATATTTTAAATACAAAATTTAAAATATATATTTTTATGCATAGAATTTGCATCTGAAAATTTGATGACAGTGAACCAGTTAAAGAATATTCAGGATTGGTGCTTTAGGGGCCTATGTCTCATCAATCAGGAAATAATAAATCTTGATCTGATATCAAGGAAATGAAAATAGAATTAGCTGAGGCCATTGTTAAAATGAAAATTCCTGGATACTACACCAGATTCAAAGGGAAAGGGTTGGAAATATATTTTTAACAAATCTCTTAGTTCATTAATATTATATGATGAGTTTAGGAAATATGGATTTACTTTAATACCCAGGCTTTGAATGTGATTTTTTTTTTTTTTTGCGGTACACGGGCCTCTCACTGTTGTGCCCTCTCCTGTTGTGGAGCACAGGCTCCGGACGCGCAGGCTCAGCAGCCATGGCTCACAGGCCTAGCCGCTCCGCGGCATGTGGGATCTTCGCGGACCGGGGCACAAACCTGTGTCCCCTGCATTGGCAGGTGGACTCTCAACCACTGCGCCACCAGGGAAGCCACTGAATGTGATTTTTTAAAAAGATTTTAATCAAATCCTAAAGATAACTATTTCTCAGGTATCTAAATTGGAAAGGAAGAGGTAAAATTATCATTATATGCAGATGACATGATATGATATATAGAAAACCCTAAAGACTCCACACAAAAACCACTAGAACTGGTAAAAGAATTCAGCAAGGTAGCAGGATACAAGTTTAACATACAGAAATCTGTTGCATTTCTTTACACTAACAATAAAATATCAGAAAGGGAAAGTAAAAAGACAATCCCTTTTAAAATTGCATTAAAAATATATAATACTTAGGAATAAACCTAACAAAGGAGGTGAAAGACTTATATGCTGAGAACTATGAAACATTGGTAAAGAAAACTGAAGATAATTTAAAGAAATGGAAAGATATCCCATGCTCTTGGACTGGAAGAATTAATATTGTTAAAGTGGCCATATTACACAAAGCAGTCTATAGATTTAATGCAATCCCTATCAAATTACCCATGACATTTTTCACAGAACTAGAACAAATAATACTAAAATTTATACAGAACCATGAAAGACCCAGAATTGTCAAAGCAATTCTGAGGAAAAAGAACAAAGCTGGAGGCATAACCCTCGCAGACTTCAGACAATACTACAAAGCTACAGTAATGAAAACAGTGTTGTATTGTCACAAAAACAGACATGGATCAGTGGAACAGAAAGGAGACCCCAGGAAAAAACCCACACACCTAAAGTCAATTAATCTTTGACAAAGGAGGCAAGAATATACAATGGGAAAAAGACAGTCTCTTTGGCAAGTGGTGTTGGGAAAGCTGGACAGCCACATATAAATAAATGAAGTTAGAACACTCCCTCACACCATACACAAAAATAAACTCAGAATGGCTTAAAGACTTAATTACGAAACATGACACCATAAAACTCCTAGAAGAGAACATAGACAAAACATTCCCTAACATAAATTGTTGCAATGTTTTCTTAGGTCAGTCTCCCAAGGCAACAGAAATAAAAGCAGAAATAAACAAATGGGACCTAATCAAACGTATAAGCTTTTGCACAGCAAAGGAAACCGTAAACAAGACGAAAAGACAACCTACAGACTGGGAGAAAATATTTGCAAATGATGTGACCAACAAGGGCTTAATTTCCAAAATATATGAACAGCTCATACAACTCAATAACAAAAAAAACAACCCAATCAGAAAATGGGCAGAAGACCTAAATACGCATTTCTCCAAAGAAGACATACACATGGCCAATAGGTTTATGAAAAGATGCTCAATATCACTAATTATTAGAGAAATACAAATCAAAACTACAATGAGGTATCACCTCACACTGGTTAAAATGGCCATCATTAAAAAATCTACAAATATCAAGTGCTGGAGAGGGTGTGGTGAAAAGGGAACCCTCTTACACTGTTGGTGGGAATGTAAATTGGTGCAGCCACTGTGGAAACAGTATGAAGTTTCCTTAAAAAACTAAAAACAGAGTTGCCACATGATCTAGCAGTCCCATTCATGGGCATATATTCAGAGAAAACTCTAATTTGAAAAGATACATGTACCCCAGTGTTAATAGCAGCACCATTTACAATAGCCAAGACGTGGAAGCAACATAAATGTACATTGATGGATGAATGGATAAAGAAGACTCAATACATAAAATGGAATACTACTCAGCCATAAAAAATAATGAAATACTGCCATTTGCAGTAACATGGATGGACCTAGAGATTACCATAGTAAGTGCAGTAAGCCAGAGAGAGAAAGATGAGTACCGTATGATATCATTTATATGTGGAATCTAAAATACAATACAAATGAACTTATTTATAAAACAGAAACAGACTCACAGACATAGAAAACAAACCTAGGGTTACCCCCCTTAGGGAAAGCGGGTGGGGGAGAGATAAATTAAGAGTTTGGGATTAGCAGATACAATCTATATAAAAATAGATAAACAAAAAGGTCCTACTGTATAGCACAGGGAGCTAAATACATTCAATATCCTGTAATAAACCATAATGGAAAAGAATATGAAAAAGAATATATATATATATGTGTATAACTGAGTCACTTTGCTAAACACCAGAAACTAACACAACATTGTAAATCTACTTCAATAAAAGGAAAAAAAGAAAAAAATAGATAACAATTTTTCCTTTTAAAATATTCAAAAAAACATCCTATGGACCCAAAGATTGCTTCAAAATATAAATGTAATAAAATAGTTTGACCTGTAAAAAAGAAGGACATAACTTCTAAATATTACTGCTTTGTAGTGAATATTTTAAAAAATTAATTAATTTTTGTCTGCGTTGGGTCTTTGTTGCTGTGCGCGGGCTTTCTCTAGTTGCAGCGAGCGTTGGCTATTCTTGGTTGCGGTGCACAGGCTTCTCATTGCAGTGGCTTCTCTTGTTGCAGATCATGGGCTCTAGGCTCACGGGCTTCAGTAGTTATGGCACGTGGGCTCAGTAATTGTGGCTCACGGGCTCTAGAGTGCAGGCTCAGTAGTTGTGGTGCACGGGCTTTGTTGCTCAGCGGCATGTGGGATCTTCCCAGATCAGGGCTCGAACCTGTGTCCCCTGCATTGGCAGGCAGATTCTTAACCACTGTGCCACCATGGGAGTCTCATGTAGTGAATATTGAGAATTACTGTTTTGGCCAAAATATCCTATAGTCTAAGTACACTTTTCAAATGTGTTTAAGATGCTGATTGATAAAATCAATATAGTGGTAACAAAAAAAAAATCTTTTTAAAGAAAAAATCAATACGGTGGTCATACTGTATTTATGACTTGTAAAAATATCAAGTGTAGTGTTTTTTTTCCCTTCAATTTGAAAACTGTCCTTCCCTGGCACCACTTAATTCACTTGTGTTTACACAATTTGTTAATTTTGGTTCTTAAGTAATGTTTCTCAGTTTTGTTCTGTATTTTCTAAATTTTGATGTAATGTTTCATAAATTTTTTTTAATAATGTATGTATTTTTAAATATTTTAAGTATAATCAAAGTGAAGTGATTGGAAGAAATAAGGAAGGTTATGTTAGGCAAGTATAATTTGTAAGATGTTTAAATTATTAGCTAAAATTTTGATAAATTCACAATTTTTTTTCCCCTAAAGATACATGCTTAACAGCAAAGAATAAAACCACCTGTACTGCTTCAAGTTCTTCACTTTTCTACTACTTGTATGTCTTTATTTTGGGACAACTATTGCTGGGAACAGGAGGAACTCCTCTTTATACCCTAGGAACAGCCTTTATTGATGATTCTGTGCCCACCCACAAATCTTCTCTCTATATAGGTAAGTTTGCTCTGTAATGTTAATGTCTCGGTGTCATTTTATCTTATTGCTTGTTTAATTTATAAGTAAAACATAACATACACTTATTAAGAAGTTATGATTTCATAGGTATTTACATTTGGTAAATGCAATATTACTTTTTTTGTTTATATGCTGATGTATCATGTCCTTTAGTTGAATGTGGTTATGATTTTTATTGACATCCTGCTCTGTTTCCTGTGGGGGGCATGCCAGCCTTCCTGGAAGTGCCATCCAAGCAGTAGGCTGTCTAGATTGCTGGAATGTACCCCAGGCTAATTTACACAGGTGTGGGGATAGAGCTCTGCTGTTCTACTGACTTACTTCATCCTACGTGGACTTGACTAGAGTCAACAAAAGAAACCACACAATGGTACTCAGAAACTCCTGTGGAGTTCTCTATTTCAGATTAATGCCTTTTATGTATGACTCAATTTTTTCCTTTGTGAACTAATACTTAGCAGTACAAGTTTCTCTTAAATTCCATCCCTGAAGTTCCTGGAAGGTAGAGTTAACTAGACCATGCATGGCCCTACATCCAAATTAATGTGTAATTTATTTGCACATGAATTTTCACTTTATCAGTCTATTATTCTAATGTAGGGGACTTAGTCCATTTGGACTACTATAACAGAATACCATAGACTATTTGGCTTCCAAGCAAGAGAAATTTATTTGTCACAATCCTGGAGGCTGAGAAATACAAGATCAGGGTGCCCATAGATTTAGTATCTGGTAAGGGCCCATTTCTTGGTTCATAGACAGCTGACTTTTAGCCATGGCAGAAGGGACAAGGGAGCTCTCTGGGGCCTTCTTTTAAGGGCACACTAGTCCCTTTTTGAGGGCTCCACTCTTATGACCTAATCACTTCCCAAAGGCCCCACCTCCAAATACAATTGCATTGGGAATTAGGTTTCAACATATGAATTTTGGGGTGACACAAACTCTTAGTCTATAACAAAGACCTATTGCCGTAGTCACTGGAAGCCAAGTGTGTTCAATGCAGCCCTGATAGAGGGTACTAATCTCTTAGGCTCATCTTTAATATGGAAAGCACTACACTTCTACCTGTTCTCTCTACTTGCTTTGCTTTGGTCTCTCCACAAGATCTGATGCTCTCATTACACATTCTGGCCGATCTGTACAACTTCTCCGTGCTTTTATTTCAATTAGCTACTAGTGATGCTTTTCGCTCTTCCAGTTCACAGATTTTCTTTCTGAGGTCCTCTTCTAATCAGTACTTCTCATAAAACAACTTCAATCTTTATATTTTAGTAACACACAAAATACGAAGTTATTCAAAAATTATTTAAGCATGCGAAGGTGGGGTGAAGGCCATCCCAGATTTGAAGTTCTCTAGGACTTGACAGTTCTCAGGGCTATGATTTATCACAGCAGAAAGATACAAAGCAAAATCAGCAGAGGGAAAAGGTACATGAGGTGAAGTAGAGACAACCAGCTGCAAGCTTACAAGAATCCACTCCCTCCTCATGGAGCCCCCTACAGATTGAAATTAATTCCTCCAGCCAGGAGTTGTGACAACATGTATGAAATGTTTTCTACCAGCTAAGTTCATTAGAGATTCAACGCCCAAGGATTTTATTGGTAGTTGATCATGTAGGAACCCTCTGCCTTGCACATAGAAAATTTCTAGACTCTCAGAAGGAATACAAGTGTTCAACAAAACCGCATTGTTTATACGAACAGTTTGAGCACAATGAGCCACCTTTATTAGTTAGGGAACTGTGGCATCCCTCTGGACATTTAAGATCCCAGGTGCCAGACAAAAGCCAAAGTTGCAAGCAGGTCTTTCTAAAGATAGCAGCCACAAGGCCTGCTACCTTATCTTTTTCTTCTACTGTAGGAATTCATTGAATGGTAATTTTTGAGAGTAAAGGAAAAAAACAAAAAGTAACAAAACTGGGAAACTCATTTTAGTTTTTTTCAATTTCAGTTAACTGATACTTTTCATTGGGTAATTAGGTTTTGTTGATTGAAATCCTTTCATATGCTTTTTATATTTGTATACATTTCCCCATTTCCAAAATCTTCCTCCCTTCTTTATTTCTTTTAAAATAGTATGTATTACTGGTAGCATGCCTTCCTCTATGTGAAACAATTTTATGTAACAAGGCAAAAATGGGCAAAATGAAAACAGTCAAAATTTGCTACCTATTAGAATGAAGGAAAAAAGTGGTTACACAGCATCTCTAGCCTCACAACCTTTTCCTCTTTAAATGCTTTTTTGGGGTTTACAATTTTTGTCCTTTAATTGAACTTTTAAATTCATTTAATGTTATTTTGTGTTTAAATTTTTCATCTTAATATGTGCTTCCTATCTGCTCTACACTCTTATTTCTTGCCCTTTTTTTCTTTCTTTTTGATAATTTAATATTTATTATTTCATTTCTCCCCTCCATTAACTTCCTAGGTATATGCTCTTTTACTGTTCATCTGCTAATTACCTTATATGCAAACTTGATTTTATGAAATTCTAATGTTAATTGATACTTTTACCACATTCCTAATCATCACATAAGTCTTAAAACCCTTTAAATTTATTCCTTTCCCAACATTGATTCAATTATTTCTGTGTACTGTAATCCCTTCTATATTTAAATTCCTGAAATAAGTATTATTGTTTTATTTAAAAATATTGATCCACTTTTATAAACATGTTCACCTTTTTTTATTGCTCTTCTTTACTTTGCTACTCTGAGTTTCAGTCTGGGATCATTTTCCTTGAGTTAATGAAGAACAGTCTTGAGTTAATTTATTGCAACAGTCTGCATGTGATGAATTCTCTTAGTTTTTCATCTAGTTTTCACTGGGAATAGATAATTAGTTGGCCATTAATTTTCTTTCAGTACTTTAAAAGTGCTATTCTACTGTATTCACTTCCACTGTTTCTTATGTATGTTTACCATTTTTAAGATTCTTTTCTGGTATTTGATTTTCATTTGTTTTATTTACTATGAGTGTATAGGTGAAAGATTACATTTATTTCATCTGTTTTGAACTTATATGACTTCATGAATATATTGCTTGATACTTTTCATTGGTTTTGGAATATTTCCTATGATTATTAATATAACTTCTGCCCTATTGTCTCCTCTCTTGGGACTCCAGTTACTCCAATTACATGTATGGTAGGCCTTTGTGGGTTTTGTTTTTTTTTAATGTATTCTTTCTCCTTTACTGTCTTTTCTGTATTTTCTATCCTGTATTTTTTCTGTGCTTGTTGATAAATATTTACTGATTTAATAATATATTTTCCAGTTTAGTAATACTCAGTTCAGTTCTAAGTAATCTGCTGTGGATCCATTTCATTTTTATTGTGACAAATTCTAGTTCTAGAATTTTTTTTCAGAATCACTCTGTGTGTCTTTTAATAACTTTCCCACCTCTGTCGTACATGGGAACACTACAGTCTGGGATGCCCTTTATCTAATTTCAGGGACTGAGTAAGTGCTAAACTGCACTTACGCTGTGAGCCAGTCTACTTCTAACTCATCCTTGCTTTTAGAGTATAGCCTCGTAGGTGCCAACTTAAAATGTAGGACAGGGAAAGTTTATAAGCTCTACTCCCTAAACTGCAACTTTTGTTTCCCTACTTCCTAGAGACTAGCAAAAGACAGTTTACCCTCCCAGTGCCTCTTATAGAATTAGCCAACATACCCAGGAAAAAAAATCAGTCCCAATTTTTGTTAAATCTCTCTCTTCTTAAGAATCTTAACACAGTGGTCCTTCACTATTTTTATCTGCCTTATATTTAAAAATAATTTTTACAGTTTTTAAAAGTTTTTCTTAGTGGGCAATTTGGTTGGAAATGCTAGTCTACCATAGGTTATCCACCATTACCAGAATTTTTAATTTTGGGGTCATAGCAAATTCACCTTTCATCAATTGAAAACTTTAAATTCTTTGCTTTCTTGATATATTTCTTTTATGAACATATTTGTGAACATATGCAAAGCATTCTTTATTGTTAACCAAGGAGTAATTGCTGAGGACTGAGAAAGCAGGTGATATAGATAGTGCTATTCAGTGTGAATTACATAGATCCATGCCAACATGAAGAAAGTCAAAAAATGAAAATAAACTTTTAGAAACTTTTATAGCAATTTTTTAAAATAGATCTATTTATTTATTTAGGCTGTGTTGGGTCTTCGTTGCTGCTCGTGGGCTTTCTCTAGTTGCGGCAAGTGGGGGCCACTCCTCATTGTGGTGCACAGGCTTCTCATTGTGGTGGCCTCCCTTGTTGCAGAGCATGGGCTCTAGGCACACGGGCTTCAGTAGTTGTGGCCCGCAGGCTCTAGAGCGCAAGCTCAGCAGTTGTGGCGCACGGGCCCAGTTGCTCCACAGCATGTGGGATCTTCCCAGCCCAGGGCCTGAACACGTGTCCCCTGCACTGGCAGGCAGATTCTTAACCACTGTGCCACCAGGGAAGCCCTATAGCAATTTTATACTTCCACAAAACTTATAAGGTATTCTTACAAATGTATCAGTCTAAACCCTTTTGGAAATAATTTATAAAAGGATCTATCACCAAAGATAATTTGGGAATCATTGATTTCCAGATTTCCAGCATTTTTAATCATGTACTTTTAGCTATAAAATTTTTTGAGCATGAGTCATATATATATATATATATATATATATATATATATACTTATTTATAAATTATATACTTAAAATTTTCTACCAATACATTTTTTACATTCAAAAATACAGTTATGGGCTTCCCTGGTGGCACAGTGGTTGAGAGTCCGCCTGCCAATGCAGGGGACACGGGTTCGTGCCCCAGTCCGGGAGGATCCACATGCCGCGGAGCGGCTGGGCCTGTGAGCCATGGCTGCTGAACCTGCGCGTCCGGAGCCTGTGCTCCGCAACGGGAGAGGCCACAACAGTGAGAGGCCCGTGTACCACAAAAAAAAAAAATATATATATATATATATATATATATATATAGTTATAATATAAATTAGGGTAGTTGATAGATAAATAAAAGTTCTTATATGTTTTCAGATCATCTTGAATGACCTCTACTTTGGAGCCTTGATCTAGTACATAAGTCATTTTTACCATTGATGTATGCTTCACTTTGTGTATGGTATATTCCTTTTCTTTTGTGTATGAGAACGAGAATCTCAGTAATTAATGAAAAAATTCAGAAGGTGATAGTATATGAAGATACTGATGTATGCATAATTTTTTAACAAAAAGTAAAAAGTTATATATGGCAAAGTTTTAAATATCAGAGAAATAAGGTCAGTTTAATTCTGTTGCAAGTTAAAATGGGAGATTCACTAAGAGAAGGAGTTTAATGGTTTACTTTTAAGAAACAGACTAATGAACCAGATCCAGGTTTTAAATCAGCTGCCATAGAATGCTTTTGGAATGTGTATAGAATATAAAAGCCTTCTCATTTCACTTTGTTTTCTTCCGTAAGAATTGTAGCCAGTAATTACTATCACTGTTCACAAAGGGTAATAGTAGATGAACTACCCCTGCTGTGAGTTAACGTGATATAACTTTCATAAATTTATAATTATTGGATTTGTTGCCATCACTATTGTAGTCTAAAAAATTTGACATTGAATTATGTATTTTAAGCTCCTTGACAAATATGTGTAATTTTCATATAATTCTAATCATTTTGTTTTTCTATAGTAAAATATTTCTCTTTCTTCACTTGTCAGACATTCAAAGCAAAGTCCCACAGATGACCATTTTCATTGTCTTTGTTCTTTTTCTAGGAATTGGCTATTCCATGTCAATTTTAGGCCCTGCTGTTGGCTATGTGTTGGGAGGACAGTTGCTAACCGTGTACATTGATGCTGATTTGGGACAAAGGCAAGGCAATATCTATTTTTCTTTTATTTAGATTTATATTATTTGAATCACGTTAGTACCATAGGCGGAATATTTTTATAATATTTCTTCAGAATATCATGAGGGATTTTTCAGGAAACACAACTGAATACACACAATTTTTATGTACTATTTTGGCTGCATTGCTTCACGAATTAATGCCACACCATCTCTTGGTATAGAGTATTTATTTACAAATAAGGATGCTTAATAGTTAGATGGTGAAAATTTTCAAAATACATAACCAGTACCCTGTGCATTGTTCAAAAATAATAGTTTAATTAAAGTTAGTTGTGCTTTCAGTAGATTTAGCTGTAGGTAGATAGCCTGAAGAGTCTCGAGAGTTTATGATTCTCAGACTAAGTGCTATAGTAGCTCTGATAATATAGAGATCACAATTGTTCAGCTTTAACAACTGTAACACTGGAGGATAATAATAGGTAATGTTTGTTTATCCCATACTGTGTTCTAGACAACATAGGTTTTGTGTATAATGTAATTTTACATGCCATTTTATTTAATCCTCTTAATAATCTTATAAGGTAGTTGATACACAGAACTTGGTAAGTGGCCAAGGCATGAAATGAAGTAGATCTTTTTGACTCCAAAATCCCCTTCTTACCCACTGAGTTACCATCTCCTTTTCCTGAATAGAGAAGTTAGTGGCCTTTGCTGAGGCCATATTTTCTCATTTTACTGTAACTTCACAGTCCTTTGCATGACTGTGAGCAATGAATAAGAAAATGTGGTCACAGTATGTGATTTGTTAGTCCCAGGTTAATCTTTTAGAGACTAGGTTAATCTGTTTTGTTTTGTTTTGTTTTGTTTCGGTACGTGGGCCTCTCACTGTTGTGGCCTCTCCCGCTGCGGAGCACAGGCTCCGGCCGCGCAGGCCCAGCGGCCATGGCTCAGGGGCCCAGCCGCTCCGCGGCATGTGGGATCTTCCCGGACCGGGGCATGAACCCGTGTCCCCTGCATCGGCAGGCGGACTCTCAACCGCTGCACCACCGGGGAAGCCCTAGGTTAATCTTTTAGAGACTATAGGTTAATAAAAAATTTCAGAAGGTGGTACAATACAAAGATACTGATGTTTGTAGCCCTAGGTTAATCTTTTCCAGACTGTATAAAAAGGTGTACAGAGGAAGCCCTTGAGCAGAAAGCTGGGTTTTAATTTCAGTGGAGTGAAATGAGTTGTAGAAATGATGTGTTTTGAGGAAGAGCCTGTTGATATAAAAATATGACAACCATTATAACAAACTGTTAATATATTATCACTTTAAGAAGAATTTCACATTCAAATGAATGCCACAATTGGGGCATAGTGTATGGGCGTTTAACAAAAATCAGTGATTCGCTGTGAGATGTATTTAGTATTCTATATATATACTATATATTATAATATTCAGAGAAGAAAAATGTAGCCAAAGTTAGATAAAGAATGTTCAGAAATTCCATGCATGCTTTCAAATAGTCAACATACATATATTTACTATTAAATATTTAAAACTTCTGTGTTGTATTTGCCATGTGGAATACTTTGTAAATCATTATTCTTAGAGCTCTCACTTATGCCTGCTATCCATTGTGATTCTTCAAAATGGCTCCACTAAAAATTTTGGATAATATAATAATATTTCTCTATATATGCATTTGAATGATAAATTATATAATTATCGTGACTGAGTTTTAATTAACAAGGTAGAGTTGACTTTTACCTCCTGTTTTTCTGTCATATAGCATTGATATCACTGAGGATGATCCACGATGGCTGGGGGCATGGTGGATTGGATTTCTCATGTCTTGGCTCTTTGCCTGGTCTTTGATAATACCTTTTTCTTGCTTTCCAAAGCACTTACCAGGTAAAAATATTTTCTTTAAAACCAGGGAGTTTTATTCCAATTCTAGGCCAATTGTTGCTTTCTACATTATTACTAAGAACCCTAGAAAATTCACTATTTTTTTTAATAGAATCTCAGTTGTCTGCCTATGCAAACTTTTGAATATCTGTCTTTATTTTAGGAAATATTGGGTAACAATCTTAATATTCATGGTTTTTCTTTATTTTCATTTAATACCCAATAAAACTGTACATATTCACCTCTTTATTAAATTTATATCTTATGTGTTATCTGGAATCTTGCTTTATGTTTATGTGAGATATAATATCTTTTAAACTATTAGTAACTTTAAACTATTAGTTTGTATTTAGTTAGTAACTTCAAGAGCCAATTGATGTTAATTATTTATTAATGATAGTACAAGTACTTTTTTTTCAATTGTCACCAAAGTCATGCTTTTGTATACTTTTTTTTTTTTTTTTTTCGGTATGTGGGCCTCTCACTGTTGTGGCCTCTCCCGTCGCGGAGCACAGGCTCCAGACGTGCAGGCTCAGTGGCCATGGCTCACGGGCCCAGCCACTCCGCGGCATGTGGGATCTTCCCGGACTGGGGCACAAACCCGTGTCCTCTGCATCGGCAGGCAGACTCTTAACCACTGCGCCACCAGGGAAGCCCTTGTATACTTATTTTCACCAAATTTCAATACTAAAAATCTGTCCTAAAAGAAAAGATTAATAGAAAAGAATATCTATTCCTTTGTCTGTGAGATTTTGTTTCTTTATAATCATGTGGTTCATATACATATCTATAGAAGTATTTTTCTCCATGCTGAAGGCATTTAGTTGTTTCTGTTATATGTAACAGAATAGATGTAACAGGATAGATGATTAACTTCTGGAAATGGGTAGAAGAAAAGTAGGCAGAGTAGAAGTAGATGGACTCATTGATTTCTTTCTACCTTGGGCCATCCAACTTATGAGTCTATGTATTGACTGTTTTCTCAGATTTATTCACGGTACTATTATTAAAAATTAGACATGATAATAGGTAATAAATATTATTTCATCTAAAAAACATGTTAGAATTAGAGTAGAAGAGAAGCGCTTTAAACATTCTTTGTTTAATGCATAAAGGATGAGAAAGAATCATTAGAAAGCAAGAAGATAGAGTGGGTAAATTTACTATATTTTTAGGTACAGCAGAAATTCAAGATGGAAAAACTTCCCAGATTCATCAGAGTAATTCTTTACAACATACAGATGGGAATTTTGGACAAAGTTTTAAAGATTTTCCAGCTGCTCTAAAGGTAAAATAACACTGTACACACACACACACACACACACACACACACACACACATACAACTATACACACATACATATGTAGATATATGTATATATTACAAATATATGTAAACAGTATATCCATACACACAAATATTATCATAATGCACTCTTGCTGGCTTATTTACTATAGTTCTAGCTCTTATAAAAACCTCTTCAGATTTAATTGTATTGTGCTTTGAGTAAATGAAAACTATTCCAGAGTAGATCGGTTGGAAGAACATGAGTTATCTTATTGGCAATATCAATATTCAGTGGTTCCGCATTAGCATATAGTCCATTATCCCATGCCATTTCCCTTGTGTAATGGATGGATCAATTATCATTGAATTGTAAATGTTTTTGAGAATGCCAAACCAATATTTTTCCCTTGTGAAAGAAGTGGCGGTTAGTGGTTACTTGTTTTGAATTTGAGGTTAAAGAAACAAAAGTGTTATGGTCTGTTTTATTGAACTCGGCAGAGAAGTATTCTTTCTATTTAGCATCATAAAAGTTTTGTACATAAGGGAATTTATAATTTTACCTTTTCAAGATTTGAACTTATTTACTTTTTATTATTTTTTTCCCTCCTCAAATGAAAGCCTTAACATGTTTTTACTCCATTCATCCTACTTTTTAACTCTCCTTCCTCCTCTTCCATACAGGCACATTCTTGTGTTTTGCTGAGATTGTTTATAATTGTTTTTAATTCTAATTACTGTTATTTTCTTTTATAGTAGTTCTCTTCTATTTCATATATTTCTATTTATTCTATAAATTCTTATATGTATCAAGAGTCATTACTCACCAATGCTTTTTTTATCCTTATGTTCTCATGCTTTGAGATCTTGATTCTGATTCAGATCTCTATAGATACAGCATTTTATTGCTGGTTTTTCTCAGATAGGATGCCATCTAAGTATCCTTGAATGTCAGAATGATATTTCTGACTGGATGGATACTTTCAGATCATACTCCTTTAATTCTAGTAGTCTGTAGATGTTGTTTGGCTCTTTTCTAGTTAAATATGTTGCAGTTGAGAAGTTTCAAGTTAATGTGATTCTTAGTTATTTCTATCTGCAAATTTGTAAATTTTTTCATTTCTCTTTGATTTCAGGAAATTCACTAGTTTATTCCTAAATATGTATCATTTTTCATTAATCCTTGCTTGGATTCCATTATCTTTTTCAATCTGAAAACTTAAATATTTTCTGCTCATTATTTTTAAAAATTATTGCATTTCTTCATTCAGGTACTTTTTTTCCTTTTGTCACTATTGTTATTCTTATGTTCGATCATCTGGCTCTGACTTCTAAATCTCTTATCTTGCCTTTTTGTGACTCCTTTGTGTGTGTGTGTTGCTCAGTTTTATTAAATTTTTTTGCATTGAATATTCTAGAACTATACTTTGTGGGTGTTCACTTTATGGTTAAATATTGTGAAATAACTGAATCTCTACACTCCCCTCTGGTAGATTAATAAGGTTCTGAGAACTCCAGCAATATAGACCCTTATTGAAAATTGCTTAACTCTATACCTAAGGTTCTTAACTACCGAGAGCAATACTTGTGGAGCAATACCAAAAGTTTGATACTTAGAGACCACTCTCATCTTTGCTCACAGTCAATTCTTCATTTACTGGACATAGGGATTCAGAACACAATTTAAAAAAATCGAATATGGGGTAGATTTATTGTATGGAGATATATAGTAAGACTGGGGAAGAGAACTTTCCAAGCCAGCTTCTACCTCCTTTCCTGGTCCCTTGCATATGATCAAGGCACATTCACCCTACTGATTAATCATCTGTCAATTTTCTAGGTGCTCCATGTATAAATTTTCTCAACATTGTATGTATAAAACTATTAGTGATCAGTATTTATACTTTTGTGCTAAAGAAAATGCTGAAATTTTACAAATAATTATATTGTGTGTATTTAAAATGTGCTATTTCATCATGGTACCTACCATTCTAATGCTGCATTTTGCAGTATAATCATAGTTATTCATTTGGTGAACTGTATTTTTTCTTTAGAATTTGATGAGGAATACTGTCTTTATGTGTTTAGTTCTATCAACTTGCTCAGAAGCCTTAGTTACTACTGGATTTGCTACATTTTTACCTAAATTTATAGAAAATCAGTTTGGATTGTCTTCCAGCTCTGCAGCTACCCTTGCAGGTAAAACATTTTCTTTGTTCTAGCTTAATCTAATAATCTTACTTTACCACATTAGATATTTATTAAAATAGCATAAAATTTTGGATAGCCCACTCCTTGAAGTTTAAACTTTACACTGATTTTGATAAACGTTTCCAATTTTCTGACATTAGACAATCTATTGTATGAATTTGAGAGATACAAATGCTATATACAGAGGTAAAGCGAATATATATTAATCTTAATATTCAAAACATTAATTTTATTAATCTCTTAATATAACTGTTAACTCATTTACTCATGTTGTTTCTAAATCACATGAGTGCTTTCATATGTTAAAACCATAGTACTACTTGTTTTTGATGTTTTCCAATTGTTGGTATAAATTACTGAGTATACGTGTATGTTTTCTCACTGTGTCTTCTTTCTCATTAGGGACTGTTTTAATTCCGGGAGCTGCTCTTGGTCAGATTTTAGGTGGTATCCTTGTTTCGAAATTCAAAATGACGTGTAAAAACATAATGAAGTTTGCTTTGCTCATGTCTATAACTGCACTTACACTGACTTTTGTATTTGTTTATGCCAACTGTGAAAATGAGCCATTTGCAGGTGTATCTGAATCATATAATGGGTAAGTATATTTCACTGCTTTTTGATATTAATATCAGAGTAATAAACTATGTGTGTATTTCCAAGTATATGCTTTCTTAAATAAAATGATAAGAAATTGGCTTTTTAAAAAAAAATTGGAAGGCTGCTTTTCCTATGTAAGAATATGTAGTTTTTACTTTTAGTTTCAATAATTGATATCATATTAACAGTTGGATATTTTTTCAGAAAGAATTTAAGAAACAACTATTCTGTACTGAGTACTATTCTCGGGGATACAAAGATTAATATTACAGAATCTTTGTCCGTAATGGATTCAACATCCTAGGGAGAATTTCATATTATTCCTATTTCATATTCCTATTGATTTAAATTTTAAAACTCCCTATGGTGAAATTCTCCTATTAGATGGATTGAAAATAGGCTAGTAGAGAAATTAAAATGAAGCTAAAACTAGGTGATACTAATCACTGTTGTGTTTACTTTAGAAGTTCATGTTTATTATAGAGAAATAAATAACTTCTTGTTGTTATGACCTGTAAACATATTTCTACCTATAACTGGTTTGACCATTTTATCTTTCCTTGCCTTATTTGTTTTGCTTTGAAATCCTAAGCCACAACAGAGGATCAGGCTGTAGGACATTGCCCAGCAGTGTGTTTTATGGCCCACAGTGCTGCTTTAATTGTTTGAATATATGTGTTTGAGACTGTTGAAGGGGATGGTGCTCCAGGTCAAGGACTCTCTAATTTTGTATTAATATGGCATTCAGATAACCTAAATAAAGGAAAAAGTTTGTTTTGAAAAGTTTGCCAGTAACAATTATCGTGATTTGTAGCTACTGTTCATGTCTGTCATTCTTTTATATTAATGAAAAATGTTCGAAAGCAATGTTTAGTCCAGCTCCATTACATTTGTTCAACAATTCATCGACTGCTTCCTCTGGCAGACTTTTATGGCAAAATTCCTACTCTAAAGGAGTTTCTAGGGTAGCAGGATAGATTGGGAAACAAAACAGTGAATGAACAATGAATTAGGTGGTGAGAGATATAAAAGGCTATGGAATTAAAAAGAGCTTTTCAATTTCTTTAATTAGATTTAGGAATGGCTTCATGGCATAATAGAGAAATAGGGCTAAAATATCCTCTAAGTATACAAAAAGCTTGAGAGAGAAAGATTTGGGAGAGAGGGAATGGCAAAGGAATATGTTAAGCCAAAGCATAAATGCTAGAAAGTGAAGGTACCAGTTTGAATGGCGCTTAGGTCATGTGTCTGGAAATAGTAGAAAGATACCTGGAAAGGTCGAAAGATAGATAGAGGTAAGTTGTGCAGAAACTGACTGACACCTATAAACTTTACCCAAATGTACCCCAAGAAACCACTTTTTTTGTATGTTCCTTTTAGAAGTACAGAAACTTCTGGATAGTTTAATACTACTCTATCACCTTGATGCAGAGATGATGTGGATGTGAATCCATCTGATATTTTCTACCTTAAGCAAGAGTCACTACCAGATGAGTGGCCTTAGCCTAATCAGAAGGGAAAGCAAGTGAGGTGGTGTCAGTTTGACGTGCATGTGAGGGCTGGTCATCGAGAGGTATCAAGGTCTGGGACATAGAGACAGAGCTTAATTACATACACATTCTCAGTGGTGAAAAAAACTGAAAGTGAGTATACACACATACACACGCACATTCACACACACGGGATGTGTGTGCGTGTGTGTGTAGATTCTATTAATAAAGAGATAAGGCTTGAAGTCACAGTGGAGGTGTGAAATCGTCAGATCATTCTTTTTTTTTTAGTGGTACGTGGGCCTCTCACTGTTGAGGCCTCTCCTGTTGCGGAGCACAGGCTCCGGACGCGCAGGCCCAGCGGCCATGGCTTACGGGCCCAGCCGCTCCGCGGCATGTGGGATCTTCCCAGACCGGGGCAAGAACCTGTGTGCCCTGCGTCGGCAGGCGGACTCTCAACCACTGCGCCACCAGGGAAGCCCTGTCAGATCATTTTTCTCTGTGGTCCCAGATTCTTAATTTAGCTATGTGCCCTGCATATTAAAATGTCTACATCATGGACAGCTTAGTCATAATAACCTTATGCAAGAAACACGTGTATAAGACAAAGTACAATGAAAGAACAGACTAAGAAACTCAAGAGGGCTTCCCTGGTGGCGCAGTGGTTGAGAATCTGCCTGCTAATGCAGGGGGACATGGGTTCGAGCCCTGGTCTGGGAAGATCCCACACACCACGGAGCAATCAGGCCCGTGAGCCACAACTACTGAGCCTGCGCATCTGGAGCCTATGCTCCGCAACAAGAGAGGCCCGCGCACCACGATGAAGACTGGCCCCTGCTTGCCCCAACTAGAGAAAGCCCTTGCACAGAAACGAAGACCCAACACAGCCAAAAATACATAAATTAATTAAAGTACCCTTAATTTAAAAAAAAAAAAAAAAGCTCAAGAAATACCTTCTTAGTGAAGTGGGAGAAAGAGAGGTTGTGAAGATGCAGGGTTTGTAGTAAGTACACACAGTATTTTTTCCCTATCTGGCCTATAGCTAGAATTTCATTGCTTATCTGAAACAGCGCCTTAAAGAGGCATGTCTATCAAGAAGTTGCAGTAGATTTAGGGAAATCTTTGCTTATTGTAGAAACATAACTATAGAATAATAATTTGGATTCAAATAAGACATTAATGTTTAAATTCAGCTATTCGTGATAAACACGTTTCTCATATATACATATATATGCATAAACACACATTTATGTGTATTTTTAAGATTATATATTTTTTGTGTATAATCAAAATGATACATTTTAAATATTTTTAATATTCAATTTTTAAAAATTTAAGATTTTTATATATTAAAAAATATGTATATATTAAGAAAATTTAATAAACTTCACAGGCACTGGCTATTTTCCTGGTAATAGTTTCCCCTTTACTTTATGAAATAAACCTTTAGAAAATGTGTAGGCTAAGGTGATTAAACCCTTGATAATAAAGAATATATTCTATATTTCTTTGTTTCTACTGTAGTTTGCCTCAGACTGTCTTAAATTTTCATATTCTTAGTAATCATTTATCAATAATATGGGGATTATATATTGGAAAAATTTAATTTAAAAATTATTGTGTAGAGGCTATTTCTAGAGTTGCAGGGATAGTTTTTCTGTCACCTGATTTCTACATCTATATTGTAAACTAGATGTGGGCAGAGACTATCCTGATTGCTTTCATGAATGGCATCATGCTTGATAAAGACATCTAGCAGCAGCCTGTGGAATAGATTTGAAGACAGAGAGACTCTAAGCAGAGAGATGAATTACTTAAAATTTACTCTTTGATCACCCTTTCCTTCAAACTCCCTACTGATTTGTTCCTCATTTGTTTTATATTCTTCTCTTTAATCTGTTTCCTTCATGAGCTTCTTGTTCTCCACTTACTCCTTAGGTATCATCATTTTGCAACATAGCAGTTATCTTCTGATACTTAGATAAATCACTCATTTACTGTTTTTGATCCCCAGTGCAAGAAACTTGGCTTCATGGCTGCAGGGAATTTTATTCCTCCCTCCCTCCCTCTTCCCTTCCTCCCTTCCTTTCTTTCCCTCTCCCCGCCTCCGTCTCTCCCTCCCTCCCTCCCTGCCCTCCTTCCTCCCTCCCTTCCTTCCTCTATCTTTATCTCTACTTCTTTATTTATTTTAGATATATTTCCACCACTTTGAGTCTAGCACATGATTGGAGCTCACTACGTATTCATGAAATAAATGAACTCCCAAGACCTCTCTGTACTCTCGACTCTTTATATGGTTGATCTTATCATTCTCAGAGTTTCAGCTACATCTATATGCAAATGGATATTAAGATACCTGGCTCCAGGCCAGATTTCTTCACCAAATTTGAGACTCTTAATCTCAACATGTATAAAACCATACCCATCACCTCTTCCCCAGAACTAGTTCTTCTCCACCAAAATGCCAAGTTAGACACTAGGAGTCACTCTTGACTTTTCCATCCTGTTCCTATCTTCAGTCAACCAAACACCAAATCTTACTGATTCTACATCCAAAATATTTCTCAAATCTGTTTTTTTTTTAATCAAAATTCTATTTTAGTTCTCCTACACATTATCATAATTTATTGCCTAGGGTATTGTAACTGGTCCCCTTCCTCCAAATTCAAACTCCACATAGGGTTATTTCTTTAAAATGTACTTTTCACGTTGCCACTTTTCAGTCTAAAATACTTGATTACTTTTTCAAAATAAGTTAAAGCCCATTGTTTTTTAACAAGGCCCATGAGGCTTTCAACAATCTGGTCCATGACTCTTTTCCAACTACATTTCCTATCACTCCCTGCCTCAGACATCATTCATATTTCTCCATATAGAATGTTATTTCTCACCTTTTGACTTTTATCAGCTTCTCTGAAGTACCCTTCGCCTTCCCCATTTACTCAGCTAACTCTTACTCATTCTCTAAGACTGATCTCAGACAGATGCTCCTTCAGACCCACTTATCTAAACTTTGGCTTGTTTTAAGTGTCATTCCTCAGTGCAGATGTATAAAATACACTCTGTTGATATCTATAACCACAGTCTATAACCATATTAGTGTATAAATTTGTGTCCACTCTACTCCTAGACTGTGAAATCTTTGAGAATGGTGACTGTCTTATCAGCTTTGTAGTCCCAATACCTAGTATAGGGCCTAGCACTTGCTCAATATATATTGGTTTAATGAACAAATAAATAAGGGATTGGAGAAGTATCTTTGCCTAGGGTAACCCTTTATATTTTAAAAGATGTTCCTCCTATTAAGAGGCAGCATGGAACAACACCAAGCCTGGGAACCAGGAGTATTATATTTGGAAAAGAAAGAAAAGTAAATTAATTTCTCTGGGACTTAGTTTTCCCATTGATAAAGTGAGTATGCTGAAGATTACAATTGTATTCATCCTTCCAGGTTTAAAATTTCACTCACATCCCAGGGAAATTAGGCAGTGTGTGGATACATTTTGGTTGTCACAACTAAGGGGATGCTACTGGCATCCAGCGGGTAGAGGCCAGGGATGCTGCTAAATGTACTACAACCACAGAACCAGCCCTCCCTCACCCCGCACCAAAAAAAAGAAAGAAAAAAAAAGAATTATCTGGTACCACATGAGAAACTGCTTTATTTGCTTACTCTGCCTATGTTTTTTAAATCATTGACAGACATTATATTATATAGCTATTGTTTCTACTGCTTGTCTCTTCCACAAGAAGTTAATTAAGGTGTATGTGAAAAGGCAGACATTCTGTTTGTTTTATTTGTTCAGTAATTAAATGAAGTGTTGAGTAAGTGAATAAATGATTGAATGGCAAGATATAACAATGCTTCTGAACTGTTCATTAAAAGTTATAACATAGATAATTTACCCATCTTTTATTTCTTGTTGACAGGACAGGAGAACTGGGAAACTTGATCGCTCCTTGTAATGCCAATTGTAACTGCCTGCGATCATATTATTATCCTATCTGTGGAGGAAATGGAATCCAATATTTTTCTCCCTGCTATGCAGGTTGTACAAATTCTGTTTCCAAAAGACATCCAAAGGTAACTTGTGTCTTTACCTTACTTTACCTTACTTCCTTTACCTCAATGAGGCAGTATGTTTGTGTATTTCTGATGCCCTTCCTTATCCCTCTAGTGGTGTTATGCTGTGCCTAGTCTTTCCTTCCTGGCCCACCTCCTCCATTCAGAAGCCAGGCATAAAGTTTCAGTCAAGTAAAATGAGTAAGTTCAAGAGATCTGCTATACAACATTGTACCTGTGTGAACAATAATGCATCATACACTTAAAATTTGTTGTGTTCTTACCTTAATTAAAAAAAAAAAAAAGGCCCCTGACCACTCCATATGAAAAAGATTCTTCTTCCTTTACACCTCACATTCAATTACTGTTGAAAAATCAATTTAGCAGTTCTTCACATTACATCTTTATAACATCACTTCTGTTATAGAAGTGAAATATTATTTACCTTTTTACATTGTTTTATTTTTTCTCAACTATACTTTATGTCGCTGGAAGTCAGGGAACTTCTCTTATTCTTACTGAGTACAGTGTATATAATAAAAACACAGTAAATATTTGTTGCTTTTAATTGATACACCATGGACACATTAAAAATATATACAGATCACTAATCTGTTCTCAAATGCAAGTTTACTTTTAGCTGTGGATTAGAATGCATATCAGGACTTCCCTAGTGGTGCAGTGGTTAAGAATCCGCCTGCCAATGCAGGGGACACGGGTTCTATCCGTGGTCCGGGAAGATCCCACATGCCGCGGAGCAACTAAGCCTGTGTGTCACAACTACTGAAGCCCATGTGCTCTAGAGCCCGCATGCCACAACTACTGAGCCCACGCACTGCAAATACTGAAGCCTGCGCACTCTAGGGCCCATGCTCCACATATGAGAAGCCACCGCAATGAGAAGCATGTGCACTGCAATGAAGAGTAGCCCCCGCTCGCTGCAACTAGAGAAAGCCTGCGTGCAGCAATGAAGACCCAACACAGCCAAAAAATAAATAAAATTAAAAAAAAAGAATGCATATCAGTTTACCTAAATATGATTTCTTTTTAATACAATTAAATGGTTTAAGAAAATCCAATAGAATTTTGTTGTACTACATCTACACTCTAAAGATTTTATCTTCGTTAAATTTAATAGCCTGGGAAGAAATAATATTCACATTACTAGTAGTACATAATAGGTAATGTTATGCATTAATAGATAATGTGATAACTTTAAAAAGACCTGAGGGAAATATATAATATGATATAAGAGACTACAATGAATAAGGTATGTAAGAATTATATGACAAAACAGCACAATCTTGGATATTTGAAATATGTATTAGTGAAATGGCATTCCTTTTCCTATATAAAGATAACTTTAAGATTGCAAGAAAAGATTTTTACATAAATAAATAGAAATCATTAATTGAAATAATCTATAACAGTACTTCAGATTTATTTTAGAACTAACACAGATGTCTGTATGTGTGTGTGTGGTTATACACATTTATATGTTCATATATACGCACATAAATATATGTCTGTATATATGTATACATATCTTTAATGATTTTGTGTGTAATAAATACATCGAACATTTATCTCAACAGAGATGTAGGATTTCATCTTTCTGCTAGGGGTAAACCAGAATGTGAGAAACAGTATACATTTTTTTTCATATTACCTAGCTTATAGACTTAAAAATAGTTGTCTAAGAACATTGAAAAATATGCCAGAAAAAATGTGGTGAATCATAGCAGACTTAATAGACTTGGTTGACCTGCAGTTTTAATCCTTGGAGTAAAACTAACTAAATAACTACCATAAAGTTCCTGTGAAAATTTAATGAAAGATTACCATGCCTTCAAACCAGTGGACATCTGGGGTTGCTTTAGTTTCAAAACAGGTTGAGAAAATTAGGTGTTTGTGTCAGTTATAAGGAATCAGATTCCACAAGTGAGCATAATACATATCATAGGTGAAGGTAAACTATTCCTTTGAGAGGCAGATAAGTAGGTAGCATTTTCCTGTATATAAAATATCATCAATCAATAAGTGCTATTGACTAACTCTAATGAGAGATTATGACAAGGAATTAAATTAATGGAAGGGTTTTACTCACATAGCAAAATGTATAGACACAAATACCATCCTGCACAAGGAAACCAAAATAAATGAATAAATAAGTAAATAAATAAAAAATCTAATACCCAGAGCACACTTGAAATGGTATTGGTTATTTTGACATGGTTAATTCGATATTTATATTTGTCACCAAATATTATCATCACCATTTTAAACAATAAATTGTCTTCTAGGGATTGTTTCAGAAAAGCAAGTTATTTTGACTTCCAAATTTTCTTTTTGACCTGGCTTTTTTATGTCCAACTAGTCCATGTAACAACTCATTTTTTCACAGGATCTTTTTATGAAATATATCAGATAGGCAAAATGCATTGATAATAATGTAATAAATATCTATGCACATTTTTTCACAGAAATAGAATATATTTCCTACCAGTGATCTGAACTACAAAAACAGATGTTCTAGCAGCTAGCTATATTATAGGCAAATATATACTTTTTTATGTAAGAGAGTTGTAAAGCTTCATTAAGATACAAAATACTGTTTTCAGTTTTCCTTCTTAAAAATTTTAAAGGCTACTTTATTTCATTATTTGACATATCGGATTGCTGAGTATGTAATATTTCATTTTAGGAATGTCACCTGCATATTTGATTTTCCTGAATCAGTACCAGTGGTCTCTGGCCTTTGGGACAGTAAAAGCACCACTTCACTCTGACTTCTCTAGCTCTGCTCTGACTTTATTGAGGCCTTAAACATATAAAAAGATTTGTAGTAAGGGTGGGCTTGAGATGTAAAAAGCCTTTAAAAATGATTATGCCTAACTTTTCAAATACCTGAACTCTTTTCCTGCAAAAGTAATACTTGTGATTTTTAAACATGTTACTTTCCAACATTTCATATTATTAATTTATATGTATACATATATGTGCATATATATGTGTATATATATATTAAATAGTTAATATGTTAATAAAAATAGCCTTCAGGATAACATAATAACTTCTAGTTTTTGATTATCATAAATATGCCATCTTAAGAAGGATCCAGTTTGCTTTTGGTAAAACAATTCAAAAAGTTCAGAAAATTATAGTAAAAAGGTTTAGTTGAAAGTAGTTTTTTTTTCCTCAAACTCTTGTAATGTATTAGTTAATTTACTGTGGCAATTGTTAAAATTAGAGTGTTAGTTCTTCCAAACTAGCATAAATAGTGAGATTGTCACTATGCATGCTTTTCTTTGTGTCCTAATAATGGAAAAGAAGAAAATTAGGAAAGCTATTTGAACAATTGTGATCTATTGAAAGCAGCCTAGAATGTGTGAGATCATCTAATTGTTATATTCTTGTCAATTTGTTTTATAAGACATGAATCAATAACAGGTTACAAGTTAAAATAATGGACACAAAAGTCAAATACAGATTATTCTGCTTTGTGACTATGGCCCCTTGTTTTCACTTGCTTGATTTCTTAAGGGTTATTACTGTTTCTTATCACTATTTGATGTGTATGAATTAAGACTGTGTAAGTGTTTGCCATGTCTAAAACTCACATAATTTGCAATGATAAAATATGTTTTGAAGATAAGCACTTTTAGTATGTTTATGTCTAATATTTCCAGGTATATTATAACTGTTCATGTATTGAAAGAAAAACAGAAGTAACACCTACTCCATCAAGTTTTAGTTTTGAAGCTCAAGCTGGGAAGTGTTCGAGTCAATGTAAAAACTTGCCTGTATTCCTTGGCATTTTCTTTGCTGCAATTGTTTTTACCTTCATGGCTGGTACTCCTATAACTGTGTCTATCCTAAGGTATGTGTTATATTGTGAAATTTGCCATCCCTAAGCCAACATGTTGAATGAAAAAAAATGGACTTAGGGATTTATTTGGGGTTTATATTGACTGTTGGTTCCAATACTAATTCAGCCCTTACAAGATCATTAGTTCTGTGGCATTGGGAATGCTACCTCATTGAACCCAAGATGTTTGAGGCTTTAACAAAATCATGGTTGTGAAAGTGTCTTAACATTGCCTACTTGGCATGTACTCGATGCTAGTTTCTCTGCTTCTTTCATGAGGCTTCGGTTGTAAGCTGGAGTTATAATCATTTGCATTTGAGTATGATGGAAATGGCAGTGCATTCCACATGTGTCAGAATCAGAATGATGTGCATTCTGTCTTATACAGTAGGTGCTGTGATATTAAACCTTCCTGTAAACAGTAAAATATGCTGGCTCTCCCCTGGCTCTTCAGTCTTTTGTGCTTTCATTGGCTCTTCTTCCTTCCACACCACTTTGTAAAAATATTTCCTATTTGCCCTTCCGTAAGCTCATCAGCCTTTCTATATCTTTCCTAACAAACTAGGTTTTTCCGTCTTCAATTTTTGTTCCTTGATACTCACTGCTTTTTCACATACTTTTTGACAAACAGAGGCTTCAGAGATTTTGTCTAAAAACATTAAGTAGTCTGTTAACATAACACCTATTACATCTATGTCACTTTTTACCTACATATATATTTTTTTAAAGACTACTTGATCTCTTCTATCTCCCATCTAACTCTCTTGTGTGCCAACATCATGTCTCATTCATCTCTGAGAGTTATTACTTAAAGAAATATTGTTGAATCAAATTGAGCATCAGAAATTGTTTTACACTACCTCAAATTTGTAACCGTAACTCACAGGTATGATTTCTATCTCAAAGTTAATAAGAGAGTAAGAATTATTTGCTTGCAACTTAAGCCATATGACTTGTAACTTATGGGATAGTCAAATAGAAGTCTTGTTAATGAATGTCCTTTCTTCTTTACATTTGCTAAAATTCATACATATTCAATACATTTGTTAAAACTCACTTGACTCCTTTTTGGTATTATTTGCAGTATTTTAGTTGAGATAACATTTTTCTTCTCTTATAATTCCAGAAAGGTTGAACTGTATATAAGCTGTTATAAATAATTTGTTTATTTCATGTGTGTAGTATTTGCTTTAATCTAGAAATGCTAAGCTGTTACAAAAATGAATTTGCTCAAAGAGTAAATACACTATACAACCATTTTTTGTCTTATATGCATTTAATATATCCAGGTGTGTTGATCAAAAGCAGCGGTCTCTAGCATTGGGAATACAGTGTGTGTTGCTTCGATTATTAGGTATGCCATTTTTCTTAATGCATTGGTAACTGTTGGTTATTTTTATTCATTACTGTTATTGATTTATTCACTTACAGTATGTGCCAAGAAAACAATTAGTTTAACTGCAGTGGAACTGCAATTAGTTTCTGCAATTGTCATTGAAGAGAGCTGTTTTTCACTATTCAAGATGTAGTATTATTTATATATCACATAGGAAAATAATGACTTTACTTTTCACCTACCTGATTGGTTAACTGTTGTTTCCAATTCTGTAGCAAATATAACCCTAAAGAGTATATTATATTTATTTAAAATATAACATATTATCATCAGCACATTTCTAATAGAGCAAGTAAAAGACATAATTTTTTTTCTATTCATATAAAACCCATCACCAACATAAATTATGATAAAATCTTATTTATAACTATTGTAATTCCTTTTCCTCTCTGTATTTAACTCCATTTAGGACATAATTATGTTACATTAGCATTGAAAAATGATGAATTTATATGTTTCAATAAAAACTGTGCTGTGAATATTGTATCTAGTTAAGAATTGATGGAAGAAATAATTTATGCCAGAAAATTTTTAAGGTTCCAGATGTAGGAAGAATAATAAGGCAGAAACATGTCTTACGCGTAATTATATGTGTGTATAATTTTATGAATAATATTATGAATAATATTAATGAATAATATTATGAATAATATTAAGATTATTTATAAAAATCAAAATCAAAAGCAGGAAATATTAAGAGATCCCCTAGACCAAGTTTTCAATTTTTTAGATGAGTAAATTAAGGACCTGAGAGATTCAGGGATTTGCCCATAGTTGCACAATTAATGGTGAACTAGGCATGTTAGTGTGAACGTTTGTGTGCATGTACATATGTACATTCCCATGCACATCTATGTCACCGAATGTATGTATATATATATATATATAAATATATATACACACCCACATTAGTTTACATGCACATGCACACACACCCGCACACACACGCATAATATATATGCTGTAGTTTAGGAGACTTATTCTGTGCATCAATAATTTATTTTTATTTTTTTAAAGTATAATAGCTAATTTCAAAGACATTTATTAAATTAGAATTAGCTATTATAATAGCTAATTTCAAAGACATTTATTAAATTAGAAAAGCAGTGAATTAGAATATTTACTTAACTAAATATTAACCCAATACATGACAGAGACGTTTATTAAAATAATTTCTTGAATTGATTAGAAATATATAATATGTATAATTATTTTAGAATGTTTTATCTGCGTTTCTTTATATTCCTATTACTTGTACATGAACGGATTGATTTGCATATGGGCAGATTAATACCTATATTTATATAAAATATATACATAATCATATATAAAATTGTAATTATAAACTATAATATTCACTTATGTGTATATATATATATATATAATCACTTATATATAATCTTCACATGTAATTCTTCTAGGCACAATACCTGGGCCTATTATATTTGGCATCACAATAGACAGCACATGTATTCTCTGGGATGTCAACGAATGTGGAATTAAAGGAGCTTGCTGGATTTATAATAACATCAAGATGGCCTATATGCTAGTGGCCATAAGTAAGTGGTGACTTTTTGATATCTTTAGAGTAAATGGATTATGTCAAGAGAAAAAAAATCTTATTGTTACTTACTTAGGTTTTGAAATATTCAGTCCATGCTTTTGGATTATCCTATGGTCCTGAAGCCAAGATCATTTATCATAGCATATTATAAAAGGTCTTAACTGGAGTCTGCAAGGCTCAGTCTAAAATAGAAGAGAGTAACATTTAGCTTTCATCATATCACATATCATATAATTTTCTTTTAACAACTTCTTTCAAACTTTTTTTGGAAAGTATAACAAAAAGCTAAAAGAGAATTCTAAGAAACTGAAACGATTGTCATTTAGGCACCTGGGCTTTGGAAAGCACACAGAGCTGAGGTAGGGAAGTATTTTCTGGCTCTAAGGCACGTTGTAAGAAACCTTTTTATGGTTTACAAGGTTAGCCATGACGTTTAACCCTTTTTGCCTTTGGTAGTCTGTCTTCCATAGTCTTGGTTAAGCAATCAATGAAAATTAAGAATAAGGAAATAGATCAATGCATCTAGTTTGAAAGAGTATGATAAAATTTAAAATTTAAAAAAACAACCTAAGAAATTAGAGTATTTAAAAATAGAGAAATTCTAGGTATAAATACACACACATACAGAGTTGACCCTTGAACAACATGGGTTTGAACTGCTGAGGTCAATTTATAAGCAGATTTTTTTCAATAAATATGTACTACAGTTCTGCACAGTCTTCAGGTTGGTTGAATCCGCCATGTGGAACCGCAAATAGAGGGCAGTCTGTAAAGTTATATGAGGATTTTTGACTGTATGGGTTGCCAGTGCCCCTAACCCCTCAGTTATTCAAGAGTCAACTGTGTGTGTGTGTGTATGTGTGTATTTAAAATAATGTGTGATTGTGGTGTGATTATTTTCACACATGTATCAAGATAGCTTGTTTCTCCTACATGTGTTTAAATCCATAGTATGCTGTCTGAATTTATAATGACAGAATAATAAATTATCCACTGAAGAAATAAATATATAAATCTAGCAAAATAATGAGAAGATAAATATTGACTAGAATAGGCAAAATTAATCTTCCCATCACTTTTTTTTTTTTTTTTTTTTTTGCGGTACACGGGCCTCTCACTGTTGTGGCCTCTCCGTTGCGGAGCACAGGCTCCGGATGCGCAGGCTCAGCGGCCATGGCTCACGGGCCCAGCCGCTCCACAGCATGTGGGATCTTCCCGGACTGGGGCACGAACCCGTGTCCCCTGCATCGGCAGGCGGACTCTCAACCACTACGCCACCAGGGAAGCCCTTCCCATCACTTTTACCAGTTAAAAAACATTTTTTATTCAGTGTATTTTTATGCTTAAAAATTTATTTAATTGGTTATGTTTGTACTTTTTGACCAAAAAATATAGATAATGAATTGTTCCTTTACCTACTCTGTAGTGAATATGAGAATTTTTTTCCCCAAAACATATATACCTTTAAATATTCCAAGAACATTGTAACTGTAGTACCTATGTAATTGTTCTTCTTATAAATCTAGAAATGCTTAGCGCAGTGAGTATGCCTGTTTTTCAAATACACAGTTTGAGTAAAATATTAATGATTAACACAAATTAGCTACTGCAAAAACCATATTGTGAGGTCATTTAATTTATTTGGCTGGCACTTTGATGCTTGTACTGTGACCAGAACTAGTTTTTCTTCAAATAACTGAGCTTAAAATCAGAGTTCTTTGAAGACAAATTGAAGCCTGTGAAGAGTATTGAATGTTATATATTCCCATAGAGGCTTTCTTTTAAGAACTCCAAAGCCTTTTTTATTTTTAGAATTACTTTTCATCATGGACATGAAAATGTTGCAACTTATTATTCAGGTTCAAGGATGTCGTAAGCTATTTTTCCTTGGTTAAGAATGTATTATTGTAACCAAAAATAGAAGAATTATTGTACATTTTCATTGTTTAGAAAGAAAATAAGGACTAGTTCATTGAATTATGGACAGATGTTCTATTGAAGAATATCAACCTTCTCACTAAAGTTTTAAAAATTTAAAACATAAAACTAATTGCTTATATACTTCTCTTTCAGTAGTGAGTTTCTACTCATGAAGAATTTTTCAATGAGAATTAATTTTTTTAATAATTAAAGGCCCAAATGCATGATTAATATTTGTTTCTATATTTAGGTGTTACTTGTAAAATTATCACCATTTTCTTCAATGGGCTTGCAGTCTTTTTGTATAAACCGCCACCATTAGGCACGGATGTGCCATATCAAAATCAGAATTCAGTTGTGACTACGGTTTCATTAGAATGTGATCTCAGCAAAGCAGGGAATGATGGGTAAAACAGCAAAAAAGAAGATTGAAAATTGGCCTCCATCTGTAAGAATACACATTGTCACTGCAGCATTAACTATACAATATGGATAATCATATTTTAAAAATTGATATTTTATAATTAAATGTGTTTTCTGTATATGTATGGACTCTTAATTTGGTTTTGTTTTAATATAAGAAACAGACCTGTGCCTTCAAGGCCCATCAGAAGCCTCAAAACACACACACACACACACACACACATATACACACAGAGATACATCTAGGTACGAAATCCCCAACTAATAAACTATACTAGAAACATAAAACCAATGATTAGTTAAAAGTTTACATTTTAAAAACAAAGTGATGTTTCTATCCCTCTTACAACTTGTCTTATCTTAATTATCATTGCCAATAGTTTGGGCTTTTTTAGAAAATTTATGGTGTAAAAATTTAAATTCATCAAGTTTATGTTCGAAGTTTCAAGAACTGTTATTGAAAGACCATGAATTTAAAACCATCTAAATAATATTATTTGATTTTAAATATACATATACTAATCTGTCCTGGATTTATTACAGAAAGTTACTGAACTATTAGAATATTGGTTAATTACCTTCTTTGTGTCCCAGTACATAGTGAATTCAGAAATATTAGCATTGTATGCACATATCTTCACTTTAACTCAAGAATTCCAGAAAGTGATTTGTTGATATTGCTGATTTTTAACACTTACCTCTTATTACTCTATGATAGTTTTATTCAATTACATGTCTTCCAGAGGAATGTGCCAGCTTCAGTAAAGAAAAGTGCCAATTAGACAGGAAAAGATCGCTTTTTTTAAATGGCTTACATGCATTTTATTGATATTCTTTGAAAAGATTTCTTAATGAACTACTGATCAATGTTTGTATACTCAGTACTTTAACTTTTCTCATTTTCAAAACTGATCACCTTTAACTTTTCTCATTTTAAAAACTGATCACCTAGTACATTCCTTATAGCACTTCAGTAGTGCTTTGCTCATAGTAGGCATGTATTATTGTTGTTTGATTAAAACATTGAACTCTACTCTTTAACTGATCCACTTATTTAAAGATTAAGTATTTCACATATATGATAACATTATAATTCCATTTTTTCAGATCAGACTTAGGCCAACTTTGTCTACTCAGAATGTGGAGGAGATAGATCAGTGAACATCAGTAAAAATAACTGCTACCTGGTCAAGAATTTTACTGATTAAAAGAAGTGCTGAAGTTCATACCCATTTGAAATTTCATAAAATACGGCTACTAATTTAATAAGATTCATTATCAGCTTTTTCCTAGGTTAGCTTTTTACAAGTAGTGTTTTATATACACTGTGATCAGAATAACAAACAGAGTAAAGGCCTGATAGGAGACCAGGATCAGAAGCATTAGTACTTCACAGAGTTTAGGAGATTATGTTTGGTGGTAATTAGTGGCCAGTGATGATTCAAGAAATGAGTAGCATTTATAAATTGAAATGCAAGAAGGAATGCATTAGAGTTAGGCAAGCAAGCACACTTGAATATTAGAGAATTACAGGAGCAGTGGGTCAGGAATCAGAGGGACAGACCTACTTAAACCAGGAACATATAAACATCAGAGGTTGAAGCCAGATGGGTGGTCAAAAACCCAGGTATTTGAGAAGCAGGAAATTCATAACAACCAAAGAGACAGTTCAAGGTAGGCAGGGGAGCAAACACGTGATACCTCAATTCAGAAGCAGTCTCCCTCCCACCCAGACGGACACATTTTAAATTCCTCTTCGAGCCAAGGCTAAAAGGAGATTTTAGGCTTTCTATATCCTATACGTGAAAGCAGGGAATTGAAACATTTTCTAGCTGTAAAATAATGGCAAATCCTCAGGAACTCATTATTAGAGATGTGAAACAACAGAAAGAGAGGAAACAATAATTATAAAACATAGTAGTCTAAAGCCACTTAATTTAGAGAAAAGAAAAAAAATCACCCCACTCATAGATATAGTTCGATGAATAAGTCACTAAATAATTGGCATTCATAATGATTTTCAGTTACCAAGGGTTTCACTGTATTCAGCATACTCAATTTTAAAGATGATAAACATTTTTACAAAGCTTTAAATGAAAATGATTAAAGTGAAAATAATTTTGGCACTTGAAAGAAGTCAGACTTTTATTTATAACATACATATTTACAAAGAATACCTCCTCTTATGATAGGGCAGTATAGACACTACTGTAATTTATAAACATTGTTTATACTTTTGGATTTACCTAGATTATATGAGTTGGTATTATGCTACTTTTAGAACATAATTTTTCATAATATGTATTTTTCACAGTTTATAATGATTTTTAAGTAAGTTTGAATCTGTAAGTTGACTATGGTGATTTTTGTACATAATTGGATATATGTCTTAAAATTTAACATTTGGATTTTCTTAATTGTAGGAAATACAAATGTAAAGCTCTTATACATGGAAATAACAGTATATAATGTTTAGCTATGTAAAGTGACAGAAAATACAAGTAAAATTTTGGCTCTTATTTTTTTCAAGATTTTCTTTACTATAAATAATTAGTAAAATGTATATATATATTTTTAAAATATCAAAATGTTTGTATTAGTTTGTTTTAAGTGTTTAACCTTATTAAATGTCACAGATTTTGAAATATGATTTGTCTCTGTTTATGTATACACATACATTTGATGGTTGGGAGAGGGAAAATCAGTGTACTTTTGAAGTCGGTGAATGTAATTTAATTAATCCAGTGATTTCTGCTATCTCAATCGATGTATTTAATTCAATATAAGCCATTCATTATGAAATATAGTCTAAAATTCTTTCATATAACATTTTCCATGTAAGACAGATGAATATATAGGATTTATATGAGTAGGATATGTGTTACAGATGGTTTATTGTGAAGTATCTGACACCAAAAGTAATGTGTCTTGGAAAGGTTATATTTAATTCATCTTGGGTTATCAAAATTCTCAGTACAATATCTTTAAAGAAATCAAATTGGACATTAATTTGAGATGTAATATTCTTTTCCCCTCACTATAGCACATTCAGGTTCCTTTAGCCTTTTTTGTATGTACCCCAAACAATAAACATTAACATATGTTACATGTGAGTGATGAAAAATAACTAAGAAATCAAAAACAGATCTGGTAAATTGGATCAAAACATTTAGAATTTTAACTAAAATGAATATAGCTTATAAAGATTATCAAGAATTGACATTCTAGTTTTTTCTTTTTAGATTTAACTTGTCTATTTTTAAAATTTTATTTTGTAGTATTTTAGACTCTTAAAAAGTTGTAAAAATAATACAATTCCCCTATAAGCTTTACTCAGCTTCCCCTAATATTGACATTTTACATATCCATAGAACAATGACCTAAACCAGGAAATCAGTTAATACCACATCTGCAAAAGGGCGTGGCAGAACTATTTACTATGATGGTAGTTTTATTTTTGAATTGTTGAACTATGCACATTAAAATGGTACATTTTGCTATATGTAAATTATGCCCCCAAAGAGTTGATTTGCAAAGAAGAAATGATATTAGAAACAATGTTAAAAAAACAACTATTGCTGGGTGTTTCGAAGTCAAATGAGAAAGCCTAAGAGAATCACGCTAGTGATGAGGGTATTTCTAAGAAAGGAGACTGGTATCTCCTCCTTACTTGGATGTTTGCTGAGTTCAGTCCCTCCCGTCAGAATGGAGTATGTACCCCAACATGTTAAGGCAGGACAGGAACACAGAACTGGGTTCCTGGCTTAAGCTGAGGGATCACAATGCAAAGAGAGGAAGCCTCAGAGGGTTAGATGCACTCATAACATCTGAAAATGAGAATTTCCCATGTGCCATGAGATCATGAGATGCCATGAAATGTGACATTCTCGAGCAGCCCTGATGGGACTCTGCCCAAAAGAGCTGCCTGCTATGAGGGCCTACTATAGGAAGAAAGTAAGGTGGGTAGGTCTGTAAGAAATCAACTCAAGGGAGCGTCAGCCTGCCTGGGAATTGATAATTTCAGATGTCAGTATTGACCCACAATTGCACCCCATTGTTAAACCAGCTTTTATAGACTTGCCATAATGGAGGGCATGGAGGTCAGCCAGGGCTAGTCAAGAGAAAATTATGTAGGTCCTGGTGGTGTCAGGTTTTCGCCTCTCTTCCTCTATTCCTTCCACCCCTTCCTCAGTGCACAAGAATACAGAAGATGAAAAGTCCAGATCTCCCTTGACTTACAACAGGGTTATGTCCTGATAAACCCACTGTAAGTTGAAAGTATTGTAAGTCAAAAATATGTTTAATACACCTATCTATCAAACATCATGACTTAGCCTATCTTAAAGGCACTCAGAACACATCTTAGCCTACAGTTGGGCAACATCCTGTACACGAAGCCTATTTTATAATAAAGTGTTGATTTTATTGAATTCTGAATTCCACAAAGTGAAAACAAAATGGTTGTATGAGTACAAAATGGTTGTATCGTTTACCTCAGTGACCACGTGACTGGGAGCTGTGGCGGCCGCTGCCCACGTGGCAGCAGAGTATCTACAACATATCGCTGGCCTGGGAAAAGATCAAAATTCAAAAGTCGAAGTACAATTTCTACTGAATTAGTATCACTTTCCCACCATCCTGATCTCAGAGAGACGGCAGTGAGTGGTCCTGAAAAGAGATCTTAGTTCCCTGCCCAGGAATTGAACCTGGGTAGCCTGGATGAAAACCAGGAATCCTAGTCACTAGACCACCAGGGGCTGGAGGCTAGAAGCAAAGTGGCCCTGGCTCTTTCCCCTATTTGAAAGCAAGAATGTTTCAAGGAGGCAAAAACTGTAAAAACAGGTACAAAGTTTATTATTAAAGATACAGCACAATGTATGGGAGAGCACACAGAGAAACAGTTTAGGACTGAAGCTAGGCAGAGATACACACCCGGAGAGAAAGCGTGTGGGCGTCCTCTCTACTGAGGAGGAGCTCAGTAAGTCAGAAACTGGGCAGAGATACACACGCGGAGAGGAGCGTGGGCGTCCTAAATGAGGAGCGCAGGAAAGAGGTGATTTAAATCACTTACATAGGACAGTCCTTCCGGGTCTTTGTTTACTTTGGCCAATTGTTTGTTTCTTTTTTCCCACGTGTGACCTGTTCTAGGATCCTCCCCAACATGCATGCGCAAATTTTTGCTAAGATGGATCCCACCGCAGAGGCCTGTGGGTGCATATCCACACTTATTATGGGGTGGCGGCCCCTCCCTTTTTGACCCCCAGGGAGCCTTCCTGCGCATGTGCAGACAGGGAAGTTTCCTTGACCTCAGGAGTGGTCATCTTATCTCTTTACTTGAGCAGAGCTCAGCTTCTGCCACTAGCTTTGTCTTGGAGTGCCTGGGTGAGAACAAAGCTTCAGTTTTACTCCACCTGACAGACACCAGCTGTCCAGCCCAGGGGCCCATCTATCTCCTACCTCAGTCCTAAAGTTGAAAAAATGGTAAGTGGAACCATCGTAAGTTGGGGCCCGTCTGTAGTGAGGAATTTAACCTACTGCTCTTATTAGGACTCTTTTCCACAAGTCAGTTCTAATTCGGGGGCCAGAGAGAAATGGAACCTTTCTGATACCTAAAAATGGCCACATAGCTATGGAATCTATCCAAGAATGTTTTCAAGGGGTAGAGCTAGCAGATCCTGCAGAATGTACTTGAAAGTAACAATGGGATTAAAATGTTTTTCATGAGTTTCACCTTTTTGAATTACTGTACTATTTTTGTATCCTTTTACTTATTCAAAGGAAATAAACATTATGGGTTTAGTATATTTCTTCCTCTCTAACCTGTGAAAATATTTATTTCTTAACTTTTTGAAATTCATTAACTAGTGTTTGGATTGAGTTGTTGGCTAAGATGACTATAATTGAAGTCACCTGTGGAACATTAAAACAATGTTCAAGCCCCATCCAGGACCAATTAAATTCGTTAAAAATTTCCTAGGTGATTGTTAAAGTGAAATCAGGGCTGGAAACTTCTGAATAGGAACTAACACATTGAGGAAGATGGGGGAAGGGCATGAATCGCATTTTGTGGTCAGTGATTTAATTATGTTTTCTTATTTCTAATTTTGGTCTCTAAGAAAATACAAGTTTGGTTTGAAAGTAAAGGAGAGAGAAGAAATAATTGGGTAATTTTGCTGCTGGGGCTTTCTTCTCAAAACACAGAAGCAGGGACTTCCCTGGTGGCGCAGTGGTTGAGAGTCTGCCTGCTGATGTAGGGGACGTGGGTTCGTGCCCCGGTCCGGGAGGATCCCACATGACGCCAAGCGGCTGGGCCCGTGAGCCATGGCCGCTGAGCCTGCGTGTCCGGAGCCTGTGCTCCACAACGGGAGAGGCCACAACAGTGAGAGGCCCACGTACCGCAAAAAACAAAAAAACACAGAAGCATGTGTTCTCTGGGATGCAGTAAAGTGAGTTGAGGAAGAAAGGGTACCAGTAAGTTGGAAAGCAATGGAGAGAAATTACCTGTTCTAAATTTTTCCCAGGGCTATTCCTTTCAGAAATAAAAAATTAGAGACAGCACTTGATGAATTCCTTTTCTTGTATTAGCGAGGTACTTCAGTAATAATGTGGACCGAACATTTACTACAGCCTGTTTCATGGAGGGATCCAAGAATAGTGGGGTTGAGTGCATGGCATCATGTGGTGATGGGACATGAGAAATTCTGATAAATAAAGTAAAACAGAGCAGATCTGACATAACTAAGTGGAGAGGTGCAAGACACTGACAGACGTAAAACAAAGACATCCTGGCACATGCTCCTCAGCAATATTCCTGAGATCCTTTAAAGAATATGGAAAAAACTGATCCATCTGGTTTCCCAATGACAGGACACTGGCTGGTCTTTGCTACTTGTCAGCAAAGCAGAAGCTTGCCCACGGAAAGGAAAAATACATCACTGATTCAAATGTATCTGAATTTTTTTCCTTCTCCTCTCTCTTTCCCTTGCTTTATATACATCCTGCTTTTGCCTTGGTTAGATTAAATCAGGTTATTGTTGGCTTTCTTTCTATAAGTAAGTGGTGTAATGATAATTACCATAGGTCTTTGACAAGGAATTTGACGTTCTGAAAATTATAAGCAGCAAACCTGTTGGGTAACACTACTCATGAAAACACTTTTAAAAAATATAGCAAAGGTCAGGTAAATTCTAGTGAAAATGAGGCTGCTCTTGCTTATTGAAAATATCAGTTTTGTTTATCTCTTGGGTATGAGGAAATGAGCTGGACATGTTACACATTTTGTACTCACTACAGTCCTATAAATTGTTTCACATGTGAGACAACTAAAGCCCAGGGAAATTAAGTTTTCAGGGCCACAAAGCTAATAAGTGTCAGAGCTAGAACTTGAATCCAGGTATCTTTGGCTCCAAAGCTCAGGCTTTTTCTTTTTCATTGGAACATGCTGAGGTTAACTTAGATTTAAACAAACAAACAAACAAAAAACCTCAAACACGTATTTTAGTTAGGTGATTACCCAATATAATAATAGAATAATAATTCTAAAATTATATTTTATGAAGTTATAGTCGGTAAGCAAATTTAAGGCACTTAGACATGAAAATAAGCTGGCCTCCAGAAAAAGTGTTAAAATCCTTTCATAGCCTTTCCAGGCTTGCAATTTATATTTTTACCAGCAGGTGGTAGTGTTGGCTTGGCTACCACAGTAAAGGTGGTTTGCTTTTTGAACCTTTTCTTAATTTTCTTTTTTTAACATCTTTATTGGAATATAATTGCTTTACAATGGTGTGTTAGTTTCTGCTTTATAATAAAGTGAATCAGCTATACATATACATATATCCCCATATCTCTTCCCTCTTGCATCTCCCTCCTCTCACCCTCCCTATCCCACCCCTCTAGGTGGTCACAAAGCACCTACCTCATCTCCCTGTACTGTGCAGCTGTTTCCCACTAGCTAGCTATTTTACATTTGGTAGTGTATATATGTCCATGCCACGCTCTCACTTTGTCGCAGCTTACCCTTCCCCCTCCCCGTATTCTCAAGTCCATTCTCTAGTAGGTCTGTGTCTTTATTCCCATCCTGCCCCTAGGTTCTTCATAACCTTTTTTTTTTTTTTTTTAGATTCCATATACATGTGTTAGCATATGGTATTTGTTTTTCTCTTTCTGACTTACTCTGTATGACAGACTCTAGGTCCATCCACCTCACTACAAATAACTCAATTTTGTTTCTTTTTATGGCTGAGTAATATTCCATTGTACATGTGTGCCACATCTTCTTTAGCCATTCATCTGTCGATGGACACTTAGGTTGCTTCCATGTCCTGGCTATTGTAAATAGAGCTGCAATGAACATTGCAGTACATGACTCTTTTTGAATTATGGTTTTCTCAGGGTATATGCCCAGTAGTGGGATTGCTGGGTCATATGGTAGTTTTATTTGTAGTTTTTTAAGGAACCTCCATACTGTTCTCCATAGTGGCTGTATCAGTTCACATTCCCACCAGCAGTGCAAGAGGTGAACGTTTTCTTGATGGAGGATTCTTTCTGGCTCTTTGGTAAAAATTACATTTTCATTTATTCATTTCCTATCCTTTTAGTAATTTTGCCAGAATTCTTTTCTCATGCAGATCATTGGAAATATTTCCAGTTAGAAGTGACACTATTCAGTAACTAACGAGAATTATTTGGCAAATGCAGCAGAACGGTTTTCACTATGCTGACTTTACCCGGTTAGAAATACGACGGCACATATTTCTGATTTCATGGGTTTTGTCTCCAGATATTGACCAAGAGTGAATTTTTCATATTATTCTATATTTTATTTTAAAATACCAAAAAGCTATTTAAATTATCTTTCATAAAAAGAATTTGATCCTTAAAAAGCATAGAAAAAAACCCCAAAATAATAAATTTCAAAATTTTGTTAAGATTGTCTTTCCATGGGTAAGCATGAATTCTGTACATCCTGAAATTATTAACATTCTTTTACTGTTAGGCTGGCATTTCATCCCATCAGTATCTGTAAGACCTTCTCAAAATCGAATTAAAAAGAACAAGTCTGAGATGAGAACATAAATAATATGCTCTCATACTTTATACTTGCTATTAAAAGGAGATACCAGTTGTGTTTATAATGCTCAAACGCTGTTTGGCTAGCCAAGAAATGCATTATGTTATATGTAGTTTTCTTACAAAACTGCCTCTTAAGGTTTTCTTTTTACGCCAATAGGGGCTTTAGTATGCAGTTTTGTGACTAAAGTTACTCTCCTCAAAAGTAAAGCAATTAGGGCTTCCCTGGTGGCGCAGTGGTTGGGGAGTCCGCCTGCCGATGCAAGGGACACGGGTTCGTGCGTCGGTCCGCGAAGATCCTACATGCCGCGGAGCGGCTGGGCCCGTGAGCCATGGCCGCTGAGCCTGCGCGTCCGGAGCCTGTGCTCCGCAACGGGAGAGGCCACAACAGTGAGAGGCCCAAGTACAAAAAAAAAAAAAAAAAAAAGTAAAGCAATTAAAGGTTTAAACGAAATCAGAACATTCAGCTTCCAGAAACATTTATTGACAGTTTACTTAATGCCAGGAACCCTAAAAATTGGGGGTTGGGGTGGAATGAGAAAGAGAAAGAGATTGAGAGAGAGGCCATCTGTCTGTATTCCTTAGGGGCTTGTGGACTTTAGTAAATAGAACTGTATTTAATCAATTATATTAAAATACAGTTCAATGTTATTACCAGGCATTTTTTTGTAGAGGAGATTGATGTCAAGCATAACACAGATAACAATGGAAATAGATCCCCTCCCCTCTCACCCCCCATTCGCAAGCCAGTGCTTACAGTTAATAAATATATGGGAGTGTAATATGGTGTTACAAATTGTTACCAGAACACACAATGGGAGCGACACAACAAGTCATGCAGGGCAGTGACAGCTGTGTTAGTGATTCAGAAGGTGATGGATTGATGTAACGTTACAAAGCAATGTCTGATCACAAATGATTTGCACTGCTCTGTGCCCCAACTGGTTCAGTTAGAGCTGTCTCCATAAAGGAACATACATTTCAAAGCCCTGATTATGCATCCTAACCTCATTTTCCACAGGTGATAGTGCTTTTTGCTTTTCAGAGAAGACAGAGACTATTAAATAGGACTGTTCTCAGGGTCTCGTTACACCCTGTTTACAAATTAACGTTTATCTTTCATTCCATTTCAGTGGAAAAGAGGTCGTTTTTAACAGTTATCTACCAACCTAGTCCCTTCATTCTATTCTGAAGGCCCCCTGATCTTCTTAGGACATTGCTCAATTTTCCTCTGTTCTGTGGAATGTATTAATCTCTCTCTGTTCCATTTCTTTCACATCTAAAGAGCTCAGAGTTTCCCCTTCTGTAGGACATTATCTTTCTCCCTCCTGCTTTCCAAATGCCCAAGTCCAGCCCTGATCAGCCATTAAATATTTAGGGTTTTAGTGGACACCTCTCGGTCTAAATCACAGGCATCATAAACTCAATTTGTCAGCAGCTGAACTCACCATCTGCCCTGCCCCTCCCTCTTTTCTTACCTCTCTCCTTTTCTCTATTTTGATTGATGACTGCATCCAGCTGAATCCCAGACACCTGCCTTTGCATTGTAAACCTGTCAGCATCCTTTTCTAAATCCATAAACAATCCCTATCTCTACAACTGATTATAAACTAGCAACAAATAGTGCATATGACTATAATTTCAAGGGAAAAAAAATAACATACAAACACAGTTTTAAATTTCTTCAATAAATATGTATTGGGTCATACCATGTAAAAGTAAAATAAACAAAATGCCATGTCTACATCTAGAGTAAATTTTTATTTCTTCATTATCTATATGTATTGTCAAGAGACAATTGAATTTTAAACAATCAAGAACGATAATACACTAAATTTAATTTCTTGGCTTAATTTTTATTTTCAAACATTATTTTATGAATGTATGATAATTTAATAATCTGAAATATGAATTACTTGATGATATAAACTGTCAGTGGAAATGCTTATTCTCTTAAATTCTTATTTCCCAGCTCCACAGTACTCAGCTGATTGGCCAGAGGTGGGAAAAAACTATGAAATAAAATCAATGATTTTGAATATTTTTTTAATAATTTTATCAGGCATTAGGGTATCAAAGCAAAAATTGCTCTAGCAAAGTTAAACAGGAAAGGAAGACTTTATTCAAGATTGTTGCATAGGGGAGAGACAGACAAACACCAAATTCAGTCTGAACTCAGCTCTGCAGAAAGAAAAGGTGGTGTGGTTTGTAAGAGGTGGGGTGAGGGGAAGATATAGGCCACCTGTGTTTGCCAATGGGCTTTATTTAACCCAAGGAAAAATAAACTTTCTCTTCATGAGTGAGATAGTTTTACAACTCAGAGCAAAGAGCCCACTGAAGTTAATCTCCCATCCTTACACAGAAATGGGTGAGGGAGGGATGAATAGGGATGTTATCTTCCTTGATAATGCATTTCAAAGGAAAGGCTCCTAAATCCTCAAAAAAGACATCCCTAGGTTGTAAAATAGGCAAGAACCTTTTTAAAAAGTTTACATCTCAAAGGGGCAGAGAAAATTTACGCTCACCAGTTTTCTAAAAGTAAATATTCTAAGAAAAGGGAAGTCAGGGCCTAGAGTCAGGAAGAAGCTTTTTTAAGATCAGTCAAGCTGAGGGAAATGCTGAGGATGTATTTGTCAAAAGGATACAGATTCTTTGACTTCATTTCGATCTTCCTTAAATCCTCTCTGAGCACATTTTATATAACATATTTTTATAGTTGCTTGGTATTTCATTTTGGACTTAGGGACTCTGTAATATAGTAGCCCTTCATACATTTTAGTCTGACTTAACCTTTTAGTTTTTAATTAAACAATACATCTGTCGATGGATTTGTGTTTTTACTCAAAGAGTGTAACAGAGCAGTTAGTTGCTAGGAACTGAAAAAAATAGGACCAATGTCTGCTGAGGACACTGTGGCTTATTTTGACTCTTTAAAATTCTGATATAAGAAGAATACACATAAAAGACTGCTGTGAACAGAGCAGGCATAGATAACACAGGCTCAGACACACTAAGCTAATTACTTACAGTAAGTGGTTTGAATGTGGGCCAGTAAGAGACTGGGGAGTAAGCATATTAAAGCCCCTTATAATAGAAGACATGAAATGAGACAAAAGCAATGAGGGATGAAAATGTAACACATGGAAGGAAAGTCACATAGGAGCTTAAGAAAATTACATTGCTATCGTGTTTCATTCCAGTTGAAGTGAATGACCTTGGTTGGCAATAGTTCATGAATCCAGTATTATAAGAGAACACAGACACATCAGTGATATACAGGTTAGTCTTTTTTTTTTTTTTTTGGTCTTTCTCTGTTTCTTTCCTTTTTTTTCTTTAATGCTTAGATAATTAATTACATTGCAGGTTTACAATCTGTACACATGAAACCTTAAAGCATTAGGCTATGCTTATCCAGGTGAAGACAGACTTTTCCAATGTTATATCCTCTTCACCAATCAAAACACTGATGGATTTACACATTAATAACTGTTTAATTGATGAAATAATGCATTGTCAGGGCTTTTTCTCAATTTTCAGTGAATTGTTAGGCCCAAGAAGTCTGGCCCTCTGTCGGGTGGATGTCTCCATTTTGGTGGAAAGTAATTTTTTCATTAATTCATTCTCATGCTTATATAAATGTGAATAATATGCTTTATTATTCCTATGACAAGATAGCAATGGGACTTCCCTGATGGTCCAGTGGTTAGGACTCTGTGCTTCCACTGCAGGGGGCACAGGTTCCATCCCTGGTCAGGGAACTAAGATCCTGTATGCCTATGCTACATGCACAGTGTGGCCAAAAAAAAAAAAAAAAGGATATATATATATATATATATATATATATATATATAAAGAATTCATTAAAAAAAAGGAAAAGAAAAAAAGATAGCAGTGGATCCTGTAATTAGTGAGGGGAAATAAAACTTAAATTTGGTGCCATCTCTGATCTGTCCTAGATAAAAAAATTAAGATTGTCTTAGAATTATTCCCATTTTAATGAATATGGACTTAACTCTCAGAGAGTGGGAGGGAGCAAATATCTTCCTTTCTATCATTTAAGTTATGAGGAAAAGAGGCATAGACTGAGGTGAGTTTACTGTACTCCTGTATTACACAGTAATTTTGCAGAGATTAGGTACTGATCCAGAGGTTCCCAAACTTTCTTAGTTCACAACAAACTTAGCATCTCAGTAATTTTTTTCATGGCACATCTAGACCCAAAGAAACAGCTAACAACTGTGTTTATTAACTAGATAGGAAGATAGGTCCAAAATGTAATAACTATTTATTTCCTAAAAGTTTAATACTTATTTGAAAAACACAACACACATAAATTTAAAGAACAATTATATTTTTATTTCATTCTTCAGTAATCACAATTACTAATGTGTGCACCCGTTGGACACTGCATACCTTCTCAAAGCTTGGAATTGGATTGGACACTGTCATCCTTGTTTCCTTTCCTACACTGATATTCACAGGTACTTGCTTTTATTATCATAGTGATTGCTGAAAACCCATCTTTGCAAATAACATCATCTAAAGGAATATAGTACAATCAAATATTAAGACTTTGAATTTCTCAAGCTGGCAGCTTGTACAGAGTACAACAGATACTGAATAGTGCTGTTTTCTTAAAAACTTTAAATATCCCACTGGGCCTTTGTGAGTTTGCTGTGGCATACTGGGATGTAAAGAGCAAATAAAAATTAAAAATTAGATGCTTAATTCTCCCTGTGGGAATAAGGAAAGAGACTTCTTTTCCCTCTCTTTTCTAAGAGCATTTAATCTTTAGAAAACTTGTACTTGTAGCTTCCTTCTGTCTTCTCCTGTAGGGAGGAGATTTTTAATTATATTTCTCTAAGATCTTGGGCTTAGTTTCAGAATATGATCCTAGATGCAAAGTTTGTAGTCTTCCATGTTTTTACCTGGTTCAAATATTACAAACAAGTTATGATTATCATAGATTTATACTTATAGACATTTTCACTTTTTTATATGTTGAAGAGATCATTTGTATCCCATAACATTACCACAACCTTCTACAAGTTAGAAGGCAGATATCACACTCCTTTTTAAAAACTGATTTTAGATACAAAGAAGAATCTAACAAGGATTATGTGAGTTGCCAGGAAAAGGACAAGGTTAGTATCTAGAATGGGTATGACAGCTATTCTTTTACATTATTTTAAAAAACTCATTGTATATGGTTTGCCTGAGAGTCTAATTCAGCACCCAAATTTCACTATCTCATCACACTTTCCACAACTTCATGAAAGAAGGGTTTTTTTTTTTAAAAAATGACTAACACATGTACCGCAATGTTCATTGCAGCTCTATTTACAATAGCCAAGACATGGAAACAACCTCAGTGTCCATCAACAGATGAATGGATAAAGATGTGGCACATATATACAATGGAATATTAGTCAGCCATAAAAAGAAACGAAATTGAGTTATTTGTAGTGAGGTGGATGGACCTACAGTCTGTCATACAGAGTGAAGTAAGTCAGAAAGAGAAAAACAAATACCGTATGCTAACACATATATATGGAATCTTAAAAAAAAAATGGTTCTGAAGAACCTAGGGGCAGGACAGGAATAAAGACACAGATGTAGAGAATGGACTTGAGGATATGGAGAGGGAAGGGTAAGTTGGAATGAAGTGAGAGAGTGGCATGGACATATATACACTACCAAATGTAAAATAGATAGCTAGTGGGAAGCAGCCACATGGCACAGGGAGATCAGCTCTGTGCTTTGTGACCACCTAGAGGGATGGGATAGGGAGGGTGGGAGGGAGACACAAGAGGGAGGAGATACAGGAATATATGTATATGTATAACTGATTCACTTTGTTATACAGCAGAAACTAACACACCATTGTAAAGCAATTATACTCCAATAAAGATGTTAAATAAATAAATAAATAAAGCTCTAACCCAGCCAGGAGAAAAAAAAAAAAGACTAACAAAGAAGAAATATGCTTAAATTATGAGAAAAAAAATCTTCCTGTATGTTAAAATTTGTAAGACATTAGAAATCACATTCAAGTAAGGTCCTGGAACTTTTCTTTCAGGAGACTATACTTTATTGATATTTTCTGTTCTGGTTTAAATTATAACATTTTTATATGGCTATGGACACAAATCAAATAATCTTTCCATCCCTTCACCATTCTTTTCTCGATTTTCCCACCCCTCACATTCTAACTCCCCTAATTAATTAGTGTAATAGGGCATAGGCTTTCTAACTTTTTCCTACATGTAGGCACACACACACACACACACACACACACACACACACACATTCACAAGGGTTATCTTATTTATTTGTCTATTTAATTTTATAAAACTGTAAAACGAATCTTGCACTATTTTTCCCCCCTTTCATTTACTATATCATGGGCAACATCAGTGCCTCTCTAGATAGATCTAACCTAGTTTTTAAACAACCTCATAGATTTCTAATGTATGACTATCATGATTAATTTACTCTTTCTTTCCATATTATGAAAAATAATATGACAGGCTAATATCTTTAAATGGGTTTGAATGCAGTAGAAGTTGCATCAGACATAGGAGATAAATTTGATGAGTTTGTCAGTTACCAAGAGATAAACAATTGTGGTATGCAACACAGCCTTTCTGGTAGATGTGGTACTTATGTGGTACTTAAAGTACCACATCTGGTAGATGTGGTACTTTATGTAGGACATAAAGTGATTTTAGAACATAAAAATGAAAGAAATCAAAAGAAAATTAAAAGCTTTCTTTGCCAATATTTTTGAAACCATGTCATCCAACTTCATAGAGCTGAGATTGAAATCTTAGAAAAATTCCTAAGGAATAGCAAATTTTGAGCAGAACCTTAAGGGGACAAGATTATATTGGAACAAAGACTAAATAGTGGCATTAAAAATCATCCAGTAGTAATCACGGAAGAACATACTAATTTTTAAAAAGCATGAAAGATAACTCTCCCTTGCAGGACAGTGTTTGCCAAAAACTGACCACAGAGCATTTTAAAAAACATAACACAGGTGGAGCCCCATAATGATTTTGCTTACATACATCATGAAGTGATTATCACAAAAAGTTTAGCGAACATCCATCATCTCATATAGAAACAGAAATAAAGAAATAGGAAAAAAGTTTGCGTGTTAAGAACTCTTAGAATTCACTCTCTTAACAACATTCAAATGTAACAGTTGTGTTAATTATATTTATCGTGTTGTACATTACATCCCCAGTACTTATGTATCTTACAACTGGAAGTTTGTACCTTTTGACCACCTTCCTCCAATTCCCTCTCCCCTAACCCCATGCCTTTGGTAACCACAAATCTGATCTCTTTTTCTGAGTTTGTTTGCCTGTTTGTTTTTGAAGTATAATTGCCCTACAACACTGTGTTCGTTCCTGTTACACACAGCGGTTTGGTATTTCTGTACATTTCAAAATGATCACCATGATAAGTCTAGTTATCATCTGTCACCATATAAAGATATTACATAGCTACTGACTGTATTCCCCAACTGTACATCTCCTACCCATGACTCATGTATTTTGTCACTGGAAGTTTGTACCTCTTAATCTCCCTCATCTATTTCTCTCCTCCTCCCAACTTCCTCCCCTCTGGCAGCCTCCTGTTTGTTCTCTGTATCTATGACTCTGTTTCTGTTCTGTTCTGTTTGTTCATTTGTTTTGTTTCTTAGGTTCCACAGGTAACTGAAGTCATACAGTTTCTGTCTTTCTCTGACATTTCACAGAAACTCTCGTTTTCATTTAGCTTTCAGCACTATTTGACCTTTCAAACTCTGTGCATATATTATGTATACAAAGATTAAAGTTAAAAACCTCTTGATTCATACAGGAAAACAGATTGTTTTTGCAAAAAAGTTGACCTACAAAGAGTTTTGTGCGTTTTTCAGTGGAATGTCTAAAATTTTCCTTCAGTACAATTGCCTGAACTTTGCTAGAACTTTCATACTCTGTCCTCTCATTCTGCTTCTCCTATGTGTTTATGAAAAGGATGCACAGAGACTGATGGATCTCAAGGTAAAACACACAGTTTGAAGATTTTCTGAAATTTGTTATTTGTCTAAAAATTTGGAATAGATACATTATGTCTGCATAGGATGCCAGAATAATCAGCTAAAAAGGGAAGAATTTAGTCAGTCAAGGGAATGCAAAAAGGCTTTTGACTCTTTGCCAAGTTTTTTCCATCTTGTATAGATACAAATTCAGTGCTTTCTAGCATTTATGCTACTGAGTTTTAAATGCATTTGCTATGGAATGGTTAAATAGACCTCCAAACTTTTGCACGCACACACACACACACACACACGTACACACACACACTTTTTTCTTTCCCTCATAGAATTCAAATCCTGAGTTTTAAAAAATTTCTTGACCACAGTAATAGAAATACATGGAAATAGAATACTTCATTTTTATGCTCAGAAGCACAACCTGAAATTTATTTGATTGAATACTCACAGCTTATGGCAGGAAAATAATCAGGAGTTGGTGAGAAAGGCAAGTTTTGTGATTTTTTTCACATGCGATAAATTTTAGCTCAATGTGTGCATTAAAGTTATGTGCTCCACAACTTTGTTAATTAAAAAAGTGTGTAAGTAACATTAAAATTGAAAATCAAAGTAATCATTTTTCTTCGTTACTGATAAGCAGCCTTAAGCTCTAAGGTGAGAAAATGAGAATCTACTAAAATCATCACTGAATTCACGTAATATCTAGACATCAGAAGATTTATCATTAAACTAATAAAAAGAAAACTGTTCATTATGCTTCTAAGATACTATCATGTGAGATAATATGCCTAAAGAATCTCTCCAAAAGGACCTCATAGTCTTTTTTCTCTTTCCTCCTGCTGGTACATCTCTGACATGCTTTGATTGCATCATATTTTCTCTAGTCACAGAAATGCGAGGCATCTGGACTTGAAGTTTGATCCTGATCAGGAGAGCAACCCTTGCAATCCCAACAGTGGCCAACTTTGCAGTGGCAATGTTATTACAGGTTATTTTTGAAGAAGGAACAATTGGAACAGCATTTTTATTAAACAAAGGCAAGGGAAAGTCATTTGGACCAAATGACTGTTACTATGGGGTATGTGATAATGAATACAATAACTAAGTTTACAAACTAGCTTTCAACAAAATAATTATTTTCAATCACTTGGAATTAACTAAAACAAAACCTAGTTTTGACATAACTTTTTCACCTTTGTTCTCAGGCTTTCCAGAGGGTATTTTTTCTGAAAGTTGAAGAAATATTTCTTCAGCAATCTGAAAACTCAAGTCTCAGGAAACAATGTCTACTTTTGTAAAAATTAGTCTGCACATTTCCTCTTATAGCCAATCCTACGCATCAGTGATGGATGAAACTTAATATTGCAAAACCAAATATTCCATAAACTTTTGTTACATCTCCAAATTAATATTAGAAACAAATTATCTTGGATAAAAAATTCTAATATAGCAAAACTGGCATAATACTATTATGTTTTATGCCAATAGTTTTATGCCAATAAAACCCAATTCATTAATATCTGGTTCCTCCTCAACCTTTAAGCTTGTTCTTTTTTAAGGGGCAGCTCGTTTTGTCTCCTAGATGCCAATTTTTCTCCTGTTCCTAGCCTTTTTTTTTTTCTGGCTGCACCACGCAGCTTATGGGATTTTAGTTCCCCGAGCAGGGATTGAACCTGGGCCCTCGGCAGTGAAAATGTGGAGTTCTAACCACTGGACCGCCAGGGAGTTCCCCCGCAGCCTGTCTTCTTGTTTATGCTGTATAATACTGACCCAAATCAGTTCTCAGGTCCCAGACACACGTTTTCGATTGTTTCATTAGCATCACAAACCCAGTGCTACCAAAACTGGGTTTAGAGTCTACACACTGCTCTTTTTCTGACTATACTTATTCTATTACTTGCCTCAAGTCACACAAATTCAAACCATCCTAAATACTTTGGACTCTTTACCATCCTTACTGTACCAGGATACTGTCAGTGCCCAGCCACCTCCCTCAGCCTACCCCGAGGAGCTTACACACAGTCCGTTGTCTTACTTGCTGGCATCCTGAGGGAATTCTCTGGTCATGGAAGCAGGTTTGACACAGGTATGGAGCAGGATGGAAGTGCCAGGAAGTTGATTGCTTATAATTTAAACTAAAATGTGTAAAATATACAGACTTTTGAAAATCCTGAAGTTAGTCACCTAAAGAAGTTTTTCTCCGATTTTGCAGAGACTATGTAATCACAATTTTATATACCCAGCTACTGATTTATGGAAATATTAGAGAGAAATTTGCAAAACAGTTGTCAGGAAATGAAAAGAAATGTCAAAGTGTGCTCATAGTGCTAGCATAAAACATGCATTTCTTTGATCATACTGTTCTTTCTTTTAAACAAGGTGTGAAAATCCCTGCCTTAAATCATAAAAATTACATTTCTTGTCACAGAGATCTAGTGAATGGGTCCCCTCTCCACCTACTTCCTATACCAGGGCATTGTCTGCCAGTGATTTTGTTCCACGGCATATTTATTATGAGCTTGCTATTTTCTATACAGCTTATCCATGACCTGTTAGTAATCTTTCCCTAAGCAATAAAGCAAGGTCATGACTAGAATGATGATGGAACACCCTGCGCTGAGAGAAGGGAAGCATGGTGGAACTTGATGCAGGTGCCTCACACAGTCTTCTAGCCCAGGTGACTTTGAGTCTTCCTGTACTGAAGGAACACTGCTGTTGCTGGCCAGTCAGTGCTGAAACAGTTCTGGGCTCCTGGTGGAAAGTCTCCCCATGGCCCAGGCAGGAAGTATGTAAGGGACCCCTCATAAATCATTCTCAGGGACAGAATGCTAGTATGTGCCAAGTTTATTGGTCATGTTTTAAGTTCTGCAACTGACCCAGTCATGAATGTGCCTCAGAAATTTAGGGCAGAGAACGCGTCATATATTTCTTTGCGTGCATTCAAATCACTTGTCTCATACTTGCTACTTAATGAATCAGTAAAGTTTAGAAAAATTCAAAACCTGTACGTTCCTGAAACCAATCCAAGTGTCTTCACGTATATTAACTCCTTTAGTCCACAGAACCTTTTGAGATGTTTGGTTTTTTTTGCGGTACGCGGGCCTCTCACTGTTGTGGCCTCTCCCGTTGTGGAGCACAGGCTCCGGACGCGCAGGCTCAGCGGCCATGGCTCACGGGCCTAAAGGCTTCGCGGCATGTGGGATCTTCCCGGACCGGGGCACGAACCCGTGTCCCCTGCATCGGCAGGTGGACTCTCAACCACTGCGCCACCAGGGAAGCCCCTGAGATGGGTTTAATAAATGAAGAAACAGAGATTTGAGAAGGTTAAATGACTATTATTCAAACTAACCACTATAAAATGAATGAATGAATACTCTTTAGAGCTGTGTTGGCACAGTAACATGAAGACCTCACTTTCTCTTCCCTGCACACAACACACATGAAAGGTATCTTTTATGGGGCAGCCTTAAATCCAGTAAATAATTGTTCTGAACAGCTCTGTAACTAAGCATAGTTCAGGAAATGAGTTTCAATACTTAGAACTAGTAGCATCCATTGTAAAATTTACTGCATACTAACAGAGACCCTGGGTAAGTAGAAGACCATAGGAAATCATTTAGGTTATTTCACAACATTTGACATTTTTTTCCTGATAAACTGAAAGAAACAGCAATATGAGGTACATCGATTGTAATCACTATTTACCTTTTATAACTTTCACTTCTCTTCACAAAATTAATCCAAAATGAAGTTGTATTACATCAAAGATAACTAACCCAGCCATTGCCACACACAGGGAATTTAGAATGGAAATAGGAATGCTGCTTTCTCTGCTAGAAGCCTTTTCATCTTCCCCTAATCTCCAAGTGACCTTTTCCCTACCCTCTCAATCCATTCTCTTGGCTTTTATTGCTTCATATGACAAATGTGAAGGGCTGGAAAGTGTTGAACATTCTTAGAGGTACTCTGCAGGACTGTTGTCTTCTCAGAGAGAAGAAAATTCCATTACTTTGACTTCTTTTTCCTTCTCATTATACTACTTAGGTTTACTTCTCATTATACTACTTCCCAATATTGAGGGTCGTAACCCTCTGGAAGATCTGGCTCTTTCTCTCCCTACCTCATCACACTAAAATAGTCTGTTTATGAGACTAACATTTTTCAAAGGAAAGAGGAAAGGCTTGGCTTCAACAAGATTCTGTCTTCCTACCCTGCAAAACTCTCTTAGCAAGAAAATACTAAAGATCTGGCTACAGCCTTGAAATTGGAGAAGCATCTGTTTTTCCTTATCCCTGAAAACAAAATTGCTTGAAAATTCCAAATTTAAAACTTGAAAAGAAAGGTCTGATGATTTGTCTTTCTTTTCTCATGATTAGACACATTATACTCTGTGGAATTATGTAGTTAAAAGGAATAAATATGAGGAAATGGAGATCTTGATTAAGGGTACTCTTTTATTTTTAATTAGCTATGCCCTTAAATAAAAGGAATTCTTTTTTTTTATTTTAATTTTTTATTTTTGGCTGCATTGGGTCTTCGTTGCTGCATGCAGACTTTCTCTAGTTGTGGCGAGCAGGGGCTACTCTTCGTTGCAGTGCACGGGCTTCTCATTGCGGTGCCTTCTCTTGTTGTGAAGCACGGGGTCTAGGCGCGCAGGCTTCAGTAGTTGCAGCACACAGGTTCAGTAGTTGTGGCTCGCAGGCTGTAGAGCACAGGCTCAGTAGTTGTGGTGCACGGGCTTAGTTGCTCTGCTGCATGTGGGATCTTCCCGGACCAGGGATCAAACCTGTGTCCTCTGCATTGGCAGGTGGGTTCTTAACCACTTGTGCCACCAGGGAAGTCCCTAAAAGGAATTCTTAAATGCAGTCATCATTCTTGATTTAATGGTGAGATTTAAAGGATTTGTTAAGAGTAGCCATAGATCAGAACCTAGATGCTTGCATGCCACTCACCCTTCAATTAGGCTGAAATTATGAGAAGAGATATGGATTTATATAACTAAATGTGGTATTACCATAACAATATAGTATAAATTTTTGTTTGTAATAATAATTACCATAATAATACGGTATTTATTTTTTGTTTTGACTATTTAGTCCTGTTCTTTCATATACTGTTAGTTACCTGTAAGTTTAGGGATCCAGGGATCTGTTACTTTTATTTTTCATAATATTCTGATGGCTTAGAAAAATCAAGTCAGAATCTCTGCTTTCAGGAATGAGCCGTCTCTTCTGTGGCAAAAAAAAATCAATAAGTAAATAAATAGCAGGGGTCTTTGCAAAAAGTTTATTATAGTCATAAAATTACAGGACATGGGGTTTCTGGGAAGTTCTTGACATCATTGACTAAGCCTTTAAAGGTACATCTTAATAGAGAAACTTTAGAAATAATGAAAAAATAAAACAAAATTCTAGCTCTAAAGCATTGCCATACTTCCAGTTTCTTGTTGCTTATCTCTGTCATTGATATTTTACAGGTCATCTGGGAAAATGGATCTTAATTTCTATCTTCAGTTATAATATTTTAGAAACTGGCCCATCGATGAATAATTAAAGAAAGATTGCCTTTAGAATGATATGAACCAACTTTGTATTTTCTTCCATAACATCACGATGGTACAAAGATGACATGGGAGAGCCATCAGGAGTGAGGACCAGACTCGCTTAATCTAAAGCAAAGGCCAAGTGCCTTCTTAGTGCAGCAGGCAGTACGTCAGTGTCATAAAAGCAAGGCCAAGCCTGCTGAGAAATGGAAAAGCTGCTTTCACCAAATCAAACTTTGGCTTTCAGTTTAATGTATCATCTAGCTCTGATTAGAGTCATGTACTTTAAAAATCCTTTTGATCTTCCCTAGTATTCCTAAGTTTGCATTTTATCATTTGAAATTTAGAATGGAGAAGCTAGTATTAAGAGAAAGTAAATTCCTAAGCGTGCAAATAAATCGAGCTATTTGAATATTTTTTCTTCTTCTGTGGCTCACATTGTTTGTTCAATTTTTCTACTCCTATTAGAGGGAAAAAAGCCCTGTATCTATATAAGCCTTGTATCAGTCTTTGATCTAAAGATGAAAAGTTGCGTAGGGATTATTTTTCTATGTTGATACGTAGGCAGGATGCAGAATTGTGAGGATTAGGCATTGGACTAACATCCTTTTTTCACAAAATAAATTTTCAAGGAATAAGAAACACCCTGTGTGAAATTGTATAATAGGGTGGAATATTTATTTTTGATAATGATCTGCTCAACTTAAAGTGTCTCTTTTCTTCCTATAATTTGTCTGGCTTTCCTTGCAATGCCTTGACTGTAGGGTAGAACACAAGTCTCACGTCCTCCCTCTCCTCCCTTACTATTATTAATTTACAATACAGTAAACTCATTCAAATTCAGCAATTTAACCATTTCTCTACATAATTTGGTAACATTCTCTTAGAGATGATTCGACATTAAAAAAAAATATTTTTGTCATCCCCAGCTGTTTGCCAAGATGCCTTCTGGTACATGCGACGTGGGGCTTATGTGACCTTATGGTGATGTCAGGAGACAAGGTCTGTGGAAACAAGTGATTCTTCTCTTGATTTTCTCTGGTCTCTGCTGTGGAGTGACTAGTCCTATATATTCCTTGAGTTAGTGATCGCTGTGGTGGATCCATGAACGTTTGGGCTGTTAAAAGATAAACGGAGGCATAATACAATTTTTCAGAGTTTATCTGAGCAAAAATTGATTCCAACTGGGCAGATCCAAACCAGAAGTGGTTAGGAGTGCTCTACTGACAGGAGCTTGGGGAAAGATTCTTATGGAGTAAAGGTGGACACAAAGAAAGGAAATTATTGATTATCTGTAGCTTAAAGCCCATTGTCTCTTTGTGATTGGTTGTCCTTAAGTTTCAATTTTGTAACCTTGAGGCATTTATAGGCTTAAATTTTGGTTTGCTTACATAGGCGGCCAGGGCATTAGAGCCACTTCAGTCTAATGGCCTCCTTGTTTAATTAATTTAACACGGCATTGTGCTGAAACTTCCTATTGGAGTGCACGGTCCCATGAAGTCCCTACACATAGCATTCTTTTGATCCCAGTCCCACATGCTTCTGATGGTACCCTGTGTCTATCTCTTTACCAGGGTGTAACAAAACTGACGTCCCTCCACAGCACCCCAGCTGGAGGCGATCCAGAAGGGGGCTACCTTAGGCTATCTCTCTAACTGCTTCCCTCTGCCAATACTGACATAAGATTCCAGACATGCCAGGTTGAACATGGCCACATGCAAAGCTTCCCTCGAGCAGATATATCCAGACTACAGCCTTAGGTGTAATCCACCTGCCACCTGATACTGTAAAGAAACTTATATTGGTCCACGACACTTATTCATTTATGTGCTGTCCATGGCTGCCTGCATGTTACAAGGGCAGAGTTGAGTAATTGCAGCAGAGATGATATAGGCCACAAAGCTTAAACTATTTAATATCTGAACCTTTACAGAAAAGTTTTGTTGACTCATGCCCTACAGCCTTGCAGCCTTTCTCTGAGTATCCTGGGTAAACATGTCACCATCCTCTCCCCCTCTCCTACTCTCAGGATCTACCATTCCCAGCAGGAATTTTCCAGAAAGGAAAAATGAGGGCATAGGCTGACCTTTCTTACCACCTTCATGTCTCCTGTTTTTATCTCAAGGGACTCAGGGGACTTGGGGGCACTTCCCATTCTCATCTTGTCTTCTAGGAATTCTCTTAAATCAATCTCTTCTTTCTGTAATCGTATTTAATTCTGTTTCCTTTCTTGAGATCCTACTGGCAGGTTGGCCTTGAGAGGGAGAAATAGGCTTACAAACAGGAGAGTGTAAATCAGGAGGTATTCAACAAATATTGTACTTGTTTCACGTGGCTCACTTTTCCTACTTGTATAAATAAATGACGGTACATAGGCATTTGAAGAGTCGAGCGTTACATTGTTTTTCCTAGTAATGCTAATATTGACATGAATTATTTCTCTTTTTCTCAAATTAAGTAAAACATTATGATTATGAATGATCTAGATAAGCGAAAAATAAATCAGAAAGACATGTTAAGAATAATACTGTGGGGCTTCCCTGGTGACACAGTGGTTGAGAGTCTGCCTGCCGATGCAGGGGACACGGGTTCGTGCCCCGGTCCGGGAAGATCCCACATGCCGCGGAGCGCCTGGGCCCGTGAGCCATGGCCGCTGAGCCTGCGCGTCCGGAGCCTGTGCTCCGCAATGGGAGAGGCCACAACAGTGAGAGGCCCACGTACTGCAAAAAAACAAAACAAAACAAAACAAACAAAACTATTACCTAGTAGGGAAAGAGAAGTTGAAGATGTTGAGGAACTGTGGTATAATTGGTAGAGGTTCTTGATATTAGAGTAGATGGTATCCATTGGTCATGTGATGGGCAAGATGTGGGCAGGAGCATGGATTCCTCACCATATTTATAGGTAGGGTATCCATGCTGTCTGTTACTTCCAAGAAAACTGTTTCCCCTATTCTCATCTCACTCCAGACCTCTACTCACTCTCCCCATTCCTAATCTCAGCTAATTTAATCTCTTATTTCCCTGAAAAAAATCTGAGCAATCCAAAGAAAACTGTCTTATCTTCCACCTGCAAATCTGCACACCTATTTGTGTCACTATGTATTTACTCTGCTTTCTCTCTTGTTACTTTGGTTGACTAGTCCGAGCTCCTAACTAAGTCTGCCCGTGATGTGACCAGTGGCTACTATGCACTCTAACATCAAGAACCTTCTGTAATTATCCCATAACTCCTCAGCATTTTTGATTTCTTCTTCTCTAGTGGGTAAATATTAGCTATATATTATACAGTAATTATACGTATGCATATATATATTTGTATATATATATATGTAATATATTATTTCCCATTAAAAGTAATCCTCCTAAATCCACATGGCCCTCTAGCTACTTTTGCTTCATCCATTTATAGCAAAAGTCCCCCCTAAGACATTATATATTCTCATTCTCTCCCTTTACTCACTTCCTATTCCCTCCTCAGTCCCCTCCAATCAGAGTTTCACTTCCATTTTTCCACTGAAATTGCTCTTATGTGAGTGCTCTGTGATCTCCGTCTTTGAAGCCCAGTGCACCACCCACAGCATTCTCTTACTAGACCTCTTAATAACATTTAACACTGTTGATCTATGTCACCTTTTTGAAATATTTTCTTTCCTTGACTTCTGGGCTGCAACATTCTTCAGAACCCTGCACACTTTTCTTCTTACCCACTAGTAGCTCCTTTTCAGACTCCTTTTCTGATTTCTTCCTCTCCTGAATCATCAAATATTGGAGCACCTGGTACTCATTCTTGCACTTTTTTATTTTTTAAATTTACACTCAGGTCCTGGATGACCTGATCTCATCTCATACATTCAAATACCATCTCTATACCTGTAATTCCCCACTTTATATCTCAGGCACTCATTGTGTTGCTGAACTCAAGCTTCAATAACTATAAATGCCTTCTTGACTTCTGTACTTGAATGTTTAATAGACCTCTGTATCAAACTTCATTATCCTAAACCCCTTTTTTCCCACAAACTTGATAGTCACTCAGTCTCAGTAAATGACACCTTCCACATCACAAACAAACCATGTCCAAACCACGAGCAATACTGTCCTCTTAATCTTCAAAAATATACCTTGAAGTTGATTAACTCTCAAGTCTTCCGCTACTGCCACCCTGGCCCACACAACAGAGCTTCTCACCTG